>NC_046287.1:32248333-32566666 GCF_004115265.2 Rhinolophus ferrumequinum
GGAATAACAGTGGTCAAGAACAGCACAGCACAGTCTCTGGACTTAATGTACAAGGTGGAATCTATGTGCTATATATTGATCTTTCTTGATTCTGTACCTTATGTATTAAATGGGAATAACAGTGACACTTATTTCATATGATAGATCTAATATTGAAAAAGAAACAAGATAACATGTGTAAAGTACTTAGAACACTGATTGGAACATTGTAAATACCAATACCTGTTGGCCATCATCAGCCATTAAATGCTGGTGTCTTTCAAGGCTGCCCCGAATTTTTTTTTCTTTCCGTTTCTACATGCTCCTCCAAAACCATCTCTTTAGCTCCCGTTTTACTGCTCTCTTATACTGAAAACTCCTTAAAACTATATTTTTAGTTCTAATTAGTCTTAGGTATTCCACTCCAAAATATTCAGTTTCTTACTCAATATCTCCAATGAAATCCCGGCATGTAAATCACTGACTCATAATTTCCCCTTTAAATACCTGCATATTCCTTCTCTCCTGCCCTTTTGTATGGTACCATGGTCCATCAAGTCAGTAAAGCCAGAAGTATGCTTGTCATTTTGATTCTTTTTTCTCTCCGATTCCTCACAGCCAGTTAATCACACATCCTTCCCATTTTAAATGCTAAAAGTGTGCTTTATCTATTTTTCCCCAGTGCTCCAATTTAATATTAACCTCTACACGTGCTTTTTTAATTAAACAGCTACAGTACTCTGCATATTTAAACTTTCTCCCTTCTTACAAAGTAACCATACAAAGAGATCTTTGTAACATACTAATCTGATAAAGTCATTCTTCTACATAAAATCCATCAATATTTTGCCATAACCCTTAGAATAAAATCAATGTTTCCAAGTATCTCATAAAGCATTGCTTTTCTTTCCTCTTGCACACATTTCAGCAATTCTAAAAATGTTGAATTATTCAAGTGGTTATGAAATATTGCATTTTCTGAGATGACTGTTGTATATATGACTGGTATCCCTCCTATTATGACATAGTGTTTATGTTACCTGCATTTGTATCTGAGTGTGAGCCTGCAACTCCTCTAACCAGTATAATTGGTTATAACCAGTATAAGTCCTCTAACCAGAGTATAGAAGAAATGACCCTAGATTTCTTCTAAGGCTTAGCCTTGAAAAGAATACAGTTTTCACTTCTCTATCTATCTATATATCTATCAATCAATTGATCAATCATCTATCTTCTATCTCTACCTCTATCTCTCTCAGACCGCTCACCTATAGAACCTTGCCACCATGCTGTGGCAAAGCCCAAAGAGTCCATGTAGAGAGACTACATGGAATGTCCCACACCCCACATAGAGAGGGACTAGAGTCCAAAGTCAACAGCAAGCATTGACTGCCATATACATAAGTCAAATTTTCCTGACTCACAAATGTGTGAGTATAATAAATGGTTGTTTATGTCACTAAATTTTGCTATAATTTGTCATGCAACCATAGTAACAGGAACATGTGACATACTATATCTGTTATCTAGGGATTGACTTCCTTTTCCCAGAATATTTTCTAATTTTCTAAAATCAGATATCACCAGTATCAGCCTTTCTGATCAACACCTATTCATCTTTTTCATTTCAATTTAAATACGACTTGTTCTGGTCTTTTTTCATCCCATAGGCTATCACGTTTCTTATTATTGCTTACTCTTATATATTCCATTCTTCCGTTATCAAAGCACTCTTCAATTTTAATGTGAATAATTGTCAACCTTCAATGGAATTTATACTGAGGGACAGCAGAAATCTGTCTTTTCCATCATTGTCCTTTTGTGTACATAGCAAATTATGCAAACTTGTGGTATGTGCTGAATCAGCAGTTTTCTTTATGAATAGATGGGTAACATAAGGCAAAACTAATAATTATTAAAGATAAATAGCTTAATAGAAATTGATGATTTTCCTCAGTTCAATGGATTTGTAAGTTAATCTTGAAAAGGAAATGTTGATATTAAAAATATTTACAATTCTTCTAAAGCAATTCATCAAAAGAAGGTGGTTTCTTAGATTTTCTTAAATTGGGATAATAGGTAGAGTTAAAAATTGTGGAAATAAAATGGGTTCAATCATTTAACTTAAGAAATTGCATGTATATGCTTGCAGCTAGATCTGTGGTTTTGGGGAAAGTGAACAAGCAAATGATAGAAAAAGTAGAGATATTAGGGACCTACTCTTGGTATAAATGGAGATGTTTTGAGATTGTTGTTAACAGTCATATATAAAATACAGTTGGTTCCTACTTACATTTTCCTGGAAATAATGCTGCCAATGTTTTTAGCCAATTGAGTGGAATTTCTGTCTTGCGTTGTGTTTGTCTTGTTTATTTATGCAATGTGATGATACATGAAATGAGCTGCATGATATGTATTGCTTGAGAACAGAATCACTGACAGGAAGCTGTGCTAAGTTTGGTTTAATTTCTCCAAAATATATTTTGATATCTTATATATTGTTGGTAAGTTTACAAACTTCTTAACAAAACTGATACATTGAAACCTTATAAGGAAGGGGAAAATGTAGTTGTCATCATTCATGTTGTTTTTCTTTTTTTTTTTAGATAAGATATTATATGTTAAATGTAGTTGTCTATCACTCTAAATATTTAGGTAATATTTAAATCAGAATAAAAAACTTGAATAAAGTATGTAACTTGGTTAGTAAAATTACATAGGTTTCAAGTGTACAATTCTGTAATACATCATTTATATATCACATTGTGTGTTCACCACCCAGAGTCAGTTCTCCTTCAATAATCATATATTTGACCCCCTTTATCACCATTGTCACCCCAATACATTTTAATTTAAAAAAAACAAACTCAAAAAATATGTAGTTAGTCTAGAAATCAGTAGAATTTGGATAACTTTTCCTTCTACTTCTAATTGGTATTATGTAGATAGATTTGTTGAATAAATCATCTGGTCCTAAGGTTTTGTCAAGGAAGATGCAGTAAAAATATACTAAGCTAGTACCCTGTTTCCCCGAAAATAAGACCTAGCCAGACAATCAGCTCTAATACATCTTTTGGAGCAAAAATTAATGCAAGACCCTATATTATATTATATTATATTATATTATATTATATTATATTATATTAATTTTTGCTCCAAAAGATGCAGTAGAGTTGATTGTCTGGCTAGCTCGTATTTTCAGGGAAACATGGTAAGGCTTCAATCTGTTGAGATATTTTCTCTTCTCAAATTTTTTTTTTCTGGAAGACTGATCTTAGACAAATTTCAGATTTTTTATCTATGCTGGTCCTCTACCTATGTTAAATTGTTTAATTACCTAAAATATGTTTAATTGCCAAGTTTTCAGTCATTTTTGTTCATCTAGGAGCAACTAAGTTGAAACATATTTAATTATGGAATTCAAAGCATTAGCAAAACATTGCAGTTCTATTTGAGATAAGGGAGGGAAGGTAATTATCCCTCACACCACTGGAATGATAAATGTTCTATTTATGCAGAATGAACAAAAACTACAATTCCAAAGAATCAAACCAACAAAAACATAGATGTAGATGTAGAGAGAGATGTACAAACTAGAGCATCTATACATACGTACTTTTTCCTATAGTCTACTAAAATAAGTCACTATAAGAATGTCAAACTTAACATTTCTAAAGATAAATTTATTTTTTCTTTTTTACAAACCTATTTCAACTCAAATCTATTTCTCGATCAATGGCATCATAGTCCCATGAAAAACTGGTTGCCCAAGGGCAACACAGGGAACTAATATTGACTGGACCTCTCTTATTTTCCCGTTATTTTCTATCAAAAATTACAGATGGTTGTAAGCCAGAACTATGTCTGTATTCTGGCTGCTTCATGTATTGTGAAAGGTGTTATATTAGTTCTGACGGATACACTTCTGGTTTCTTTATAACTATAAAGATGTTCTTATGTGACCCCCTAGCGTGGGGCTACATCCCCCAATCTACAGGATTCACTCGTCCCATCCAGAGACTGAATACCTTTCAGGATAAGCCCTTGAGCCATGGGAAACAACATATCATTGCTAAGGTCTTCATGCGCCCAGCTACCGAGAGTCTTCTCAACCAAAATCTAGGCTTCAGAATTCCTGAGGTAGAAAGTTGATGCTTACACTTCACTGTCACAAAGATTCACAAATTATCAGAACACCTGCAATTTCTTTGAAGATCAGTCTGAAGATTTTTGTATTTACACTCTCAGTAAACCACTTCAAGTTAAATACATACATACATATATACCGTGTTAACCCCGAAAATAAGACCTAGTCGGGCAATCAGCTCTAATGCGTCTTTTACAGCAAAAATTAGTATAAAACCAGGTCTTATAATGTAATGTAAGACCGGGTCTTTAATATAATGTAATATAATATAAGACCCGGTCTTATATTAACTTTTGCTCCAAAAGACGCATTAGAGCTCATTGTCTGGCTAGGTCTTATTTTCGAGGAAACAGGGTACATGCATACATACTCGTACATATGTGTACATACATACGTACTCTGGTCAAACTGCTGGAGAGTGGAGGGGTAAGTCATCAAGATGCCTTTTTATTGTGAACTCTATCATTTTTTCCTCTGCTTGAGCAACCATTTTCTATATGATGTCCTCTTGGCATGTCTTATATTGAAGAGACTGAAAATTCTCTCTTTTCTCTAAAACTTAGAACTACAAATCAGATTTGGGGCTTGAAATCCTAATATTATAAGAACATCACAGCAAGCGTAATATTATAGGTATACTCAATATTAGTTTAGTCAAATATATAACTTTAATTTGTAATCAATTTATATTGTTAAACTACATTAAATATGTATTGATAATGACAGAGTCCCTAAAGTATTGATAGTCAAATGTACATTTCTTTATCAACTTCTACAAAATGCCTCATATATTATGTAACTAGTATTAAGACTATATAGTGTTAGTTTTCCCCATTTTGTATTATCAATACATATTTAAAAAAAAAATTTCAAGGCCAAGCTTGATTTTATGTCTACTCTTTAAATTACCTATAAAAAGCATTTGAATTATTTTGATATCAGTATGTTTGAATAGATACCCAGAGACCCAGACTAAGCATACAGAACACACACACACACACACACACACACACACACACACACACACATATCATTACATAAAATGTTAATATATAATAGACCTTTCTGGAAAAAAATTGGCATGATCTAGAAATCATGAGTCTAGATAATAAAACAGGTCTGTCCATCTTTGTTGGGTAACAGGTGATAAAAATGAAATCCTTGTGAGGTCAGAGCTTAATTACAGATTTATGTATTTAGTAGCTTCTGTAATTTAATTCAAATGAGTAAACTGGTATTTTTCACATGATAATATCAATTCAAAAATCCATGAGAGAAATTGAAGCAAAATAGTCAAATCCATAATTATAGTGGGAGATTTTAAAGCACTCTTTGAGGAACTGATAGGAAAAGCAGAACAAAAGTTAGTAAAAATATTGAAACTTTACACAATCTGAGTAAAAACTGTGAGCTAATAGACATTTGTAGAAATCTGCTCCTAACCACTGAATGATACACTTTCTTGTCAAGCATATAACAAAAAATTATAATATACGGGACCATAAAGCAAATACCAACATCATAAAAATAACTGAAATTGTGAAAAGCATGTTCTTGTAACATAATTCAATTAAGCTAAACATTATAAACTAATAAATAAACATGAAATTTTCCTTGTTTTTGAGAATTAAAAAGCATACTTCAAAATAAACTATATTTCAAAGGAAAAACAGAAACCAAATGAATAAGGGAAAAAAAGAAAAAATAAATGAGGAAAATGGAAATAGAAAAATGAAGAAAGAAAATAATATATGTATATATATAATTTTATTTCTTCATATATATATATATATATACACACACATATATGACATGACAGAATGGTATTAAAAAAATCTGTACTCTCTGGCTAAGTACAAGTTTCTTTGACGTATACATAATATGAAAATAAGAACTATGGCTTGGCACTACAAAAAAGTAAAAAATAATAAAATCTTACTGTAACTTTAACTGCCTATGGCCAAATATTTTTAGCCTGAGAGAAAGAATGTTTGTCTTCAAATCGTATTCTAGATATTGGGTCACATATACAGAAAACATAGAATGTGTTGAGGAGAAGAAAGGTCAATATGAGGGTTGCGGGGGGATTGAAACCATCTAGAATAGTTAGCAAAGGACGATTTTATTAAACACTTTAGAATAAGTAAACAGATGTTCAGAGCAGAAGTTGCTGGGGATGGAGAGAAGAATCAATGACACTTTAGTGTTAGATAAGTACTGATTATAAAGTCTAAATTTAACAAGCAGGTGTAGGAGGATATATTTGGAATATTAATGTGTCATGGGTTTATTACTTGAGAAAACAAGCTATTTCTACCTACTCCCCCACTGCCATCCTTTCAGACTATCCACTTCTATATGTCAGATTATGGGGTCTCCATTTTTCCTGGGGATAATTTGGCAGGAAATCCATTTTCAGGTTCTAAATTAAGTAAATCTGCAATTCCCAGTATGAGATTATAGTATATTTCTACACTTGTCAAACAGATAAGAGGTTTGAAATTAAATTTTAAGACCAATTATCTACCTGCCCCCTTTCAATCATGCATAGAAAGTTAAATTACCCTTTGAATATGGAAATGATGAGTATAAGAGAGGACTTAGAGACAAAGAGCTAAAAGTCAGAAGCAGCGTGAAATGCTAGACCACTGCCCCTGCTTCTTAAGCAGAGTCTCAGAGGAGAAATACTGAGAAAGTAAGTGGTCTATAAGATGGTCCTACATGAAGTTTGGGAATGTCTCAGAAACAAAGAGACTGCTTTACTATTTCCAGTTCCTATCTCAGTGAGGCAATACCTTAAATATGTCTTATATTATGAGACACGAGGTGCGCTGGCAAATTTAGTCATGAATTTCAAAATTCAGATTTCTCCTTAAACCTAATTTCTGCAAAAATCAAAGAGTGATACAGAAGTAAACTCATGGGATAATGAACACATGAGTAAGCCCCAAAATGCACAATAATGCCAGAGAGAGGGGATGCAAATAGAAAAGGTGGTAGCAAGTGAAAACAAGTCAACTCTCCATGGATTTCTGTGACGATAAACTGCCTAGAAAAATGAAGTCACATGATGGAGTCCATACCGGACACCACTTTGCATGAAATGTATGTTCTAGAAAGATGAAAAGCCACCCTAGTACTGAAATGGGCAGGTATTCATTAACAGCATCTTCTCCAGCAGGTGGCAGAAACTTGAAGTTTCAAAATATTGACTACTAACAGTACTGGAAGAAAGTCTAAAAGAAAAATTGAATCTGTAACTTTTAAAAAGTCTAAATCAATGAAAGCAGTGAAAGCAGTTTTAAGAGGGAAATTTATATCATTATAGGCCTATCTCAAGAAACAAGAAAAATCCCAAATAAATAACCTCATGTTACACCTTAAAGAACTAGAAAAAGGAGAACAAATGAAACCCAAGATCAGCAGAAGAAAGGAAACAATAAAAAACAGAGCATAACTACATGAAATAGAGAACAAAAAGACAATAGAAAAAATTAATGTGACAAAGAGCTGGTTCTTTGAAAAGATTAACAAAATTGACAAACCCTTGGCTAGCCTCACTAAGATAAAAAGAGAGAAGACACTAATTAACAAAATCAGAAATGAAAAAGGGGAAGTTATAACAGATGCCACATAAATACAAAGGATCATCCAAGAATACTATGAAGGACTATATGCCACCAAATTTGAAAGCATTTATTGGAATGGAAAGAGAGAAGATAAGGAGGGAAACAGAGTAAGTTGCCCTCACTAGGTAGAGAACGGGCTCACTGAAGAGTCATAACTTTTCACTCAGACTGAGCTTGATAGAGCAAGTTTCTATAAAACAAAAAAATATGTTTTAATTACGCCTCCACAAAGAAAAAAAATACCTTTCAGAGATACTGAATTGTACAATCCCTTAAAATGAGTAACTGAATTATTTATCTATATGTGTGTAATTGAGAGCTCACTGAAATGGCCAGCAGAGAATAAAGCAAAATGATTAGTTTCTGAAAGCAGGTGTGTGTGGGGAGAATAGGAAGAAAAAAATCTAACTACAAAAGGGAAACAAACACTCAGGTGAGGTCAACTTGAATACAGAGTTCAGCAAGTACAGTGATTTAAGGAGAGGTCTAAAGAAAGGTGGAAACTCTACAAAAGGAATGAAATGAGGACAGGAGTTTGAAAGCATGCAGCAGAAATAGTGCCTCACACTGGGAAGCTGAACTACTTAATAATAGACAGAATAGCTCTGTCCTACTGAGTGGAATTTAAGAAATGTTCCCTCTTCACAAAACACACTCGCACTTAGGATTTTAGGATTGGAGATGGATATTTGGAAGCAATGTCTCCCCTCTTTGATGTCAAAGGGCTGTTCCTAGGAGCTACTACTGCCCAGTTACTGTCTCTGAATCTCTGGGGCTTCCAGGACAATGGTAAAAGAAAGAGAATTAATTCCCAAATCCCCAGTGATGGCTAGAAAGAACCTTTTTGCTGTCATATAATTTCCTCAGTGAATCCAGAACAGTGATGTGCTTTATACATAATCGGAGGGTCAGGTTGTAAAAGTTACAATTATACTAAGGTGGATTGAGGGTGATTCTAATGAAAAAGTGTCTTCCATTTAAATTCACAAGAATAACAACATAATTGTATATCATTTTTCTTCATTATTTCTGCTTAAAGATTCATTGTAAACAGATGGTGATTTATTAAATTTTAATATATCATAATACTTTTCAAAATATACATGTTGTGCAGTGAATCACAGACTTTGTGAAATCCTTAAATTAATCACTTAAGACATATTTTAAAGTCTCACTCCCTAATAGGTAACTAAATTGTAATGAAAATGTAAGTTTGACATGTCTGTACTTAAAAAAAGTTGTTTGTAACATATATATTCAATTATATTATTGGATAAACAGTCACCTTTGTCATATCACCTGCACTAAGATGACATGTGATGAGCTTGGTGATATGGGGAAGAAACAGAACTTAGTAAAATTCCTGGCAGGTCCATCCAGTCAACACTTATTTAGAGAACCAGAGAGTTGCCAGGTACTGTGCTAGATATTAAAAACCAAATAGTGACTACAACAGAGTCTCACATGTGATCAGCCCAGGTTTAGTTAGATCCCAACACTTGTTTGATGAGTGAATGTGTTTAAAGTATCTAAATTTGATTCACATCTACATCACTGAAGTGTTATGTTAATTTTGTCAGACCCATAATTTATCTGAGGCTCAATTTCTTCTGCGAAAAAATGGATTAATAGTCTTTACCTTTCAGAGTGGATATGAGGATTATACATAATGAAAGCGTATACAAAGTGAAAAGATTGTTTTATCTGTAACTTTTAATATGTTTAATCTGTAATTAAACACTTAAAAAGTAGTGTTATTTTTCTCGTTGTTGTTTCTTGGAGTATTGCAAGAGTTGTGACTAACTAATGGGCTTTTTGGAATCCATCCAATAGTAACCTCACTTGATGAAGCTTTGTTCCATTTTTTATGTATTGCTATACTGTCTATTTGATTGTTTTGTATATTAATGATTGTGGCCTACTGTATCTGAGCATTTAGAATTAAGAATATGAGAAAGACAGAATGGAATTTGAAATATTTTATATAATTTATAAAATATAATTTATATCACTTCTTCACAAATATTGTTTTATTTGCCAATAAAGATCACAAGTACAATATAATGACAGCATTTTTTATTTAGTTATTTCCAAATTCTGTCACAAAGGATTTAACACAGAATATATGACATTGTACTTAAAAACCATTAGGGCAGTAGGGCCAGGGAAAAGAATATGAAACAAATGCAAGGTTATTTTCAGATTCTAGGTATTTTCTACTTTCTACAATATAGTTTTTCATACAGCTGTAACTCATTGAGTCCCATCTGTAGGTTTAATTCCGTATTTGCCTCTAGAACATATTTTACATTGGCTTTGGTGAAATTTAATGAAATTTAACTTGTCACCGTGTTACCACTGTGCAATTTTGTACTACCCTTGTTTAGATTTTGTGCACTAGATTGGATAACTAATTTTCTGCTTATCCCCTGTGACTGAGAGTTTATCTTCTGTTAGTTTAACTGAGGTAACGGTTACGCTTTGCTATTGTTAATTCCCTTTGTAGTTAGTTACCTATTTTCAAACTTTACGGTAAAAATAGCCTGAGTGTGACCATTTCCTTGCTATTCCATATGAATCATTTCAGAATCTCTTCCCCAATTCAAAATATATATATCGCAGCTGTTGCTCTATTAGATCACTACATTTTTCTGCAAACTGAATATCCTTGTGGCATATGAATCTGGGTTTGTTTTGATCTTACCATCATCCCAGATTCTGTAAAACTTATATGTGACTACATTTAATTAATCTCCAAATGATTTTAAATACTCACAACAAACTAATTCTTGGTATTCTTTCTCAAATTCACGTGTCTAGTTTGACAAATTTCTTTCTTTGAAATCTTTGTATGTGACTTTATTAACTTGAAAATTTTTTGTGATCTTTACTGAATTTGCATTTTAACACCTCCAATTTGTCTACTTCTCTTGGTAACTCAGGCAAGAAATCACAAATCCAGTCAAGAATTTCAAACACAACCTCTTAAAAGTAGCAAGCTGACTAGGAACTTGGTCTGCTCAACTCCGGGGGCGTTTAGGTTTGACTTTTACAAGATTATCATTTTGTTCGTCATTATCTGACTCATTTGACTGAAGTATATTAGTCCACACTTGGCTTAATTGGTTCAATAAGTATAAAACTTGGGGACATAGAGTCATTTGTCCTATTCCTTTATTACCCATTTAATGTCCATGAGTTCATTACTAAGGAAACTGCTTTCATTTGTGATACTGGTATCTGCTTCTATTTTACTTTTCTCAGTTAATGTATATATACGTAGTGTGATCAAAACATACAGCGAATGCTGTTAAGGAGTGCCATCCAAGGAAAAGGCAGGGATCTTGAATATGGGAAGTGGTGCCTGGAACCTTAGTCACAGTGTGTGACAAGTGTCAACTTGTTCGGTGCTGTCTGGTATGAGCTACAGTTGAGAGAAGGTGTCTTTTAAAGTGTGCCGTAAATCATCCTCCATCATGACAACAGTCTGTATCACCCATCGCTTCTGTATGGCAATTTCTGTCCAATAAAAATATTAGTGTGTCCTCATCCACCTTATTCACCAGATCTATATCGTGCAACCTTTGGCTTTTACCCAAAGTCAAAATGACCATGAAAGGTAAGTGTTTTGAATCAATTCAGGATATTGAGGCAGCCACAACAGCGCAGCTAAAGACATTCACAAAAAAGGACTTCCAAAACTGCTTCAGAAACTGGCAAGAACAATGGGATAAGTGTGTTCAAAGTGGGGGGGAGGGACATTTTGAGGGGGATTAATGGCAATGTGTCTTTTACTGTCATCATTGTTTTAAAATTTAAACATTCACCGTACTTTGTGACCACATCTCACAGTTTTATTGATCTTTTTAAAAAACAAGTTTCTGAGTTCATTCATTGATTTTTCTTTGTTGTCTTCTGTTTTCAATTTCATTGATTTTTTGCTCTAATTTATTATTTTTTTCTGCTTTCTTTACACTTTAATTATTCTTCTTTCTTTAGTTTAATAAGGTAACAAGTTAGGTTACTGATTTTAAAATTGTCTTCTTTTACAATATATGCACTTAATGCTATACATTTTATCTCACACATGCTATCATAGGACACCACAAATTTGAGTAAGTTTACATAAATGCAACTTTGTTCAACATCCCTATGTAAAACGTATGGGGGGGGTGGTGTGGGGAGAAATGTCTTCCATATGGATAAATGATAACAATAACAAATTAAAAGAACTAATGGAAATACAAAATCATCATTTTGCTGCCATCAGAGTTAATTTAGCAAAGGATCATCCATGAATGCTAAAAATAGTCAGTAAAAGCTTTATGATGAACAAGTTAGTTTTATAGTTCAAAATATCTCCTCAAAATTACTTATTATATTAATAAATTTACAGAGGAAAAACCTGTCTGACACCATATTAACATAATTAATGTAATAGAAGATTACATCATGAAAAATGGAATAAACAAACATCATGCATCTTCTGATATAATGCACTGGGAATGACACAAAACTATTTCAGGGGACGAGCAAATACAAACCTACTATTTGCTTGTAAGGCAGAGTTCAGAGATATACTGCAAGTGTTACTGATAGCAAATAAATCAGAGAATAGTTTTTACTATGGTTTGTGATAATAAGTAGTGATGAATGAGATTAAAAGGGAGAATAGTAAATGATCTAGGCTAAATTTAGCAGATCTCCCTGAAAAATATTAGACATCAAGGATGTGTAAGTTGGCTCACTAAAGGAAGTGTGGATTTAATGCAGTGATAGAATGTTCATTTTCTGATAGAATAATTTACTCCAAACTTGTAGTTCCAGAAAAAGTTAATTTCATGAGAGAGTTTCTAATCCAGCTGGTTCTTAGCAACCGATATTTTAAGAACAAAGGCTCTTCAAAAGTGTTTTCAAAAGAAGTTGTGTTCACCAGTTTTCATTACAAACGAGATCATAGATACTTGTTTGGCCCTTAGAGCTTGTACAAAAATGGCATAACCATTCTATACACATTTGCAAGATTTGACATAGGATGTTGAATTAAAATACTTATATGTGGCAACAGAATAAAATACTAGCAGTGATAGTTAAAATATACTTAACAGAAATGCTTTGAATTGTATAGAATAAAGACAGACAGGGTTTGTCTGCACCATTATTAAATATGTGAATTATGTAACTAGCTCATAAAATATGATTGTTACAGCTGTATCACCCTCTCAACAAGACTATTGTGCAGATAAACAAGATTCTTCAGATAAACCTAATATCAGTGGAATAACAACCAAATTAATAACCAGAGTGGTATCAGAAAAATGTAGCATATAGCACTAAAAATTAAACTCTGAAACCCCCCCCCCCCCCCGTATCATATCCCTTAAGAAAGAGAAAGGAAAACAACTTTGGTTAAAACTTTCCCAAGTGTGCTAGGGGTGCTCCAATGTGTGTGTGTGTGTGTGTGTGTGTGTGTGTGTGTGTGTGTGTCTCCTTGGCTATCCCTAGTAACCATATCATAAATTTACATGGAAAGACAGAAAGACTGAATAATTTGTTTTATTATTTATCTCTGAGTTAGAAAAATAAACAAACAACATATTTTGCTAACTGAATCTTTTAATAGTTAATTTGGGATGAAGAAAAATTACATCTGGAGTCCAGTACGTGGATCTTAGGTGTTCTCTTTCTCTCTCTGTCTCAGTCTCTATTTCTCTCTCACATGCAAACACACACACACACACACGTAAAATCATATTTTAAATGATATGGATATGTTTGTCTCATTGAGACAGATTGATCAAAAGCCATCTTTAGAAATTAGAGTTCAGGAAAAAATAATTTCTTTTCATCAGCTTTCGATGGAAGTAAACTTGCTGCATTACTGACAAATTATGAATACAGATAATTTACACATGTATATATATGCATATATATCCACATATACAAGGTTTGATAAAAAATACAATCAATACTTTAAAAAAAATTTACTACAGTAAAAGACACATTGCTATTAATCCCCCTGAAAATGCCCCCCCTTAACTTTGAACATTCTTATCCCATCGTTCTCACCACTTTCTGAAGCAGTTCTGGAAGTCCTCTTTCATGAGTGAGAGTCTTTAGTTGCACTGCCGTGGCTGCCTTGATGTCTTGAATTGATTCAAAACGTTTATCTTTCATGATCACGTGGACTTTGAGGAAGAGCCAGAAGTCACACAGTGCCAGATCCGGTGGATAAGATGGATGAGGACACACCATAATGTTTATATTTGACAGAAATTGCCATACTAGAAGTGATGTGTGACACGAAGCATTGTCATGATGGTGGATGAAGACACTAACAAAGGACTTCCAGAACTGATTCAGAAAGCAGCAAGAATGATGGGATAAGTGTGTTTGAAGAAAGGAGGAGTATTTTGAGGGGGATTAATGGCACTGTGTCTTTTACTGTAATATATATATATATTAAATATGTGAATTATGTAACTAGCTCATAAAATATGATTGTTACAGCTGTATCACCCTCTCAACAAGACTATTGTGCAGATAAACAAGATTCTTCAGATAAACCTAATATCAGTGGAATAACAACCAAATTAATAACCAGAGTGGTATCAGAAAATACCACACACACACACACACACACATATGTGTATATATATATATTTAATTTAAATGTTCACCATATTTTTCGACCACACTTCATAATTTCTAAAATAAATTACTATTTAAATTACCAAATTAAATTACCTACAAGTTTTCCAATTAGTCCACAAAGAATTTTTATTTTCCTATTATAGGAATCATGGTATAAAAATAAAATCATCAGCCAGGTACTAAATATACAAGCTCAAATTAGACTAACATTAAATTAATGATTGAGAACAAATGATTATTTTTATTTCATTTATGGACCCTACTAACAATATTTATATTTATTTCTGGAATAAAGGTTTGGATTAGTTAATGCATTTTTTTTTAACTATAGGACTATAGTAATTCCAAGTGACTATTTGAGATTTCAGTTTTTTTAATACTTATATTGTCAGACTATTATAAATGATATTTACTATTTTGTATCCAAAGTAACCCTAGAGATTCTGAAAGATCTATTATCCATTTAATGAAAAAGAAACATATTGCAGACTTTTGGCAAAGTGTGAAATCTCCATATAGTTACATATGTGCTTATTTTAATATAACTGTAATAGCTTATTTATATGCATTATGATAGGTTAAATTAAATAAAGTTTTAAAACCCAAAGCAAAAATTTGAAAATAAAGACTTAACGTTTATGATAGACGCAGAAAGTCTTACTCGCTATTATTTTCAACTCTTTATGTTTCCAATGTGAAACTGATGTGGAATTCAATACCTTGAAATATGAGTATTTCTGAACATACAAGTGCACTAACAACAAACAAATAAAACAAATGGCCAGCAGACATATTGAAAAATTTTCAACTTCATTACCTTCTAGCAAAACGAAAATCAAACCTCACATCTGTTAGGATGACTATCATCAACAAGACAAATAATAACAAGCATCGGAGAGGCTGTGGAGAAAAAAGATCACTCATACACTGTTGGTGGGAATGCAGATTGGTGCAGCCTCTATGGAAGGCAGTGTGAAGATTCCTCAAAAAATTACGAATAGAATTACCATATGACCCAGCAATCCCTCTCCTGGGTATCTATCCAAAAAATCTGAAAACATTTATCCATAAAGACATGTGCGCTGCAATGTTCATTGTGGCATTATTTACAGTGGCCAAGAAATGGAAACAACTAAAGTGTCCTTTGATGGATGATTGGATAAAGATGTGGTATATATGTACAATGGAATACTACTCTGCCATAAGAAAAGATGAAATACTGCAATTTGCGACAACATGGATAGATCCTGAGATTATTATGCTAAGTGAAATAAGTCAGACATAAAAAGTCGAAAACTACATGACTTCACTCATATGTGGGATATAAAACTGAAGGCATTAAAGGAACAAGACAAATAAAGAAAGAAACAAAAACTCATAGACACAGACAATAGTTTAGTGGTTACCAGAGGGTTAGGAGGGAGGAGAGTGGTAGAAGAGATTAAATGGGGTCAAATATAAGGTGATGGAAGGAGAACTGACCCTGGGTGGTGAGCACACAATGTGATATATAGATGATATATTATACAATTGTACACTTGAAACCTATGTAATTTTACTAACCATTGTCACCCCAATAAATTTAATTTAAAAAAAGAAAGATAGCCAAACAACAACAACAACAACAAGAACAAAAACAGAACTCTGTCACTGAGATTATATGATGTTGTCTTAAGTACAATACGATCAGGAAAATAGTTGTAAGAATTAAGTGTTGCCTGATAACAAAGACACAATGTCTAGATATAAGTATACTGGAGTGGAAAATAGGACCAAAGATTTTACAGGTGCAATTATGGTTTTGTAACTTATTTTCTATGAGATATTTTTTTGAGGCTTTGGTAGGACCATATCCAAATTTAGCATTCAAGTAGAGCAGAGATATTCGGTGAGATAATGAGACTATGTATTAGCCACATTAAAATAAGACTATCAGTTCTGATATCTCTATTTACCTTAATGAGAGAAAGTTTTCAGGAAAATTAGGTAGAATTTTTTCAGTGACTGCTCAATGTAAATTCAAAATTTATTCCCATTCTACCTTTCTTATCTTAGTACATGTTCTCAATTTATTGTAAATGGAATAGAGGCATACAACAGCGAAGAATTTTCTTATCACTGCTAAAGTTTAAAATTAAAAGTAGGAATTAAAAACTTAAAAACAAACAAAAAAATTGAGGCAGTAAATTAATAACTAATGCCTGCCTGAGGGGCAGTGATGTTGGTTTTCTAAAAAGTAAATAACAATAAATTAGGAAACACTGAGGATTTACTATATGATAGCACTTTGCTGGTTACCTACACATGCACTGTACATGTATTATCTGGCAAATCCTTAATATTCTATAAACTAGGCCCTATTTTTATCCTCATTTTATGAAAACTTGTAGAAGTTGTTTAAATTGCCTGTTATCACCATAGCTAATACATTATAGGAACTAGGCTATCTGACTAGATTTACTACAATATATATGTATTAAAAACAGGAAGAATTTGCATGTATCATTGCAACAACCGATAAGGGGTATTTAATTTTTTTTTTCAAGTTGGAACTAGAAGGAAAGCAATGTCCCAATGAATGTGTGCATTTACTACACAAATAAATGCCCAGCATAGAATCAATTTAAATATAAAAATGGGATTTGGGAAGTTTGTTATATACTTAATATGAGTTGTTCATATTTAACCTTAAATGTTTTTTGTAATTTTATATTGAGTACCCACAACATAGGACGACAGGGATACCCTTCTTTACCAAATAGTGATATTCTAAAGCATATTACAAAAAAATGAGGTATCACTAAAATTGGTGACCCAAGTCTCCCACCAATTGAAAATGAAGATTACATTAATAACGAAACCACTTGATGTTTCATTTAAACTAGATATCCTCGATTCTCTAAATAGGGAATTTTTTGTTGTCTACCACCCTTCTGTCTCTGTTCTCTGTCTCTGTCTCTCTCTTGCTTTCTCTCCTTCTGGGACACATACTATTAACATGTGTTCTATTTTGCACCTGTTTTTAGTGTTGTTATTCTACATATTCATTCTGACTTATCAAAGTTTAATATTACTTTATACTTTTAAGTTTCATAAAAAGAAATGAGAGTATATTAACCTTATTCATCCCTCTTATTTATGTTACCTTGTCCTATATTTTAATACTGTTATATTGTGATTTTACACAGTCAATTTACTGTTTTTAATGTTCTTTTCTCTGGGCATCAACACGTTTCCATATTGCATAACTCGTTTATCTGAAAGCCATCTTAATAGTTTTAAAAAACGGCCTGGACTGCTAGAGACAAATTGTCTATTTTTATTCATATGATAATGTCTTATTCTGTCTAATTTTTAAAGAATGTTTTTCATTTAGTAGAGAATATAATATGTAAATTATTTCCATATAAGATAATGAATACACTATTTCATTAATTGTTTTTTATTTGTTTTGTTTTTTCTTTCTTTCTTCCTTTTTTCTTTCTTTTTTTTTTTTGAGAAGTGTAAGAGAAAAATAAGTGATTTGTGTTATTTCTATGGATTCCTTAACATTTTTTCATCTTTGTTTTCTGGCAATTTTAATATGCTGTGTCTTGGTAATAATTCAATTTATTTTGAATTTTGTGTCTTGATGTTCACAAGACTTTTTTTTTTAATTTGTGGATTTACATTTTCATCAGTTTGGAATATTATTAGCTATTCTCTCTTCAGATATTTTGCCTCATTCTCACCTGTCTTTCTGACAATTTAAATGAGAATTATACTACTGTGGCTCTCAAGGAGTTTATTTCATAAAACAGGCATTATAATTTATTTGGGCTGTCATATGATTCTGGACAAAATGGTAATGTAAAAAGTCTTATTCACAACTTCTTCATGTTTAAATCATTTTTAAAGTTAACATTTTCCATGAGTTATTTTACAAAAAAAATCCTTCCAGTAGGTACTCTTCTACCAAACTAAGATAGAAAGGAAATGAGGAAAAGAGGATGATTCAAATACAAAGCTACTCTTTGAAATAATAGATTTTCTATATGCTGAAAGTATTCCAACAATAAAGCATACATATTTTGCAGGAAAAAAACAATAAACAAAATCGCCTATTCCACACTAAGCTGTATTGTATTTATTTAATTAGTTTTTTCCATGGAATTAACAATCTGAAAATAATCAAGGATTTATTTTACATTTATATTTTTGAAAGCAAAATGTTTGAGATTCAATACACTTGCTTAAATGTCTATTATGCAAAAGCACTTTGCCAGGTGTTAACCATAATCTTTACATCTTTCACATTTAATTTCAATAGCTTTCTTAACTCTCAGGCAAAACTCAGGAGGTAAACTTTAAGAGACTCATTGTATTATTTATGCTATTAAAATAAGTTATAATAGTAATTGTCAAACCAAGTTCCACCCTCCCGGTGAAGCAATAACCATCCTGTTGCATATAACTATCCCCATAGCAGAATCTTTTCTCTCTATCACTCTCCATATGAAAAAAGAGAGTTTGTTACTTCATGGTTTCTATCTACTTCTTCTTTGAGCATATGAGCAATGTAAATCTGCTCATTAGAGGAGGCAATAAGGATACCAAGTATTGTTCAACATGTCTCTATAATTCCCCCCACTATTTTTACCCTAATTGTTTATTTTGGAAACAATTTGTTATTTTTAGTATTTCCTGTTTTTCAGAAAAACTAAGACGATTGCATTACAACTAATTTCAATATTATTCTCTGTAAACCAAGAACATGGTTTTTGTGCCCATTAAATAATCTTATGAACAGGCATATCTCCACAGGAAACACACATATGGCCGACAGGTATATGAAAAGATGGTCAACATCACTAATCACCAGGGAAATGCACATCAAAACAAACATGAGACATCATTTCACAATGGTTAGCATAGCTATTACCAAAAACACAAAAAACAACAACTGTTGGTAAGGACATGGAGGAAAGGAACACTTATAAACTGATATATTGTTGGTGGGAAAGTAAATTGGTGCAGCCATTCTGGAAAACAGTGAGATGGTTTCCCAAAATATTAAAAAATAAATAAATAAAACCATCATGTGATCCAGCCATTCCACATCTGGGTATATATCCAAAATAATTGAAATCAAACTCTCAAAGACATATTTGCACTTCTATATTCATTGCAGCATTATTCACAATAGCCAAGACATGGAAACAACCTAAGTGTCAATCAATGGACCAATGGGTAAAGATGTGATTTCACAGAGAGAGAGAGAGAAAGAGAGAGAGAGGAATAATATTATTCAGGCATAAAAAAGAAGGAAATCTGACATTTGTACCAAGATGGATGGACCTGGAGTGCATGCTGTATCATATATTAACCATGCTGTATCATATATTCTTCAATTACTAAAGTGCAAATCTTAAAAGTTCCCATCACAATGATAATAAAAACATAAAAATTAACTATATGAGGTTAACTTAAATTGTTAACTTAAATTGACTAAGCCAAAGCTAAGATGATACATATTTTCATCCATTCTGTATTTAGAATTTTGAAAAGAGAATGTGATTATTAAGATTTGTATCTAGAATAATGGTTAAAATATGAAAGAAAAATCGCATGGGACATGACGCTAAATATTGTCAGTAGAGTTATATCTGTCATTTTTACAGTTTAAAAATAATGAGACATATAATAATTAAAATAGTACATCTTGTATTTTGAATATTCCATTCAAAATTTCTAAGAAAGAATCCACTGAAACATTTCTTTGACCACTTAATGTGTATTTTTCCAATAATTTATGAAATAAAGTAAAATTATTTCCATATATTAATATGATAATTCAAATAGCTTCATAGCTAAAAAGGTAATTCAAAAATAAATCTGCAAATGATATTGTTTCAGAGAACTGAAAATAATTTTCTTTCTTATCCCTACTGTTTTTCATAATCAACGTAATTTATAATACAATATAAATATTTGATGCAACCTCATTTCTCTGTATGTCCAAGAATTTTCTCTATTTGAAACAACAGTGTTAAGCTCTATTCATAATCTTAGCATATTTTCTATATTTTCTAGCCCTAGATGACAGAAACCCCAGCCAAAATCTTGGAGACAAAAAAAAAAAAAAGAATATTAAACATAAATCCTAGATTTGGGGAATAATGGATATGTCCATTACCTTGATTGCACTGGTAATTTTACAGTTTTATACACTTGTCAAAACATATAAAATTGTACAATTAAATTATAGTTTCAAAACACATTATAAAAAGTGATCATAAGTCAAAGAGAAATGTAGAAAAATAAGTGGTAAGATGGGAGACACATTAGAAACACATTAGAAATGAAATTCATTTCAAGTAGCAAGTTGACAACAGCAATTCAAAGCTAAGACCATTTATAATGATGAATCATACCACTTTGTTTTTATGTTTACATAAAGAGCTTCTATTACCAAGGATGGAGCAATGCCCTAATAATGTTTTTTGATATCACTCACCAATTTGCTCACTCACAGATTCATAACAAAAAGAAAAGTGACAGATTTGATGATTGATGAAACTGATGAGACTACAATATCAACTTGTCCGTATTTCTAAAGGTGTTCTTTTTTGTTTTTTGGTTGTTGTTGTTGCTATTTGTTAATTTTAAGAGAAACTCCAATACTTCTACCTGTTTCGTCACTAATGGTTCTTATTGATAATGATGAAAATGAAGTGTTTTGTTATTCATTTTCTGCCATTATGTAGTGAGGTAACTTCAACATGGCCCTGTCCTTTGTAAAAGATCTTTCAGTTCTTAAATTTTTCAGATATGCATGGCTGGGAAGTGAATGTGATTATGATTCCAGTCCTAAGTTTGGGAAGGATGTAGGAGGCTGTACTATTTACTGTAATCTAGAACTCAATAGGCATAAAAATATGAAAAATTAGCCAAAAAAATATCACACCGAACCTCCATTAACTATGATTGGAAAATGACTCCTGAATTGTAAAATACAAGTTAACTGGGATAATGGCCAAATAGTGTCAGATCACACACACCAAATAATGCCCCCCCTTTTTAAACTCAGAATTCAATTTCAATGACCCAATGTGGTGGCTTTCGTTTTCTATTCCTCCTTTCTTTCTTTGCTAACATAGCTCCAACTTTGTTTGAAAGTTCATCAACAGTGGCCAGGTGTTCAGGGAATGAGACCCACTTCAGCTTCAAAGGTACAAAATAATTTTTTCAGGACAACAGTAATTATTTTATCCCCTTCTTACTTTTTCTTTGTTTGTTTGTTGCAGCATAAGTAAGCAAATTTTGGTTGATAATGAATGAAAAATGTTGTCTAGAAAGGTTCAGGGCAATTACTTATTTCCTTGCTTATAAAAAGTATTGTACACCATTAATATCCCTCTTCTTTTCCTTGAATATTTTCACTGTTTTTGCCAAGAATAGACATGCTACAATACTAAACACAGAACATATAAACTTCTGAGGATTGCACAGCAAAATGATGAAAAATGAGTTGTGGAGATATTGACGTACTTCTAAATTGCCCCACCTTGAAGTGACCCTGTTTCCACACAACTTGTTACTTGAAATAATGACCATGTTATTATTGGGTAACCTAGTTTTTAGTTGGTTTTCAGTATTTTTTCAATTTTTACAGTTGTAACTGATATGTGTGACTGAATGAGTCTACTAATGTGATGTTGTTTAAGCATCTGTAGCTCAATAATTAACATAATCATAATTATCTAAAAAGCATTTGATCTTTAGCCAAGCACGCATAGCTAACGCTGAGAAATCAAAAAGGGAGATGTCTGTAAATGAGCAATGTGTAACTGAATCAGTATACAAAGCATACAGACAAATGCACAGAAAGTACAGAAACAGAAAAGTTAAATAACATCTTTGAATCTTCTTCAATGATAAATTATCTATAAAACGTTATACATTATTAGATAATTCAGAAGTGAATTCCTTGAGAAATTATTCAAACCTATGAGGTAGAATTGGTGAAACAATTATTTGAACCCTTTCATTTCAAATGACTTCAATTTGCAAGAATTATATAAACTAGTGGAATAAAAAAGGGTACTGTTGAACTAATAGTTGTAGAAAAGGAGCAATCATATTTTCTAGAACAAGTTTAAACTTTGCTGATTATTGTATTTATCTATTTGATATATATGTGTTGAATCCTCTATGTCTAATTTATCCTTTTTTCTAGGGCATGAAAAATAACACAATGAGAACACAATTTTTTTTCCCATGTACATATTGTTTTGGGTTGAAATGGGGGTTGGGTTGGCAATTCTTGAATGTGCTGTGGGTGAAAAGTAATATCTCAGAATATAAAGCTGAATATGTATATCAAGGCCCCGATTTTATATTGTAAACAGGAATGATGAGGGAGAATAAGAAAGGGAAACATGTTTTTTGTCTCAGTAAACTTAATTATTAAATTATTTTTCTATACATACTTGACTTAGGAACTGCATCTACTAGCCTTTCCTTAATATGTTCTAATTCTTGTTTCTTTTAAAAAATCTCTGAATTTCTTTCAAATTCAAGATTTGTTTGTGTTAAAAAAGTAAACAAACTCCATTTCTACTTTTTATTTTTTATCATATAAGCTATATAAACATAGCAATTAATATTTATAACCCAAGTCACATACTTCCAGTGTAGGATCATTTTGATATTAACATTTGATACATTATATAATTTATTCTATGGTGATAGTTCTTAATTATTCAATCGGCTATTGTGACCTCTAATTCGTTAATCTGTATGCCTTTTGAATCTGATTCTTAAATATTTTATCAACTTCATTAATATTTAAGCCTTTTTGCAATTATAGCTCTTAATGATTAATTTTCCCTCTTTTCCAGTAGAAATTTCTTTTGTATCTTTTCTCGCTCATTTCACATAAGAAAAGAGATATGCTGCTAGTATTACTTTTTAAATTAATTCAAAAATTAAATTGATAGAAATTTAATCTTCATATTTTTTAGTTCTATCACATGATTTGTTAGAACCAAAGAGGTTAGTAATTTGTCCAAACATCCAGAAAATTACACACGTATTCCATATAGACACACACACACACACACACACACACACACACACGCTCTTTGTATCATTCTCTCACAAATATTTGTCTATAAAATGGGAGAAAAATATTTGTACATCATATATATGGTACAAGCTAAAATATAAAATATATAAATAGCACACCACTCAATAGAAAAGAAACATATACCCCCATTTAAAAAAAGGAGCAAAGAACTTGAATACACATTTCTCCAAAGAAGAAATACAAATGGCCAACAGGTGTACAAAAAGATGTTCACCATCATTAATCATCCGGAAAATGAAAATTTATAATATATAAGACTGGATCTTAAATTATTTTTTGCTCCAAAAGACGCATTAGAGCTGATTATCCGTCTAGGTGTTATTTTTGGGGAAACGCAGTAGTAACCATCTGTCACTGTACGTAGTTATTACCATATTATTGACTACTTCCTGTGTTGTACATTACATCCTGTGACTTATTTATTTTATAAATGGAAGCTTGTATCTCTTAATCTCTTTCCCCTTTTCTACCTCTTTTAATTTCCAAATCCTCAGGACTTTGTTATGCCTGTTCCTGCATACCAATTCATGTCTTCCTTTGATACTTTGTTTATACATTATTTTCTGCTGTCTTTTCTGGCTTTAGGTTTCATTCACTTTAAGCCAGTTTGATTATTCTTCGGAATAACAAAGTTTGTATGCTAAGTAGAGAATGTTGTCTTCTCTAAAGGAAATTATTAAAGCCCGATCCTTAGAGCACCGAGCAAGTCATCTTCCACTTCTCTGAACTCTGGTGTTGTACTTACACTGTTACGTTGCATATGTTCACAACAGCTGAAAAAAATAAATCTATGCAAAGCAGAACTTCTTAGACTAAAGCTGCTATTGGTTTCCTTCGAAGGGGAAAAATCAAATGTCCTTTAGTTATGAAGACCAAGATGTTATTTCTGTAGCTGTGGAATAAAGTATTTCATAGGTCTCCATGGATTTAGAGATGAAAAGAATGTTTTCTAACCAGTGTTGTCTGAAAGACTCTGCCTCAATTCCCAAAAGCCCTACCATGTAAAGTTGCTTTCTTTCTCTCACCTTCAAATGTCAACTCTCTGATGTGCAGTTGGGGGTAAGAAAAATAAATCACCTGCTTAAACACACTGTTGCTTCCCTGGAGTAGGCGAGTGACCTAAGAGTCATTCAACTAATCATATTTGTATCTGAATTCTGCACAAATTATATTTTCAAATCTCAGCAGATCTTGTGAAGTAAAATATTTACTTTTGCTCTTAAGTAATTGTTAATTTCTAACTAGTTTTTACAAGGCAAAAGACTAAGATTCAGGCCACTGACCTAATGGTAACCATTGTAGTTTAGTTACTTTATTAATCACCTGATGATGTGTTACTAATTCAACTCAGATCCAGTCTCAAAGTCTATCTCAAGTCAACCAATAAGTTGCAATCACTTAGTTTATTTAGCATTCACTATTACACACACAAACAAAACAAAACAAAACAAAACAAAACAAAACATTATATTACATCAAATCATATTTTTCCTGTAGTAGTTTATATATTCCTACCTAAATGTTATGGATATGGATTTCATACAATTCAACTCCCTTTAAATTGATGAATTTAAGCCTATCTTTTTATATTCTAAAATACTACTAGAACATTCCTAAAATTTACCCAAACCTCTCAAATCATGATGATACTCCATTCTGTAAAATAACCAACTTCCATACATATAAATTTGATAATAAAATCCAGTTTACTAGAATCTTTAATATTCTGTTAGAAATGTATGCTATTACTTACATGGTACCATCAAGAAAGACTATTGCTAACTAGCTTTCTTTTAACTGAATAGAAAATTTAATAAATTAAACACACAGCATTTCAGCATTTTAGGAAAAAATCATATATATGTATATTTTTCAATGTAAAGAGGAAGATGGATTAGCAGTCAAGCCCCTTGAGATGCAACTTGATTAACTTTTAAGGCAGTTTGGAAAACATCTAATTTATGACCAGATTGGCTCTATTGAGCTTGTATATTCCTTCATTCAGTATTTAGGAAATCCTTGGTACCAATAATTACAATAAAAAGAGTCTTGTACTACAAATTTGTGCTTAAAAGACGAATTATTTGAGATTTTTTTAAATTTTGATTTAAATAAAATGGAATATTTTTTGGATTCAGATCTTTAAATATGTTTTTAATTAGTATTAAAAACCTGAGATTTATCTGTAGTTATTAAGGTCACTGTTAAAGTCAATATCTCAAACATGACTAAGGATGTTATCGTCCAGTATTTTATAGTATGTTAGAGTTACAATCAAATCAGTAATTATAGTAGCATCTTACAAATTACCTTGTATGGTTGTCCAAAAGAGCAAGAGAAATAAACTTTATCTAGGAGTAATGTTTAAATAATACATCGGTCAAATTAGAGTGACTAAGAAAATTAAAAAGAAAAGCCAGGAAAATCTGTGAAAAGAACAAGAATATAAAAGATGTATAAGGGAGGTATGGGTTTTTTTAATTATTTTACATGGCTGCAACACAGGGATGGTGTTCACATGTATGTACATACATAAATATGTGTATATCTATATCTATATCTATCTATCTATCTATCTATCTATCTATCTATCTATCTATCTATCTATCTATCTATACTTACATGTACTTACATGGTACCATCAAGAAAGACTATTGCTAACTATCTTTCCTTTAACTGAATAGAAAATTTAATAAATTAAACACTGGAAAATAGAAATAATATACACATTATTTCTATTTTCCAGGAGTTAAATGGAAAAAGATGAAAGATAAATAGGTAACCTTTTGTCATTGACTTTATAGACTGTTCAAACGAGAATGGTTTTACCTATAGTTAATGGAAGCCATTTGAGAGTTTGGTGCCAGAAAGCATTTTGATCAGAAGAGTATTTGAGAATGACTGTTTACCACACTGTGTAAAATAGTTTAGAGAAAAACAGGTTTAGAAAGGACAGCAGAAAGGTGGATGTGATGAAGGGAGTCTAAGTGAGAAAAGATGAGGGGATGATGTTCTGATTCTGAAGACAAGTTTCAATTTTACTATGGACAGCAGAGTAACAGAATCACAGGTGATATTCCTGTATATCAAACTGATATATTCATATGGATTTCTTATTTAAAATTCATGCTCAATAGATACTTCTTAGACATTGAACTAAAATGCAAAATAAATTCAATGACAATGCACTTTGCAATAAACCTTGTAAAAATGATTTTTGCAATGTATTAGTTTCTAATAAATGTTTCTTTACTATTCTTTAAAACTATTCTTCTAATACTTGACTTCAATTAAAAGTAGAAATCTAGATCACTAAAATTACACATGAAATTTCTGTTCTCTTTTCTACCTTATTTTCCTCTATTTGTATCACAAGCCTAGGAGGATATATTTCCAATTCTATTTTTGGTATATGTCTTAGTCAGATTGGGCTGCTGTTAAAAAATACTATGGACTAGCTTGAAGTCTGAAGTCACAGTGACTGCGTAGTCCAGTTCTGGTAAGGGATTGTTTCCTGGTTTATAGACAGAGATTTTTTCTCCTGGGGCCCAGAGAGAACTCCGATTTCTTCATCTACTTATATGGGCACAGATCCCATCATGATCCATGCACATGATGTCATTCAAATCCAATTACCTCCTAAAGACCCCACCTCCAAATATCACATTGGCGATTAGGGACTCAAAACATGAATTTTGGGGGTACATAAACCTTTAATCCCTAGTGGTAGATATAATTTATGTTTTGAAACATTGCTTTGTTCAAATTTTTGTCAATTTTAAATTACTATTTAATTAGCAAGAATTTTTTTTTAAATATATAAAGGATAGTAACTCCTTCTTCTCTTCTAAATACAGTTTGCTATTGTATCTCATCATTTTGTTGTGCATCTTTTCATGCAATTCTCAGTGTCCTTACAAACAAAATCTTACATAAAATAAATGAAAATTGGTTATTTATTCTTGCACATGGTAGTACTACATAATAGCACGTCTTATATTGAGTTGAAATACATAAAACAGTTGAGAAAACACTAGGTCAAATAGTGTAAGCCAGTCATCCTTGGTATTACTATTCACAACACATGATCATGCCTGTGTTATGTTTTGTATTTCTCTTATAATCTTTATCTGATTCTCACTCTTTCCATAGCTGCCCATCTTGCTTACTACAAAAAAGGAAAGATTATTTGGTGAAATTTAAACACATTCCTGCTAAAGTCACACCAATCATTTGAAGTGTCAATGGATTAGGTTCTAGTCACACTGGTCTTTTCTCTTGTCCTCAAATATGTTAAGGGCACCTTCTAATGCTATTCAGAATTTACTCACGTGCTCAATTCTTAGAAATTGATGTCTCATAAGAATTTGGTTTCCTGTCTACAGGGAAGTTTAACATTCAAGAAGGAACCTTTAAATAATCAAAGCATCACCTGTGGCTATTCTGTGTTCACTTTTTCTCTTTGATGTGCCAGCCATCCCATGTGGTGTATTTCTCTTCCCTCAAGGTAGTCTTGAACTATTGTTCTGCCTTTCTTTTTTAAACACTTACTACTGATTGTATCATTTTGCCAAAATGAGTTATGTATGTCTTACTAGGGGTCAATCAGATACCAAGTTCTGCTATTTTGAAACACTGGCATCAGGATGATTCTTACAGGTAAAAGTCTGTTGAGTCTTTAAAGATGGTCCTATAGTTTCCTTCTCAGAAAAACTCATACCTTTGGGAAAGGGAAGGAAATATATCACTCATCCATGTATACTTACATTAAGTTCTTCAACATAAATTTTATTTATTCACACACAGAGAAAAACAATGATATGTTAAAATATACATGTATATTCCTATGTATGTGAATGGATATCCGTGCATGCACACAAGTGAAAAGAGTATATGCTTTCTATATTTATCATTTGAAAATAATATTTTGTTTTACCTGAGACCTTTTCGGCATATCAGAATGCAGGCAGCTTGAGACTACTTGCTTAAAGCTATAGCAATATATTTCTAGCAGATTACTCAAATATTTGTATACATCCTGAAAGATGTATCTGCAGGGAAAAACTTATCTTTTTAATTGCACACATATTTAAGCTTCTAAATTTTGTTCTTGCCAGCAGAGATTTGATGTCAAACACGTAATTTGATGTTTGCTCTCAACCTGTTAATGACTTACATTGCATTTCGGGTACATTAGGCAAGCTGAGCTAAATTTATTTAAATCTGGGGACTTATGCATTTGAACGTATTAGTTTGGTGCAAAAGTAGTTGTGGTTTAAAATGTTAAAAACAATTGCAAAAACCACAATTACTTTTGAACCAACCTAATACATTTAGGGAATGGGGGTTCTGATTATTTTTTTTAATTATTATTTATTTATTTAATTTTTAATTTATTGGGGTGACAATTGTTAGTAAAATTACATAGATTTCAGGTGTGCAATTCTGTATCACATCATCTATAAATTACATTGTGTGTTCACCACCCAGAGTCCGTTTTAAATTATTTTAGAGGAGATAGAGTGAATACAATAGAATTTTTCTATTTTGTTCTTTTAAATTTCATCTTTATATTTAAGCAAACAATTATTTTTAAAATGTATCAGTTGATATGCAACTGATCGGGGTTATCTTAAGCAGTAATGTTAAGAAGGCAAATAGCATTCTTTTCATGCTTCTGATACATTAATCTCGTATTTGGGAACTTGGTGAACAACCCTATTAGGTAATTTGTCAATTTTTTTTCTAAGTTTTCTATGCAGGCAATTATATCCTTTTTGAATTACAAAAGAGTAATTATTTCCATTTCATGTCTTTTACCTTTAATTTGCTCCATCTCCATTTATTTATTAATAACTGGTTAGTGTGTCAGTGGAATACCCAATAGAAAGTGCTAGTAAAAGTCCTTGACACAATTTTAGCTTTAAACAGAAGACATTTGAAGTTTTACCATTTCACTTTCTGCTATGTTTTCAAAATGCTAATAGGATTAATAAACTTTCCTTCAAATTTGATAAAAATTGATGTTGGTGTTACTCAAATTTTGTCCCCAAGACTATTCATCTTTCTAGAGAAAGAGTACTGACAAAATCTCACTCCTGGACCAAATTTGAGTCAGGCTCCTCTGTGTCCTTTCCTCAACTAGGCCTTGATCTTGGGCTTTAATGTCTGCCATTGAAGAATCCAGTTTTAGCCAGAATCCTGCTAAGTCAGTTTAGAGAGACAGGTATGAGCACTCTCCATACCTTATCAAATTCCTCATTCTCCACACTTCATATTGATTATCCTGGCCTGTCCTCAGCAAGAATTTGGTTTGGTTGTTGTAACAAGACTGTCTCCTTCCCTTGATGTTTCCATGTCTCCTCTTAGTAATATTCTACTCAAGGATCCCCACCCCCACCTCTCCCACCAAGATGCTTCTTGGATATAAATCTCCACTTGTTCTTTTTATAGTCAGAGTGGAGCCTGATTTCTCTGCCCTACTATGATAGACTTCACACCTTTCTCAGTAATCCTGAATAGAATCTTCCTTGCCATTTTAACAAGAATCAGAATTTTTTTTTTTCGTTTTGAACAACGTTTTTCCATGACTGAGATATGATCAGATTCATCACTGGACCCCAGGACCTTTTATCCAAGCTCACACCTTTCAAGCCTTTGTCTTCACTTCTGAATGACTGATTGGGGATACATTTGTGAGTTCAACTCATTAGCTCCAAATGACTGTCCACTGAAGCAACGAAAGGGCAGATTTTGATTCTGAATCAAAATTAAATCTCTGAGTATTCCCTACAAGCTCTATTAGAGTCCCAGGCAAACAGAGGCTGGATTACAATCTAGATTGCTCTGTTTGTCAGGTACAGAGATTGGGTTAAGAGTCCTAGGTTTCTCTGTTCACAAGACACAACAAGCTAGGTGAGAATTCCAAGCTTTCTTGTTTGCAAGGTACTACTTTTATTGGGGCTGGCAATTTTCTTCTGGCAATATATTCTCCAACCTGCCTTGAATTTAGGGTGGTGTGTGTGTGTGTGTGTGTGTGTGTGTGTGTGTGTGTGTGTGTGTGTGTATGTGTGTGTGCATTTAGAGACTTGAGAATAATAAAATTACATATTTTCAAACTCTGTGTGACATATTATATCCATGATTTTTAAACAAGCTATTGTATCAAATGCAGACATACAGTTTTTTTCTTTCATTCAACTAAATTCTCTACCTACCTCTGTTGCCCTGTGCAATTTTACTCGATTCTATTCTCTCTTAACAGCTTCTGTGTATTCACTGAAAGGTCAATGGCTCTTATAGTAAGTTTTAGATGCTAATATCAGTTTGTTAATAGAGGAGGAAAAAGTTAATAATGATACCAAAATATGGTGCACAATGGTTTATAATCATTGTGTTGTTTGGTATTTAAGAAAATAAAAGATAAAACATACATTTCATAACTCCAATCTTATAAAAATAAGCACATTTCCCTCCATATGTATTACAATAACTTATTTAGAGATCAAACCTCAGTCATAATCATTATTAGAGTTTTAAAAAAAATTACAGTAATTGCATCTCCCTTCCCTAGAAAATACTTATATACTCAAAATGAGTGTATGCGACTGAAATATATGATTCACTTGTTACAATTTAGAAATGAAAACCATTTTTCAGTTGCTAAATTGGTTATTAATGAAAGTAACAATGACAACATTTTGCTCAGTTAAATAGGAATCTATTCCAAAGAGTAATTATAGTGGTTATAAAAACTCAATGTAGATATTGAATAAAATAATTATTTATTAGAAAGCAATTAAATTAAAAATATTTAACATATATCCCAATGTATGCATTTTTCATGTTTTAAAGATTATCTATGATTTGGAATAATGTAGAATTTGTACTTCCTTCCCTTTCTTTCTTTACCCTTAAGAAGATACTGATGGTGGCAATCAGAATTATAAGAATTCCTAAAACCTAAAACATTCTGCATCTGATTGTCTTGCCAATGAGAAAAAAAAAAAAAAAAAGTACAGAAATGTTGTGGCATAGTAACATGTAGTTGTTGATTAACAGAAGAATATCAAATATATTAACTTCAGTGTTTAAATGCTCCTATACTAACATTTGTTCATTTAGCCAAGTTTGCTTTCTTAATTACTGCTCATCAGTAGAGTTGAGAAATTAGTTTTTATCAGAATGTACATTCAGAGGGAAAATGTATTCTATATTTTGTAAGAAATTTTACCAGGGTTATTTCATCAAAATAAATTGTTTAAATATAATACTTTTAGGAAAAGTTGAAGTCAAAGTGATATATGGACACACACATAAATATTTGCCAGCAGAACTATGCCAATTTGTTATTATTAGTAGTAGCAGTAAATGAAAATATAGCAAAAGTCAATCAGAATTTGCCAAATATGCAGAGGCCACTAACGTTGAATTGGTCAAGCATTGTTCTTGCATCCTTGAACACCATGACTGAATTTGCCTTACGATAATCATATACGGTCAGAAAAATTACATGAACAGAAGTAAATTATAACAATTATCTCAACTCAATTTTGGGATAAAGTGAGCTGGGATAAAACACCAGATAAGATGTGTTGTGCTGCAGACAAGGGGTAAGGCCATACGGGAGACAATTTGAATTTATTTTAAAATATTAAGTTGAGCTGAGTCTATGTTTTTACAGAGCCTGAAAGGTAGTACAGGTGCTATGATTTTCCCCACTGTATTTATCTATGTCAGTGTAAGTAATAAGGATGAAGGTTGTAGTAATAGTGTCTCACCTCTAAGAATATTCATCTCTCCTGGTTGTATTTGAAAGTTGGCTTTGGTTCAGAAAAATTACAACATCCTGCTGTGTAAACTGTGTTTAAAAAATAGAATGGTAATGTGAATATGAAAGACATTTAATAACTTTACTGTTAACCCTAAAGCTAGAACTTATCCTTTAAATTTCAGTGGGTGTGTGGGCACCTATGTCCATGGCCATAACTACATAAAATCAAATCCAGTAGTTCAGCTGCCCCAGATTCGTTAAGAGTATCTCATATTCGCTGTGATAATATGCTTACATATATTTCAGAGAATTTATATATTTAAAGGTAACCTAGTGACATCATTTAAAGGTAACATTGGGTTCAGAGAAGATTTCATGAATTTGACCTCAAGGCAAAGGAAGTAAAAGCAAAAATAAATGATTGGACTATATCAAATTAAAAAAGCTTCTGCACAGCAAAAGAAACTGTCAACAAAACAACGAGGTGACTGATTGTATGGGAGAAGATATATACGAATGACACCTCTGGTAAGGGGCTAATATCCAAAATGTATAAGCAACTCATACGAGTCAACCACAAAAAGGCAAATAATTCAATTTTAAAAAATGGGCAAAGGACCTGAACAGAAACTTCTCCCAAGAAGACATACAAATAGCCAACAGATATACGGAAAAATGTTCAACTTTACTAGCTATTAGGGAAATGAAAATCAAAACCATAAGATATCACCTCATACTTGTTAGAATGGCCGTCATCAACAACACAAGTGATATCAAGTGTTGGAGTGGCTGTGGAGAAATGGGAACACTCATACACTGTTGATGGGAATGTAAATTGGTACAGCCACTATGAAAAAAGATTATGGAAGTTCCTCAAAACATTAAGAATAGAATTACCATATGACCCATCAATCCCTCTTTGGGTATCCACCCAAAACATCTGAAAACATTTATCTGTAATGATATATGTACCTCGATGTTCATTGCAGCATTATTTACGGTGGTGAAGACATGGAAACAACCAAAGTGTCCTTCCATAGACGATTGGATAAAGATGTAGTACATACAAATATATACAATTATTACTCGGCAATAAGACAAGATGAAATACAGCCATTTGTGACAACATGGATGAATCTTGAGAGTATCATGCTAAACAAAATGTGTCAGACAGAAAAAGTTGAGAACCATATGACATCTCTCACATGTGAGATATAAAACTGAAAGCAACAAATGAACAAGACAAACAAACAAACAAACAAAAACTTAGACACAGACAACAGTGTAGTGGTTACCAACAGGTAAGGGGGGGTGGGACAGTGGTGGAAGAGGGAAAAGGGATCAAATACATGGTGATGGAAGGAGAACTGACTGGGTGGTGAACAGACATTGCAATATATAGATGATTTATTATTGAATTTTAGTCTTGAAACCTATATAATTTTGCTAACAAATATCACCCTAAAAAATTTAGTTAAACAAATATCTTAAACACCGTTAGAAGTTACAAAACACAAACAAATAAAGGTAACATAGTGACGTGTATATAAATGATATAAATGTATATATGTCTTCTATGTAATTTGCTAAACTAATTCAAAAGTAATAATCTCAGAGAAAATATGTAATTCATATATCAGGCAACAAATTGATATTCAAAATATATTTTGAAAAGTTCTAGATATCAAATAGGAAAATAAAAATAAGTTGTTAATAAAAAATGAGCGATTTCCCAAGGAAAACCAAGAGGCCAGTGAAAATATGTGAGAATTTTCTATTGTTAATCAAATAAGTATAAAAAAATATTTAAATCTGTATTTTTTTCCTGGAGTAGAAGGGGAGAATTAGAAATGTTCATATATTGCTGGTTGATAAGTTAAGTGTTATAGTTGCTTTGAAACAGAGCTTGTGAATATCTCATGAAATTAAAATTTCAGATTATCAAGGAATCAGTAGCATATGTTCATAGAGAAAGAGTTTACGAGCATGTCAACACAGCACAGGTTTTTCTCGTAATATGAAAAAATAGGAAATGTTGCAATGTTAATCAACAGGAAACATGAAAGAAAATATGGTATGAATATCCTTTGGCTATCCTGCACTAATTTTTTCTTACACTTCCTGTCTTTTCATAAAAAGTCACAAAATGCCTTTTAAACATCACTTTAAGACCAATTTTCTTTTTCTCTTTCTGTGTGGAAGCCATTACTATGAAAATGGGAGAATCCTTTAAAATAATTTATATACAGGGACATAATTTTCATTCCTCTTTTACAATTAAAACATGCTTATTTCATAGATTTGATACTAGCACAATTTGTCAAATTCTTAAAAATTCAACATTGATTTAGAGATATAATGTTTGTATATTTGTATGTGTCTAGAAAAAATCGATCCGTATGTGGATCAATTTATCTTTTATCTATCTATCTATCTATCTATCTATCTATCTATCTATCTATCTATCATCTATCTATCATCTATCATCTGTTTTTCTACATACCTAGATTTGTGACACTGCAGAATAGTCAAAAAGTATTCATACCATATTTTCTTTAATTTGTTTCACTTTGATTAACATTTCAATGCTAATTGAGGATCAACATTTCCTCTTTTTTCATATTACAAGAAAAAGCTGTGGTGGGTTGACATGTTCATAACCTGTTTCTCTATAAACATATGTTACTGATTCCTTGATAATCTGAAACTTTAATTTCATTAGATATCCATAGGAAACACTGGCTTTGTTAATTTTCTATTTTTTCTTTCTTCTTGTTTGAATTTTATTACAATTTTATTATTTCCATTTTTTCTTATTTTGAATTATTTTGCTTTTATTTCAAATTGTTTCAAAAAGAAGCAATATCGCTGATTTTAAATATTTCTTATTTTTTAGTATAAGCAAATAAAGCTATACATGTCCCTCTATTAATGATTCCGTGATTATCATGTGTTGTGTTTTATTATTATTATGTTTGGTATGTTTTCTATTTCCCCTTATAATTTTTGCTTAAATGCACAATTTATTTAAAGGTATGTTGCATAGTGTTTCATTATTTAGGAGCATTTCTGCGTACAATTTATTTTTATTGTTTCTCAATTTAATTAACTTTTTGTCCAAAGATTATATTCATAATGATTCTAATTTTTTTTAAGTTTAATTTATGGCCCAGGGTATTATTTGTTTTCATCAATATTCTATGTACACTTAAAAATAACATGCATTTTACAGATGTATGATAAAAAGTTCTAGAAATATCATAGATCAAGTTGGTTTACAGACTGATGCATGACTTCTATATAGTTACTGATTTTTGTGGGGTTTTTTGTTTGTTTCATTGCTATTGTTTATTATTCACAGAGGGAAGGACATTCATTTCCCCACCTATGATTTTGAATTTTTTTTTCTCATTAGTTCTATCACTTTTATTTTATGAATTCTGTACCTGTTATTTGGTGCATAAAATTTGTTTATTATGCTATCTTGATGGAATTTTCCTTTTATTATAAAAAATTTTGTTTTTCTATGCTGACACTCTGTATCCTATGATGTGCATGTCTGGTTTTGGTATTGCAATATCAGTTTTCTTGTGTTCATGTCATTTTCCACTCTTTAATTTTCAACCAGTTTTATTATTTATAGTTCATCTATTATAAAAAGAATATAGCTGCTCCTCCCAAGGGACACTGGATAGTGCCCTCATGTAAGCTTGAGTCTTACCCAGTGCTTCTTTCAAATGTTATATATCCTCCAATTTCTGGATATTTTGGGTTGCTCTCCAATATCTTCAGTGACTTTATAATTTTTAAACATAGAGTTTATATTTTTTGCAATGGTTCCTGAGAAAATTAAATATAATATATTTCTAATTATTTGAGAAAATACCAAATATAATTTTGTAGGACTAAGAAGTACAGACTTTATAATTTTATATGTAGATGTTAAGTCTAATACAAGTTATTTTTTCCATTAGCAAATCAAAAACTTTTTAGATTCTGTCTTTGAGTATTAATATACTCTACTTAGAATCTTATTATTTTTACCATAGGTATACACATAGAATACAGAGAATCCCTTAAAGATATTTCAGGCAGATGTTGAGGGCAGATGTAAAAATTCTACTTTTTGTTTTATATTCCTTTCTAGTAGAGTTAATTGTTAAAATTTGATCGAGTAGCATGCCATCCTCAGATCAATTTTTCTATATATACATAACATAACATTCATAAAATGTATCTTAGTTGTACAAAATTAGATTTGATATTTTCTCAAATAATTAGCAATGTATTATATTTTCTCAGGAACCATTGCAAAAACATGTACTTAAAGATAATATTCACATCATTATTTTAACTCAAGTAGATAAATATATTAATGATATTAGCGTATAAATGTAAGTTACGGGCCATTTTAGAGTTTGGTAGTTTCTCAAAAAGATAAAAATAAAACTAACATATGACCCAGCAACATTATATTGAATGCTAAGAGAAAAGGCATTTTATGATTCCCTATGTATCACACAGTCAGGAAAGGCAAATTTATAGACAGGAAGCAGATTAGTGAGTGCCTAGGACTGGAGATGAGACTAGAGAAGAAACAGCACACTGGTTCTGCTCCCTTAAAGCAGATTGGTGATTAACATAATCCTTGAGTTATTCCATAGGGACAGTACTGCACATGTGCCACCCTGTCCTTAAGATGAGCCCAGAACCAAGAATTTTCAGTCTATGGAACTCAAATAATAGAAGTGTGGCCACTGGAGCCCTGGAAATGAGAGGTCCTTCAATAAGGAACATCTGGTGCCTACAACAAATATGGATAAATATAGAACTGACCAATCAAACCTTGCCAGAAGGAATTCCTCTGTGCTTTCTTTGTCTTACTCCTTGAACCTATACCATAATTGGCCAAGTTCAAAAACACTCCAGTCAAAATTCGCCCCACCAGCACTACCCCATACCAACCTGTTCCATCTCCATAACCCTTAAACCTTGTCCAGACCCCAGATTGGGAGGACCAGATTTGAGCAGTGTCTTCTGTCTCCTGTCTCTTGAGGGTAGACTTGGCAATTGATAAATAGCTCTTTCTTTCCTCAAAGGACACTGTTGTGGTATTGGCTCCTATGTACATCAGGAAGTGGGCCTTCACTTGGTAACAGAGATTTACAGTAAATGGGAATACGGTATCTTAGTGGAGGAATAAGGTTGCTTTTAAATTGATTTATGTTAAGAGTTGCATCACTCAGGATAGTTACTAAGAGTCACTTGAAATAAGTCAATGAAAATGGGTGTATTTTATGATATGTGAAATACTTCTCAATAAAATGATTTAATAAAAAACAAGTGCAATAAAAACAAAATGAAATAAAATACTCATTAAAATTAATTAGACAACCAATAAACCTAGTATATTACTGACGCTTGCAAACATTTTGAAAAGGTAGATTTTGTATTTTCAAGTAAGTTCATTTGAATGTATGCTTGTCTATTTTCTGATGGGCAAAAAGGCTAATGCTAAATATAGTACATGACCTTTTGGATGATTAGGTGAGATAACCTAAACCTCATCTACTTCCCTGAAGGAATACTTAAAAATTACTAAGCCTATTGGGAAATTAAATAGCCTCATTTAGTTTTCATCTTTTCCTCTTTTCATGCCAAATCTCTAATGAAAGTGCTAAAGAGCAATGAAATGGCCAAAGGCAGGAAGCCAGAGAGAAAGGGAGAGAATAAAGAGCCAAATAAGCAACCTTTAAATAACTAAGAGTTGATTGATTGATTCAACCCATTTAGACAATTATCTTAATAGCTCTGTTTGTTAAAATTTCCTCGTGGTTTTACCAGATACTCCAAAATAGCTGTGATTCAAAAACAATGTGAGTAGTGTTTAAGTGCAGAAGATAGAAAGTCAGATTTGATTTAAAGAGAGACTCCATAAATTCTGATCTGTGCAACCTCTCCTAGGTCCAGGTCCAAATCATACTGAGGTATGGATTTAATGAGGTCACACATGTAAAACACCACAGTACCCCAGTGCATTGTGTATAGTCAATAAACAATCATAAAATTAATTAATTAATTAATATATATCTGTCATTGATATTTTAGAAAGCCATTCAGGAAGAAATCAGAGTAGACCCAATATACTAAAGGTCAATATAATGGTAGAAAAACAGTTAATGTCATCTATTCAAGGAATTGTTCAATTTCATACAGAACAGGCTTAGTGATTGATTGACTCTTGGTCCGCCTAACTGACCTATTTAGAAAAAATAATTGAATGGATTATTCCACAGCGCCATGCTTTTATATTTTCTGTTTAAAATAATAAGATGTTAAATGATATAGAATTATAGGATTAATGAACACAACTGAAAAGTTAGTAATAAACTTTTAACAGGTAAACACTGTGTTGTGTCTAGTATATACCAGGGGAGCCAAAAAACAATGTATACAAGTGGCACTTTGGTCAACGTTGCTCAAGCAGTAGTAGTTCGCCATAATCAGAAGTGTCTGGACGCTGATGGTAACCACTTTGAGCAGCTCTTGTAATTGTAGAAGTTAAACGTGACTTGTATTCATCTTTTGTTATCAGTATATATGGAGTATTACAATTTTAATACAGTTTTTCCTTCTTAAAATGTATATACATTTTTCTGGCACTCTGTATATATCTTTGTAATGCTTCTCCCTATCTTATAAATCATTTATTCATTAAGCAATTGCTTATCTTCCAAATAGGTATTGTTACTGGAGATGGAGAGGGTACTTTGTAAATATCATGGGAGGGCATTCAGGGTGGACCAAAATATTAATATACACAAACAAAGCCAAGCAAGTTGAAGATATATTAGAGAAAGGAAATAGTCCAGTTTTCAAGATGGTGTAAGAGTAGGAAAGCCCAGGGAATAAAGGGCAACTGCCCAGAAGAACAAACAAATTTAGAATTAGATTTGAATGAGGGTGAAAAATATTCAGGGGTGGAGTCACAGGTGTTTCCAGGGTAGGTCCTTGTTGTTAATGACCACTCCTTCCCAACAGGGAGGTGGGATTCCCTTGTAGGCAACAGAGAGGGTGCAGATTTTTCAATGCTAATAGTCTTGTAATGCATTACAGTTAGCTGTAGTGGCTCCTTTTCTTAGGAATGATCTCATCCTCTCTTTTTTTCTTTGTTGGCCTTCACATCTTCCTTCCTTCCCTCCCTCCCGCCCACTCCCACTCCCTGTCCCCACCCTCCCAATCTCTCCCTGCAGCCCTGTGCTTTCTGCCTAAGGTGACTGTATTATGTATCAGGTTTTCTGCTAAGGTACAAAAACAAATACCTAAGAGAATTTGGAGACAGTAAAATGCCTTCTTTAATAAAGAAATGAATAAGTAGCAATGGCAGGAATAAAGGAATAATAAATAATAGCCCTAGGTGAACAAGCTAAATCTCCCTTTAGAACAGAGGTCATCAAGCTTTTTCTGATAATGGTCAGACAGGAAATGTTTTTGGCCTTACAGGCCCGAGAGTATCAGAACTACTCAATTCTGCTGTTGTAGCACTAAAACAGTCACAGATATATGTAAAAAAAAAAAAAAAAAAAAAAAAAAGAGAGAGAGAGAAAGAAAAAAAGAAAACATGTATGACAGTCTTCTAATAGTTACTTTTAAAAAGTAGGCCTGAGTTGGCCTGAGTGCAATACTTTGCCAACCCTGCTCTAGGGGAAGTTACTTGAAGGATAAATTAAATATATGAGAAACAATTAAAACTGGAAAAATGATATAACTAAGTAGTTTGAACTTTATTCACAGATATGTTTGAAGTTAATGAAAACATTAAATACATTTAAGCACAGAAGAAAATAATTGAATTACATTTCAGAAAAACCACTGTTAATTAATTTGGGGTCAGTTATCTTTTGAAAACATGAATAAAAATATAGTTTAACAAAACCTTGAAACAAAGTGTATAATTTAGTGTATAGTAAGAATTCTAATATCCTAATTTTGTGACCAAATATCTAGACCCTTCTGCAATTTAGTCAGATTCTGCTCCAGTGACTAGGCGGTTTTGCAGTTTAAACTCTGTCTACCTGAGAAACTGCATTCCCTGCCTTGTCCTTTTCACCACACAATTGGTTTTACTAGTTTATTTTGCAGACTTCAAGGGAATCTAAGGTGTCAGCCCATGACTTGTGACCACCCCTCCCCTGCTACCATGTCTTTTGACTCCAACTCTTAGCCATATCGTATGACTCTTCCTCCTTACCAGGTGTCCACAGAAGCTATCCAATGTTCTTCTCAGGACCACACTTGCTGACCACTGAGTCAGCCAGCCCGTGAGAGTGCAGTTGCCCCCACCAATTAGAAAATGAATGATATAAGTGTATGGTCTTATTTCCTTAGCGATCCATCCCTTTGATCATCAGATCCTTTCAACTCTCTCCTTTAAATTCCTTGCATTATTTTTGCCACCTCAGAGCCTGTCTTTGGTTCATGCCTAAGGCAAATTATATCAGAATAAAACTCTCTTTTAATTCTTCACAAGAGTCCTGTGGAACTTTTGTTTACAATAGAAACTAATAAGTTTTCCTGTTCTAATAGTATCTCTTGTTCCAATCAAATTCATAAATAATAATTTTGAATTTTATCTAGTAAAACCATATAGCTTTTCTTGTTGTTATTAGGGGTATTTGTTTTATTTTGTTTTGCTTTGTTTTTCAGTAAGCTGAAAAAAATCTCCCTCATCAAACAGGTGTTTTCAGAAATTTAATATGACATTTATAATTTTCTTAAACTGCCAAAATTCATATTCCAGATTTTAGGAGCTGAGTTGAATAGGATAAAATATTCAGTAATCTCTGATGCTCTTATTATCTTGGAAATTTAAAGTTTGAATTACCCAATGTTCAGGTTTACGAACTGTTTTTAATTAAAACAGGTTTCTGGATCTGTGAATTTTTCAAAACTATTTAGTTTCAAAGCAATCAATGATCCATGAACATAAGTAAGCAATATATACTTTTGCAGTTAGGTATGATCCAGTAATGAAGTTACATATAGAGGGTGCCAAAAAAATATATACATTTTAAAAAAGGAAAAAAAAAGTATTAAAATTGTAATGCTCAATATGTACCAATAACAAAAGATAAATACAAGTCACGTGTATACAATTTTGGCACCTGTATACATTCAAAAGATGAATACAAGTCACATGTATACATTTTTTTAATATACCCCTGATATATATCTCAATTTATAAACATAAATTGGATGAAAGTAGAGGGTGAAAGATCAGAAACAAAATTAACTACCCTAATGTTGAGTGAACATGTCATGAGGAATCAAAGGAAGTCTTTGTACCAAGTAGCAGCTTTAACAAAGAAAACCAAAACAAACATGTATCTGGATTTCTGTTTATATCTAGATACCTTTATTCCATTATGTGTTGCAAAGATACTAGTGTTGGACTGTTAAGGTCCGGAATTGTCCCCCTCAGACAGACAGAGAACCCGCACAATAATGCAAGTCACACAGCGAGGTTTATTACCAGCCGGCTGGGGTCCCAGTCTCTGCCTGACGCAGCGGGTTTTTAACAAAGACCCCAAACACTTAAAGCCAAGGGGTTATATAGCATTTTCAAGGCTTTCCATAGCTTCTGAGAGTACTAGATAAACTTACAGGACTTACATAGCTTCAAAGAGTATAAGATTTACTACAGGACAAGGAGACCAGGAGTATAAGATAAGCTACAGGACTTCTAGTCTCCATGCTGCAACTGCCCACATCCTGGAATTTTATAATTATGTTGTTTCAGGCTAGGGGCTGTTAACCCTGACCTGAAGATAGCAGTTCACATGCTAACAGTCTCTTACAGGACTATATTAGGTAATAATAAATTATGTAAACATTGCATGTTAATTGTACTTAAGTGATAATGACTCACACCTTACAAATAAGAAAATATCAATGTAAGAAGATATACCCCCACCTCCCCACACCAGGAAGGTAAAGTACTCAGATTATCCCTGCCCAATTGAAATATAATGAAAGCTGCATAAATAATTTTAATTTTTCTAACATTTAAAAACAAAACAGAACCAAAAAAAAATCAATCAATCAGGAAAAAGAAATAGAAAGATGCAGCATGAAAAAACAGTCAAAAAATATCTATCATTATCTATTGATTATATGTTGAGATAATATTTTGGATGTGTTAGGGTAAATAGAATATATTATGAAAAATATATGTTGTTTCTCTTTAATATTTGAACTAGCTGCATTTCATGTGCTCAACATTCAGGCGTGGCTAGTGATCACTGGATTGAACAGTAAAAGGCTGAAAGTCCATCTCCACATCTTACTGGGGAAATTAACTAGAGCAAGTTACATACATTTTCTATGACTAAATTTTTTTTTCTTCTGACTGAGCAGAAGCATAGTAACTATTTTGTTGAGTGTATGTGAAGATAAAATATAATTTATATAAAATGTTTATACTAAAAATATTAGCTAATATTCTAATTATTATTAATGATAACATTTACATAATTCATAAATGAAAGAAGTATACTTCCAAAACATTCCTCTCTGACCTTTATTTAATGTGATATTTAAGTGTGGTAATCATTTTACCTATGCTCTGATGCTCAGTTGTTTGGTGGAATACCAGTCTAGATGTAGCTGTAAAAGTATTTTTCAGATGTAATTAACATTTAAATCAGCATATTTTAAGGAAAGCAGATCACCATCCATAATGACCCATAATGTAGGTGGGCCTCATCTGATCAGTTGACAGCATTAAGAGAAGAGACTGAGGTTCTCAAAAGAAATTCTGACTTCACATTGCCTTAGGACTCAAGACTACAATATTGACTCTTTCTAGAATTTCCAGTCAGCTAGCTGTTGACCTACCCTGAAGACTTCAGACCTGCCAGCTGACTTTCACATCAGGTGACTGACTTTCAGACTTGCCATCTGACATTCATATCAAATGTTAATAGAGATTGACCTAGGGAATCCAATTTTGTTACATTTATTAAGCTCAGCAATTTTTTTTTAAGAATGAAGTGTTTGTTTTTTTTTAAACTTTTATTTATTTTAAGTGTGTTTTTCCAGGTCCCATCAGCTCCAAGTCAAGTAGCTGGTTCAATCTAGTTGTGGAGGGCTCAGCTCATAGTGGCCCATGTAAGAATTGAACAGGCAATCTTGTTGTTGAGAACACCACGCTCTAACCAACTGGGCTAACTGGCTCCCCTCAGCATTTTTTGGTAAATACAATATTTCAGTATGTCTTTTCACATGAATCTTCTTCCATCCCTTAATCCTTTGCAACTGTGCAAGGAAAGCTACCGTCCTATGGCACTAAGGTAGGCTTATGGTAAAAAGGGTGTCCTCCCATTGAAGTGTTTGATTTACTCAACTGAGAATGTCAACTACTATCTTTAATTACGCCAGTGATACAGAGTCTACAGGTGGTAAATTCATGACCTCTATATGAGCATGAACAAAGCATGATGGATATTCCTGAGTCACATGTTCATCTCCTCATAATTATGTCCTTTGCCTCAACTCTATCTGTGTTGTCAAAGAAAATAATGCACCTCACAAATTTAACTATACAAGGAAGACTTGTTCAAGACTATTGCAATAGGAAAGAGAGAACAGAAGTCAATCTGAACTCAACTCATTGAAACAAAGGTAGGAGGAGTTTTTTTTGTTTGCTTTTGTTTTTTTGTTTTTTTTTGTTTTGTTTTGTTTTTTGTAGTGCTAGGATGAGCTCCTAGACAAGTATTGAACATGTTGAGTAGAGGTTAATCCTGTTGATTAATAACTCGATATGTCAATCACATCGAGTTATTCCAGAGTTCGCAAATATTTTTGTCTGTGATTAGGCCATCAATGTTTGCTAACTGGTGCTCAGGGAAGTTAAACTCCTAACTTTCCACAAAGATTGGGAGATAGGGGAACTGTCTTTCTCGTGTTTATATTCCAAAAGGAGGTCTTCAGAAAGACTTTCTTGGGTTATAAAACTGGCAGGACACTTTTTTAAAAGATTTATATCTCAAAGAGGCAGAGAGAGAACTTATAATCATACACTTTCTACATAAATATGCTTAAAAATGGGTGGTCAGGGGTTAGAGACTGGATGAAGACTGTCTACAGTTTAGTCAGGCTGAATAAGCATAAGCCTGCAATGAAACCAAGAATCCAAACACATCCAGCTGCCACAGTGGGGCTGAGAGAGGGGGACAGGGGACCAGTGGAGAAGGGCTATGGAAAATTGTGACTTCTGTGTGATCAACACCATTTTGGATATAAAACCAAGCATTTGATTGTGGGCCAGGGCAGCTATTGATCTTCATTAAAAGACAGCAGTGGGATGAAGTGTGGAGGAGAGCAAAGACAAGCTTGAAATCATTGATTGGTGTAGTATTTGCCTTTAACCATCTTTAACAATGATGATCTTCCAAGACTAATGGCTGCCGTTTCACTGCTTTCCAGATTGTTTTGGACTCTTTGTGATGATGCTAACCATTCTACTGGCTTCTTTGAAAGGTAGTCTCCAGTTTAACAAAGTTTACATAGTACAGTCCAGCACAATCCAAATATTATTATCTTAGCATTCATACTACATCTTTTAGACAATTTTCTCTTGGACAAAAAGGTGATGACAGAATTATTCTTGTATGTAAAGTGATTCAGCAAATCCCTCATATAATAAAAAATACACTACTTCTCTTCCCAAAATTGGATATACAATCTTATTTGATATCTATTACTGGCTGATGATCATTGCTTTCCTACCTTAGTCACACTTACCCTTTTACCCTGTAGAAAAGGAGGGGCTGACACATACATACACATACATGCATACATATTCATATCAGAGCAAGGAAGAAATCATGATAAATGCTATTTCTATAACTGTAAATTACATTGAGTATGTCTTGAAGAAACAAGTAATTTGCATGAACAAGAGGTTAAGAATATGTATTTTCTGCTTCTTTTCCATTAATTCCTAACTCTCATTCCATGCCATACCCTCTTGAGATTGCTATGACCAGAGGAATAAAATGATTCACAGTTGTTTTAAATTTGAATATAGTTCTGCATATTTTACTGACATAAAATGAACAGCTCTAGCAGTACATCCCCACTAGAGGACAGAAGCCAACCTATAAAGTGGTCTTTATATACTTTTGGTCTATATTTTGCATAAAAATAGCTAAAACACCTAGGTGTAATCCTCCTCCTTTCTTCCTGCTCATCATCATGAAGCATCAAATTGTACAGACCAAGAAAATATCACAGAAATGATACCATTGATGTAAGTGTCCTTAACTTCTTCAACCACAGTTAAATTTAAAATTGTTACCATTATCACTGAAATATGTGGCATAGTAAAGTGGAAATTTTAAAAGAAAAAAGAAAAGAAAGAGAGAAAAAAACATACTCCTTTAGAAATTCTAAATAATATAAATTTAATGCGGATATTGCACCTTTATGTAATCATTTTTTTCTTCATGCAACAAACATTAGTGAGTGAGTACTATGTATTAGACCATATTCCAAAACCTGAGAATACAGATGTTAAAAAATATAGATATTATTCTATCTCTTGAGGAATGGAGTGAGAACACAAACATATGCACACACACACACACACACACGGAGGTAATTTCATAAACAAGATAATTGCATGTTGCTTATAGTGAAATGACAAAATATTAGATATAATAATGTGACAGAATGTGACTGGGTGAGGGTTACATGAAATTGTCATGCCCAGGAAGACTTCTGAGATGGTGATATTTCAGCTGAGAGTAGAGATGAGAAAAGGGCCAGCCATAACCAAGTGGCCAGAGAAGCAAGTATAAATAATAGGAGCAGAAAATGAGCTGGAGTGTTAGAAGAACAATACAGAAGACTGGTATGCCTCAACTTGACTCAGTGGGATTGAGACTAATATAAGATCAGAGAGATACATAAGTGTGGACTAGAAAGGTAGTGTCTTATAGATCATTGAAGGGAGTTTAGATTTTATTTTCTATGCAAAAGGAAGCTGGTGTAGGTTTAAACAGGGAAGTAACCAGATCCCATATTTTATACAAACCACTTTTTAAAATTTAAACAAAAGCATTTTTTATGAAATAAGCACTGATGTCCATTTTAAGAATTACTAATTTTAACTTTCCACAGGTGATGCCTATATCAGCAAGAGTTGGCATTCACATATATGATTATATACCAACCAGATATGTGTGGAAACTTTCCTGTGACTTTTTAATTTTTTATCACAAGTTCCTTACGTGCATTTCAGTACCTTGTATCCAGACTTTAATTATTATTCTTAGAGAGTATTAATGTTGTATTACATAATCAGCCATTATTTTATTAATTGTTCCTTAAACTTCACAGCTAAATATAATAATAGAAGTTAAACAATTAATTCAAATGTAAGTAGATTTTATAATATGTAATATATAGTTAATTTAATAAAGTACATTGTTTTTACTAATGGGAGGGCATCTGTATTTATTTTTAAAGTTTACTCTGTTTACTAGCCAGTTAATACAGTCATGATATGCAGTAATACTGGTGAAACACACCTCAATTTCTATACAATGAGCAAAACATAAAGTCATACAAAATGGAGATTCTTTTCAAGATAGAGGTTTTGAGATTCTCAAATTGAAAACATAACTCTGAATGTACAGCAGTTTAATTGGATGAGGTAATTTGATGAAATCATATATACTTATTCACATGTACCTATCTTAAATCTGACTGTATAATAAACCATACCCAAGTTGTATTTTTATTACCAATCATGTGGATGTCAGAAAAGAGGCACTCTGGATACATGAATGCTTTCAGATCTCATATTAGGTACCTATCCTACCCTCAACTGACAAATTGAATTTAGAACATACGAGGTGTGGTCAAAGAATACGGTGAATGTTTAAATTAAAAAAAAGGGGTGGGGGGTGTCAGCCCGGTGGCTCAGGTAGTCGGAGCGCTGTGCTCCTAACTCCACTGAGGTTGCAGGTTTGACTGGTGATCAGCTGCCTCAACTGGGGGGAGCCCAAGGCTCATAATACCAGCATGGGCCAGGGAGCTGTCCTACACAACTAGACTGAGAAACAACGGCTTGAACCACAGTAGGGGTGGGGAGGCGGAAGAAAAGGGAAAAAAAAATCATTACAGTAAAAGACACATTGCCATTAATTCCCTTCAAAATCCCCCTCGCTTCGACCATGCTTATCCCATCATTCTTGCCACTTTGTGAAGCAGTTTTAGAAGTCCTCTTTTGTGAGTGTCTTCAGTTGCCCTGTCATGGCTGCCTCGATGTCCTGAATCCATTTAAAGGTTTTCCTTTCATGGTCATTTTGACTTTGGGGGAAAGCCGGAAGTTGCATGGTGCCAGATCCGGTGAATAAAGTGAATGAGGACACACAGTGATGTTTTTATTTGGCAGAAATTGCCATATACCAGAAGCGAAGTGTGACACGGAGCGTTGTCATGATGGAATATGATTTATGGCACATTTTAAAACACACCTCCTATCAATCATAGCTTACACCCGACTGCACCGAACAAGTTGAAACTTGTCACACACTGTTACGAAGGTTCGATGCGCTGCCTCCTGTATTAAAGATCCCTGCCTTTCCGTTGGGTGACACTCGGCAGCAGCATTCACAGTATGTTTAGATCACACCTTGTATATTTGGTCTCATTTGAGTTTTAGTAATGCAAGCAAAACATTTTTTTTTCCAGCTGTTTGAGATGCAAAGAGCTAAATAAGCTAAACATCTGGGTAATCAATGCCTCTAAATAAAGACAGTGTTAACTCTTTAATATATATCTACCTTGAGATCCCCTCTATTAAGATAGTCTTCAAAACTTTCTTCTTATCCTTTCAATTATTTTATTATAGAACATTTTTAAAAAATTGATTTAAAACATGAGTGTTATAAACACACTCAAATCTAATGGATTTCAAATATCTGAAGCACTGCAATAGCTTGATTTACTTAAGAGACTGTGCATGTGGATTTGTGAATGATTAAGAAATGAATTAGCACCTCTGAATGCTGTTTTTAGCTGTAGTGATTTTAATTTAAAAAACCTTTTTAAAATTAGTAGCAGTAATATCTATGAGTAATTTCACTGTATTTTACATGACTTGTAGGGTTTTAGAAACATGGTTTTTTTGCATGTATATATTAAATTTATTGGGGTGACAATGGTGAGTAAAATTACATAAGTTTCATGTGTACATTTCTATAACACATCATCGATATATCACATTGAGTGTTCACCACCCAGAGTCAGTTTTCCTTCCATCATCATATATTTGACCCTCTTTTCCCTCTTCTATCACCCTCCCTTCCAACTCTCTGGTAACCATTAAACTGTTGTCTGTGTCTATGAGTTTTTGTTTCTTTGTCTCGTTCCTTTCAGTTGACCTTGTTGCTTTCAGTTTTATAAACTGAATGGATTTAGTTGTCCTTGTTGCATTCAGTTTTATAAAACTGAAAGCAACAAGAAACATGCTGTTTTTAACAAAAAAATGAAAGTGATATAACAATAGATATTCTAGCCCTGGCAGAATGATAGTTAAATTTCATAGAAAATACTGCTCTATAATATCTACAAATTTGATAGTAGCATGTATAGCTTTCAAGATGTTATGCACATGATTTTCTTTCAAATATGCAAATATAATGTATAACTTATCAGTTAGTTTCATTAGATTAGATTCACCCTCTGTTAACACTAGTAGATCCCACCATTCTAATGTACTAGATTATTTATATAAATAAATTTTAAGTCAGTGCAAATAGTGAAATTATCTTTGCTCATTTATATAATAGCAGATCACTATGTCAGTACCAATACCTACTTATTACCACCTACATATTCCATACATTAGTGTCTTCGCATCCCATATTTGCATACAATATAGCACCTCCTCTGTTGGGGATAGAGCAGTGAACAAAACAGATAACTTAGTTGTTTTTACAGTAAAAGCTAAGAGAGTCTTGTACTTCATTCTTAGAGGTGGGCATTTCAAGATGAAATAATGAAGGGAATATCCCAACATGCCTCAGAAAGTGATACCCCTTATATTGTACCCATGTAGTGCAGTGCCATCATCCTGCAGAGACAGAATGCACTCACACCAAAGATTTGGTCCAGATGTCTGAACTACATTGATGGTGCCACCACACACAGACACACACACACACACACACACACACACACACACACACACACACACACCAAGAAGATATGAAACACATACCCTATTATCATACTCCATAATGAGGCTTTCTGAGAAGATCAGGGTGGCTCCAAAGCAGGTCTGTAAATGATTCCACAGACCAAGGAGGGGAGAATTGCTTAAGAATCTTAGGGTGGTTGGGTCTACAGTGAGAACCCTTCATGTAGTTTGCAATTCTCACTGGCACCAAAGGGGGGAGAATCTGTGCTTTCATCACAGCTCATCCCTTTGTGCCACAGAAGGGAAAGGAATGAGACTTAAAAGTTATCAGCAGTCAAACAGGGAAAATGAAGACAAAGTCTATTATATGTGGTGAGTCACTGAATCTTCATAGATTCATTTTCATCTTCCGTGCTCTGAAATACAGATATCTTTACAATCCCCCCAATGCATTTGCCACTTCTTGCTCATCCAGTGAAGTTAACAATATGCCATCCAGACCAAGATGATGTTTATAGAATATCCATAGGATCTATGTCCCTTCCAACCATAATTATGATAGAGAGTAGGGGATTTAGCATAGTCCTGGGACTGTAAATGTGTACTGTTATCTATTTCACTTAAAATTTAATTTTTGGGTCCTCATTTCTGATGGGGATGGAAAAGCATAACAGAGACTCTATTAATCTGCTTATTCAAATATATCCAGTTGCACAACAAGTGGGCTTCTACTTGGTTGAGTATGGGGTAGCCTAATGTCATCATCTAGTGTATGTCTAATTTTGTATAAACTAGAGTGAAGAATTACATGGAGAAATAAGGGGACAACTAACCCTTGATAGTTTAGGTTATTAAAGTTGGTACTAAAATCTTCCAGATCTCTGGAATGGGATTTTCATTCGATATTTTCTTTTTTTCCTATAATAGTTAGGAAGGGGGCCATTTCAGAATCTTCCACTTGGCTCTTCCCACTATCGTAGTCCTCTACCCATTATCTATGGAAACAGTGTGTGTGGGGAAAGAAGGGTGGGCAATTTTGTCAACTAACAAGAATGTTCATTCTAATCATATACTCAGGAGTTACAAAATCAAAACATTTGGTTGAGAAATGTATTTATTATGTGATCCCATTATGTTCCTAATCTTATAGTGGTCATGTTCACATTTGAGTCTGTCCTAAAAATGTCTGGATATTCACCCTAGCCCGGTATGTTTACCTAAGTAAATAACCCTAGGTCTCTTTAAGATTGATGTGATTGTTACTCCTGGAGTCCTGATTTTTCCTTTAGTCAATAGGTTCCCAGTCTGATGTGGACCGAAGTCCAGAAATGGGCAAAGGATTATTATATTCAACCTTGATTGATTTTGATTCCACAGATTGAGCATTTTTGATAGCTGCCTCTAGGAAGTCCCTATTCCGTTAATCAGTTCTACAACCCTCTCAGGTGTAAGTCAAGTTGGTTGCCTCTCTGACTTTTGTTACTTATTTTGTAATTGTATTCCCATTACTTCTGATAGTTAAGCCCTGCCTCCTATCCTCCATTATTTCAAAATCCGATTTCCACTTTGATGTAAAGGACCTTATATTTGTAACAGCATCTCCTACCTTCAACCCTATTCTACAGAAAAAAAAACACAGAGTGGCACTCTCAATAATACTAGTGTCACCCTCTCACACTTTTTTTTATTACTTTGACAAACAGTAGTATTCAAGGTTTCCCACAGAACACAGTAAGTAGGTGGTTTTTTCCATACTGTACCAGGTCCAATTTTTGGAGCTTTTTGGTTCCTCTTTCTATAATATTCCATAGTCATTCTGGAATTTCTACTTCCATTACATATCCCATTACATTATCAAAAGTTCCAAGAGCCATCCTTGCAGCAATTAACACCATCTCTTTGGTTTCTTGCCAGTATGTCAAATCTTGTATTCTGGGAATTGCTCACATATGGATAAATTCTTTGTCATCAAGTACCTCAAGACCTAGTTCCATAATTTTCTCATTGCACATGCTAGGTATAGTTCTCTGCATTTCTTAGGAAGCGTAACCTTTTTCCTAATAAAACATTTTGTGACTAATCCTAGTTATGGGTCTGGTGAGAAGAAAAGAACATGAATGTAGATACTGACCAGAATCAATGTCATATTAAAAGGTCTTTAAATCATTTTCAATTAAAAAAAAAAAGCACTAGATTTTAAAAGGGAAACACAAGACACTTCTGAGGGCCCAAGGGATTCAGGAAATTCCAGAAATTCAAGGTTTTTCTGTGTATAACTCAAGAGTACCTGTATCCAAGTTTCTATATCTCGCTTCTTTCAAATCATTACTATGTACTTTGAGTAACAGATTTGTTGGAGTTGAAAATTCAACATTCTAAGTAGTCCTGTTACCCTTGTAATTTAATCCCAGTTCTAATCTTCATCTTTTACTATCCTCCAGCAACAGGAGGTTAGAAGCTCTTCATATGCTTTCAAAGAATATGTGCCTTTCAGATTTAGCCTTAAATTTCATATGGCATCTCTGCAGAATCTCCAGAAAAGGAATAAAGGACATTTTTAAAAAGACAGATTAACTAAATCATTAGATAGAAAAAAATATAACTGGAAGTGCTGAGAACAACATAAATATGATTTTTATCTCTCAACCACAACAAAAATGTGTGCAGACATAAACTTCAGAATACAACGAACTAATCAGACAACCTACAGAGAATGAAAAAAAAAAAAACAACTATATATATATTCAAAAGTACTATATCTGTTTTTCAATAAGAGATTGCATGTAAAAAAGTGAACCCAATCATTTTAGAGTAGCAAAGGGATCAAGTCACATTGACTCATATAGAAAACATGTAATCCTAGCACACTGTATGATTTTACAGTGAAAATATACTAGTCACTTTATATTTGCTGATTATTTTTAAGAGATTGGAATAATATTATAGTTAAAGTTTGAATATAGTAAATGTTATAATAAATACTACTAAGATAAACTTAAAATACTGCCAGCTTGATAATGTAAAATTACAGCTAAATTTGACAGGGTTTGAGAAAGAGAACAAAGAAAGAAAAAAGATGGAGAAAGAAATAGGGTGGTTAATACATTTATTTGACATAGTGGGAGTTCATGATGCATAGTTTAAAGTAGATTAAATAAGAAGTTGTTATTCATGTAATTGTTATTTAAAACTTAACTAACAAAATTAGAAGAATGACAATATTGGGAGGATAAGTGAGAATTATGTCAACAAAAATTCCTTATCATTGATAGTAAGCAAATCATTAATTATGTAAAATAGTAAATAGAAAACTAAAAATTAGCAGTATAAATATACAATTTAGTTGAATAGAATAAATTACCTTATCTTAAAACACAATGTTTAAAAATAAAAATAAAAATATTACTTGGAAATGAAACTGGAGACAGCAATACAATTTTTGTGTAATAAGCTCTGTGTACTACATTATTTTTGACAATGTTTATGCATTATTAAATATAAGGGAAATAATTGTAATATCTATTAAAAATTGCCACAAACTTTGATACACAATTGAGAACTTGCCTTAAGCAATTATTCAGCATAATAAAAAAGCTATATGCATGAAAAGTTTTATTGCAGAATATATACAATATCGACGTCTGGAAATAGCCGATAATAAAGGGATAATATGTGCAAGTATTAAAGTACTATAAAGACTGAAGGAATTTGAATCTTTCGGGGGTGCCAAAAAAATGTATACATGTGACTTGTATTCATCTTTTATTATCGGTATATATTGAGTGTAAAATTTTAATAGTTGTTTTTCCTTTCTTAAAATGTGTATACATTTTTTTGGCACCCTCTTTATATAAACTATATACTATATACACTGTACTGAAGAAAAATGTAATTGCATATACTCATATTCTACTACAATTATGAGTTTAGAAATAACCTACAAAGCAAAATAGCTTTTAGGATGAGATGGTAGCTAGTGTGTTTTGTCATTGTTGTGGTTATTCTGTTTTTTATTGTTTTCTGGCTTTCTAACACTTTGAAGGAGACTAACACAAGGGGAGACTCTCGTGAGAGAATCAGGTTGGGAAATACAATGTGGATGAAAAACTGAAGGTCAAAGAGGGGGACCTTTCTTGGGGCAGAGAATCAGAATAACTCAGAGTGAAAAGGTGGAAAGACGGCCCAAGAGATGAAGACTTTGGTCATAATTAAGGACAGCCAATCTGTTAAGCGTCCTCAAAATTGTGTCAATGACCAAATTAAGAAACAGAGTAAATATCCTCAGCTCTGAGATAAGAAACAACCCTATGAGTAGGACCAAGCCTCAAAGCAGTGGTCCTACTAAGAGGCTTTTTATGTAAAGCAGGGCCACAGACTCCTGAAAGTGACAGTAACTTCTATTTCTACCTGAAAATTAGGTGACATTTTCCAAGGGTCTATGTAAGCTAGGTGAAGTGCAAGTTGAGCTAACCTGCATCTATAACCAAGGAAGCTCACCACTCACTTGCGGTCCTATCCTTACATGCTTGCAGTTGATTATACCTGTGATACACTTATTATTATTATTATTATTATTATTATTATTATTATTTATTTTTTATGTTGCAATTGAATGTGTAGGCAGATTACATTAAAAAGTTCAGTAAAAATAATAAAACAAAACCAACAGATGTGCACTTGCATCCACTAGGGATTAGAGATATCAAATCATCATAGGACAATGGCTGGTGGTAGACTATAGTGAACAAATTAGGCACTTCCTTCATTGAAATTTGAAATAAAGGAAGGGACTTGATCTCTTTCTCACACAGATAGCAGAGTAGGACAATAGGACAGTTGCCTTCGTATTCTCTGGTGAAGTCAGCCTTTTCTTCTACTAGTGCCACTTTAGAAAAACAACCATCCCCCACCCCTATCCCCCCAAAAAATAAAAACAAAACAAAACAAAACAAGAAAATAAAACACTTTCATTTTTTTTTACCTTTTCTCATAATCCTGAATATCTATGGTGAGTTAAGCACTTCGCTTTTAGAAGTATTTCTGTGATTTACTTTTATCTTGTTAAATTTAGCTCTTCTTAACACCCAGGGACCTAATCAAACAGTTTGCCTGATTTTAAAAAAAGGAAAAATAAATGATTGCAGTTAGCTGAAAATAAGGTTGCCTTTTCATTAAGCTGAAAGGTAGTAATTATAACATCAATGGGCACCACATTAACTCAGAAATACAAATAACTTTAAGGACAAGTAGAAAGTCATAATATCTCCATCTCTTCTAAAGTCTGGGTTTCAGAGATAGTGCTAGGAAGGCTTTCAAGTTCTCAAATGCTTTGCTGCACCACTAGGGACCGACACCTGGTTGGTGATAAAGGTGGCTTGATTCTGGCAGGGTTGCAACATTAATATTTCTTTTTTTTTTTTTTTTAATAAAATCAGTTAACTGTTTATATTCAAAACATAAAAAGAGCAATTTTACTTGCTCTTTATTAGAAAGCTAACATTCATAACCTACAGAGAAAATTTTCAAAGAAAGAAAATAACAAGTGTTGGAGAGGCTCTGGAAAAAAAGGAACTCTCACGCGCTGCTGGTAAGAATGTAAATTGGTACAGGCACTATGGAACACAGTAATGAGGTTCCTCAAAAAATTAAGATTAGAATTACCATACAACCCAGCAGTCCCACTTCTGGGTATCTACCCAAGAATCTGAAAACATTTATCTATAAAGATAGATATACTCTGATGATCATTGCAGCATTATTCATTGTGGTCAAGACATGGAACAACCAAAGTGTCCTTCCATAGATGATTGCATAAATAATTTGTGGTACATATATACAATGGAATATTATTCAACCATAAGAAAACATGAAATGCTGTCATTTGTCACAGCATAGATGGATCATAAGATTATCATGCTAAGCAAAATAAGCCAGACAGAAAAAGTGGAGAACATATGATGTCATTTCTACCTGGGATATAAAAGTGAAAGAAACAATGGAACAAGACAAACAAAGAAACAAAAATTCATAGACACAGACAACAGTTTAGTGGTTACAGGTGGCTAGTGGGGAGAGGGATTGTAGAAGAGGGAAAAAGGAGTGAAATATATGCTGATGGAAGGAAAACTGACTTTGGGTGGTGAATGCACAATGCAAGATGATGCATTATAGAAATGTACATTTGAAACCTGTATTAGTTTACTAACCATAGTCACCCCAATAATCCAATACAAATTTTTTAAAATTTAAAAAATAAATGAAAATAAAAAAAACTGATCTAGAAAAAAAGGAAACTTTTATGCCTCATAATAAAATTCACTCATTTTAAAAGCCTTCTCTTCTCTTTCTCTAAATATTATTTTTATTAATTATCACCTATAAACTACTCCAGGCATTTTTCACAGATCCTGGCTCTCCATCTGTTTTGGTTTATTATCATCTGCTGGATAGATAATAGAAGCAAAACACTCTAGCACTACATTTCTGCCAATTATCAAATTATTAAAAATTTCCTGTTCTCTCAAACAATGAGGAATCTTTCCCTATATAAACCTGTTATCATGCTAGTCTCTTCCAAATACAGGTTCTGTTTTTTTTTGTCCATTCCTCATGCTATAATTCAATTTGTTTAAGATATCTTCCATAAATTTGTGTTTCTATTGTGCTTGCTGTGACAACTCTTAAACACGTTGAAACCAAAAAAAATAAAAACCTCTTTTATTCTGCACAATATGACCAACATAAGGTTTGGAATTCAAGAGTTAAACAAATTTATACACAAAAAAACAAACCTGAAAGTGATTAATTTAATTCACCATTTATAAGATTAAGAGGTAAAAAAGAGAGCATGAAATGATAACCTATAGAATCTGAATCTATAAGTTTATCAGCATCTTCTATTTAGAAATACACAGTAAATAGTTCACTACAAATTGCATGAAACACATTATTGGGCCACATTCAGTCAGAATGTTAAAAAAAAGAAATCTTCTCAAAATAGTCTCTCTTTTCTCTACAGCAGAATGACCGATAGAAATGATCAAGAAGTGCAGTAAACATAATCTGTTTCAACTTTAGAAAGGGTACTGATTCTGTCCTGCCAACTATAAGATTAAACATCCAGGAAAAACACAACATCGAGCTTGATCAAAATGGTGGCGTGAGGTGAGCCTCTGTAAAGCTCCCCTGGAATTTACAACTAATTGAACAACAATAACTCCACAAAGGACTCCCTGCACAGCAGACAGCAAGACGAAGAGACCCACTACTGAATTCACCTAAAGGTGGCTGAATTGCGCGAGCGGGGGAGGAGGGAAGGGAGAAGTGTGGAGACAGAGCCGCGCGGGCGCAGGACGCAGACCTAGCTCAGTGCTCCGAGCTCGCTGCATCCGGGAACTACCGCAGCTGCGGGAGAGGGAAGAACTCGGACTGCTACGGCTCTGCTTATGGTCCACAGGGCTGAGGGGGCAGCATATAACATGGCTGAACACAACGTTCACGGCAGAGACCTTGGAGAAAAGACTGGGAAGAAGGCTGAAAATGGTGGTTTAAGCCCTCACTGCCGAGTAGAGAATGAAAACCTTAAGCACTGAGACTAGCCGCCCCCTCGCTATCCTCCCAGATAGTAAGCACCACCCCCACCTGCCCGGTGCTTACTATATGACCCTGCAATCCCTCTCCTGGGTATCTACCCAAAAAATCTGAAAACATTTATCCATAAAGACACGTGTGCTCCAATGTTCATTGCAGCTTTATTTATGGTGGCCAAGACATGGATACAACCAAAATGTCCTTCCATAGATGAATGGATAAAGAAATTGTGGTATATATACACAATGGAATACTATTCGTCGGTAAGAAAACATGATATAGGAACATTTATGACAACATGGATGGATCTTGAGAGTATAATGCTAAGCGAAATAAGTCAGACAGAAAAAGCAGAGAACCATATGATTTCACTGATATGTGGTATATAAACAAAAAATAACAAAAGAACAAGACAAACAAATGAGAAACAAAAACTCATAGAGACACACACACACAATTGTTTAGTGGTTACCAGAGGGTAAAGGGGGTGGGGGGTGGGAGATGAGGGTAAGGGGGACCAAATATATGATGCTGGAAGGAGAACTGACTCTGGGTGGTGAACACACAATGGGATTTATAGATTATGTAATACAGAATTGCACACCTGAAATCTATGTAATTTCACTAACAATTGTCACCCCAATAAATTAAAAAGTAAAATAAAATAAAATAAAAGCACAACATCACAATTTGGAAAAAAAAAATCCAAGAAAAAAATGTAGCTTTGACTACAAAATTATTTTTGAGGCTGAACAACTTGTTATTGGTGTTTAGTGGATTATGTCATATGAATAGAAGGGATAAAAGATGCATGTAGTGGTTGCTTCTTGACAGTTATTACTGCCATCCGTAGCCTGGATCAATACTTTCTTTCAGGGGGAAAAAAAAAAAAAATATATATATATATATATATATATATATATATATATATATATATATATATACACATATATACATATATATATGTATATATATATACACACATATATATACACATATATATGTATATATATAGTATGTGTGTGTGTGTGTCTTTGTTACTCACTTGGAACTCTATGGACAGGTAATTGTCCAATCTGCCAGTCACCATTTCATCTGTATCCCCGTACCACATTCAAACCACACACATATCTTTCTCTTTCCTTTTATGGCTACTCTTATTTCTATTCTTGACTGTCTTTTAAATCTTAAGAACATAAGGAAATATCATTATACATTAATTTATTTTAAGTGCTACAGTATCACATTGTACAGTTCCCAAATCATAAATGAAATAATGCACCTGATTTGTAAAAATCTCTGTCCTTGCGGCTTCCGTGGGTTCATATATGCAATAAACTTTTGGGACAACTGCCTCACTCCCTGCACGCAGGAGTTACTGATTGAGAGTGAGTTGGAACCTGGGATTCCAACTCGTAGGAACCTGGGATTCCTACTTTCCACTCATGCCTTATAACTAGGTATGTTTGGGAAACACTGATGTAAATAATACAGTCTAGCATGTCCTTCAAGTTTTCCAAACAAGAAGTAGTTGAAATTCTATTTATAACATTATCTGCATCTGGGTCATGATGAGTAATACAGAACTTTTAAGAAATGTTTACCTATGAATATTATAACATTGTCAAAAGTTACATATTTTTATAAAAATGTTAATATAGCATTCAAAGGGTTAGCATTAGTTCCATTTTGATATAAAATGAGAGTCTCGGTTACAGATGTTGTCTATCACAGAGTATTTGGCAAATGATTTAAAGGCTGTTTCAAAGTTACTAATATAATGTACACAGAGAAAGACTCAATGCTAGGTAGAGAATTCCTGTTAGCATTTTTGTCTTTAGAGAATCCTCAAAACCATGCTAACCAATCCATTTACATAAAGCTCTTTCACAACTGATCTGAAAATGTAGTTCCTATGAAGTTTAAGAAACAGAGGGAAAACAGATATTATGTTATCTATATATACTAGCTACCAAGAGATCGGAGAAAACAGCACCCTGGACTGACCACACGCTGTGAGATGGTGTCCAAGCTCCTGTTACAGCAGGAATCTAAAGGCTGACTTATGGGCGTGATTGTAACCTGTGCTCATTTTGAAGTTACACTTGGCTGGAATCATTCTCTACACGGAGGACTGTCCCTCCTTCCTTCTTCTCTTCCTCTCTTCTTTTACTTCCTACATTGCCTTTGGCTGGCAAGGATTAAAAGTGAGATATACAAGTATGTTTCTAAACTCAAAATCTTCAATGGTTATATAATGCTGACACAATAAAAACTAAATTATTTTTCATTGAATGGTCACGGCATGGCCTCTGCAGATGTTAACATCCTTCTCAGCTCTTTTCCCAACTCAAACTTTATGTTCCAGTAACTCTTAGCTACTTGTGCTTCCCTGACATGCGAGACTTTAAAACCCTTATGGCTGGGATGCTCTTTTCTTGCTTGTCTTCAAGGCACATGTTTGATCATCATTCACGTTGCATCTCTATTTTACTTTCTAAATTTTCTATCATGCACAGCTCAAACATAAATATTATCAATTCCATTAGGTTTATTTTGGCATGTAATATTATCAGTATCTACTTGTGTGTTCCAAAAGCAGCTGTAAATGCATCATGATTATTCATTAAGACAATGTTATAATTGATAACTAAGGCCTTGAAGTCATCATAGAATGCTACAGCTGGACATGACCTTAGATTCATTTTCACATAGCTTCTTTTCATTATACACTGTGAGTATGAATACATTGCAAGGGTTGCTTTAAGAGTGAACCTCAAAGTTGAACATTTCGAGTTGGTACATCTTGATTTAGTTTGTCCCTAAGATCCTTACAGTTTCCAAAATGTTAGGAAAAGAGAACGATTAAATTTTAATTCAAAACCATCTGTGAGAAACCTCAGCTTCACCTTCTAACAACAGACCAAAAAAAAGAAAGAAAAAGAAAAAAAGTTTAACTCTTTTGTTCTTAGTATGTGTGTTTTATCTGATTTTAGTAAAATTCTAATAATTATCTTAAAAAAAAAGAGCTGTTCTGATGTAAAACTTGTTTGTTTCTCTTTTAAAAATCCATGGTTATCCCAAATGTCCAAAAAACAAAACAAAACAAAAAAAGCCTCATTTTCAAACGGGGAATGTGAGTCAGTGAGAAATATAGGTAGAACCTAACTTCACAATTGTGTGCATTTCATAAACACCAGCTTGGACAATAGACTTGTAAAATGTGTAAAAAACAATATCTAAATTCATGTGGCTGAGGGTCTACTGATGATTCCATACCCTGATAGGAATGAGAATGAGAAGTCTGTAGAATTCAACCGGCCAACCAAGAAACATTCACATTAAGCTGAGTATTTCTGCATATATCATTAATAAAGGTGAAATTCCTTTACATGCCATTTCTTAATAAAATCTGTGATGAATCACATCCATATTGCAAGATATCAATAAACAATCGAATTTGACTGATCATCAAAGTTCTAATGATATCTGAAGATATTAAATATTTTATTAAATCTGTTTCTGTGGATGAGATGTTAGCATAGTCTCTGGAATCTCTCTTCACTCATCATTGTAAGATACACACACACACACACACACACACACACACACACATTTATTTATTTGTTTGTTTATTTCTGAGCAGGGTCCTTATGAAAAACTGTGAAGGATCTGATATGTTTACCTTATTTCATTATTTACTAGTTATTACCTCATAGTCTGAAGAGATTCTAAAGAAGGTTAATATTAGAGGAAACGGGAGACTCTTCCCCATAAGTATCTTATTTTATAGATGTTGGGAGAGTATAGGAGATTCCTTGGTCAGAGGTATACAATGTTATTGCTCACAGCACAGCACCCAGGAGATCCATGGTTGCATTGGTCTCCCTTGTTCCCCAAGGCCCACAGAGTGATACAGAGAAGCCCTGGTGAATTTTGCACATGCAGAGGGCTTGCATCACAGGTAAGAAAACCTTAAATTTATGGAACCCCAATCATATAAGGAAACTGCTAGCAAACCTGTCCAAACTTTGTCCTGGCTGGTGATATTATATTTATTACCCTAGGTAGTAATTAAATCAGCACTGTGTCCTGGAGGGAGCCCCTAACACTGCTGTGTAGTTATTTACTATACAAACCTCCTTGAAAACATAGTCCGGAACTAATAACTTTCCAAAACAGAAAGCACAAGGTCCAGATGGGTTCACTGGTGAATTATACCACTTATGAAGAATTATGCCAGTTCTTTACAATCTTTTTCAGAAGATAGAAACAGAGAGAATACTTCCTAAATTATTCTAAGAGACCAACATTACCCTAATATCAAAACGAGAAAAGACATTACAAGAAAACTACAGACCGATATCTTTCATGAACATAGACACAGAAATCCTCAACAAAATATTAGCAAATAGAATCTAATAATGTATAAAATAACCAAGTGGGATTTATCCCAGGCATGAAAAGGTGGTTCAACATTTGAAAATCAATTCAATCTATCACTCAATGGACTAAAAATAGAAAAATTCCATGATCAATTCAATAGATGCAGAAAAAGCATTTGACAAAAATCCAACCCCAACTCATGATAAAAAACTCTCAGTAAACTAGGAATAGAGGGGAACTTCCTCAGCTTGATAATAAATATCTACAAAAAGCATACAGCTAACATCACCTTAATGGTGATAAATTCAAAGCTTTCCTATGAATATCAGGTAAAAAGTAAGAAAATCTCCTCTCACTACTCTTTATTAACAATGTACTCAAACTTCTAGCTAATGAAACAAACCAAAACTAAACAAAAGGAAATAAAGGTGTGTATATAAAACTGAAGGAACATATAAAACTGTTTTTGTTCACAAATGAAATGATCATCTATGTAGAAAACCTGAAAATATCAACAAGTAAACTTCTGGAACTAATAAACAATTATAACAAACTTAAAAGATAAAATATTAATACATAAAAATCAATCACTTTCCTATATACTGGTAATGAACAAATGGAATTTGAAATTAAAGACAAAATCCCATTTATATTAACATCACAAAAATTAAATACTTAGGTATAAACAAAACATGTACAAGATCTCTGAGAGGAAACATACAGAATGTTGATGAATGAAATCAAATAGATAGATAGATAGATAGACAGATAGATAGATAAATTAATTAATTAATTAATTAATTAATTAATTCAATGGTGAGATAGTCCATGTCATGGATAGGAACACTCAATATTGCCAAGGTCATTTCTTCCCAGCTTATCTATAGATTCAATGCAATCCTAATGAAAATCCCAGCAAATTTTTGTGGATAGCAACAAACTGTTTCCAAAGTTGAAATGGAGAAGCAAAAGACCCAGAATAACCAACACATTACTGAAGGAGAAGAATAAAGTCATACGACTGATACTACCCAATTTCAAGACTTACTATATACTATAATAATCATGAAAGTGTGTTATTGGCAAAAGAGCTGATGAACAGGTCAATAGAACAGAATACCAAAATAGATCTATATATGGTAAATATAGACAACTGATCTTTGACAAAGGAACAAAGGTAATACAGTGGCACAAAGATAGTCTCTTTAAGAAATAGTGCTGGAACAACTGGATATCCGCATGCAAAAAATATATATCTAGGTCCAGAACTTATGCTGTTCACAAAAATTATCAAAATGAATCATACACCCAAATGCAAATGCAAAACTATAAAACTCCTAAAAGATAACTTAGACAAAACCTAGATGACCTTGAGTATGGCGATGATGTTTTAGATACAATACCAAAGGCATCATTCATGAAAGAAATAAATGATAAGTTGAACTTAATTAAAATTAAAAACATCTGCTTTGTGAAAGACAATGTCAAGAGAATGAGAAGACAAACCACAGACTGGGAAAACAAAATACTAGGAAAGACACACTAGGTACAGACTGTTATCCAAAATATAACCAAAATAACTCTTAAAGCTCTACAATGAGAAAACAAATGACACAATTAAAAAATACGCTAAGAATCTTTACAGACATCTCATCCAAGAAGCAAGTAAGCATATGAAAAGATGTTCCATATCTTATGTCATCAGAGAAATACAAATGAGAACAACAATGAAATACCAATACACACCAATTAGAGTGGCTGAAATCTACAACATTAATAACAACAAATGCAGACCAGTATGTAGAGCAACAGGAATTCTCATTCTTTGTTGTTGTGAATGCAAAATGGTACAGCCAGTCTGGTTTCTTACAAAACCAAATATACTCTTACTATATGATCACCAATCATGCTCCTTGATATCTACCCAAATGAATTGAAAACTTACATCCACACAAATTCTGCACATGGATATTTATAACAACCTTATTCATAATTGTCAAAACTTGGAAGCAACCAAAATGTCATCCAATACGTGAATGGATAAATAAACGCTGGCACAATGCAAACAATGGGATATTATTTATTACTAACATGAAGGAACCTTAAATGCGTATCGGTAAGTCAAAGAAGACAATCAGAAAAGGCTCCATATTATGATTCCATGCAGGGTGTTGATAATGGGGGAAGCAGTGCATGTGTGGAGGCGGGGAGTTTATGGGTAGTTTCTGTACCTTCCTCTCCATTCTGCTGTGAAACTAAAATTGTTCTAAAAAAAAAATAGTCATAACAATAATAAAAGGCAGTCCAGTACAAAAGTGAATTTAAGACATGCAGAAACATGAGACACCTATGGAGAATGTTCTCCTAAATTCTCTATAATATTAAGCTTCTTTAGGACCTCTTCTGAACATAAGGTAATAACTAAACAAAACTGGAAACACTAACTTCTCAAAACATCCAATTTTGGCTTGTAATCTCATTGCATAGTGGCAGCTTGATTCTGTTTTCAGGTTCAGGATCCCTAGAAGCAAAGACTGAAATAAGGATTATTTTGCAAATGATATAGTGATGGAATTCTGTAAGTAAAAGGTTTAAGAGTGTGAGGGATGCAAGATTAGGCAGGAAAACAAAGCTAGGTAAAGATTTGGTTTAAGCTGATCTCTAGCTTCATCCTGAACCAACAGAGAGTGTGAATGATGTTACAAAGTTGTCCGACCTTGAGGCAAGGTGGCAAGATTTCTGTACCCATATGTCTGCCAGTCTTTGGTTTTATGCAGCTCATAGGAGCACAAAACCATGAGATATTTCCAGTTGGTTTAGATGACTCAATTTAGTCAAGATTATTTCTCAGAGTAAGAGTGAAGTGTTGAGGTACTCTCAGCCAACACCTACTGTAGCTGAGAGATGGGCACTCCCAGTAAATGAGATATGGGTAGGGCACCAACAGTTTGTAGTACATAATATAATGACTTTAAATACAGTATTCATAAGTTGACTTAGAATTTTTTTAGACAAGCAGACTGAGCAAACATACATGTGTCAAATTCACCCATAAACACAGACATGTGCACACAAACATGTACATACAGTTCTACTATAACAGATAGGGAGTATGAAACAAACATATATATTTAACTTATATAAATTTGTTTTTATATTTTATGAAGCATTTGGAATTAGAAAGGTGACTGTGATTTATTTTTATTATTTGCCTAGGGATTTTAGACCTAATGGCTAACTTTCCCACCCCCGCCACGCATTCCCTGCAGCATGTTCTGGCAATAAAAACAATTTCAGACACATTAGCACTGCACCCGAGGCTGTGATAATTATTCAGAAGAATGCTGTAGCATATAAATATTTAAATTTCATAAGTATTTTATTTTTGTGGCTTTTAGCAGTTTATTTAAATTGATGCTCATATATTTTTCTTCCATTTAAATAACAAAATGACTAATAATAGTATTCATAAAATAATTTTGTTTTTGGAGTTTTAAGAGTTCAGCACCCTAACAGATGTTGGTGAGTCTTTATAAAGAAAATAGAACTGTAAATTAAGAAATAATAATCAACTCCCTATTTAAAGTACAATAATTCTCTTTCAATAAAAAGCTACTTCTCTTTTTAAGAACTCGGGCAATGTTTTACCAAAAACAGGTACCATTTTATATTGTTTTATATAGGGGCACCTTTCAACACATACATTCAAAATGTCAATATACATATGCTTTAACTCTGTTCATCAGGGGAAATATCATTTGGTCACATACAATACAGGGTGCTGATGATCACGAGATGCAAAACACTTCATGGTTGAAAATTTAATGGTTGCTTAGCAGACAAGTTCCTTAAACAGTGATAAAGGTCACCAAAAATGCCCTTCACTTATGCTGAATTTGTCAGACTTCCTTTTCATCCAATCATAACTATGTTGCATTATGTGGAGGATTTTAATAAGGGATGCAAGTTTGAATTACCAAATAAGAAAACTGTATGTGTTGTGACATAAATGAGATATGTTTGAAGACTTCATCACTAGCCACCCTTTGCGCCAACAGAATCTTACATATTCCCTCAATGCTATTCTGGTTTGTCTTCCATACATCCAGTGACAGACACCAAATGTCATTACCTTCTCAAGACAAGTGATACTTTACCCTTTACAAGTGTGATTTTGTGTGATGCTTATAATAATCCCTTAAGAGAGCTTATTATTATATCTATTATTCAGAAGAAAGGTATCCTTTAACAGGAATATATGTTACACAATAGACAGAATAATTGCTATTCTACTCCTATGATTGGCATAAAAGTATGGGGACTATGGGCTGATAAGAAGATGCATCTTCAAGCAAGGCCGTAAGGGTAAGTAACCTCTTCCATCACTTTAAAAAAAAATTGCATAATGCTACTGTAAGAGGTCCAAAAACAATGCAAAAATAAGGTAAAGTTTCAGAAGATACATACGTTCTATTTCAAGTACTGTGAACTGATAAGTACGGTAAACTGGAGAACATGAGGGGAACATGCTATAATTATCTTGATGCAGTACTATTGTTCTGCTAACATGCCAAAGTCAAATTTTAAATGACCACTCTCTCTAGAATTAGAAACACATATATATCTTAATATCTATAGCAATGACACAGAAATATTGTAAAATGTTTAGGTGCACCCTATATCATTAATCAAATACAATACAATGGTGAAGTATTTTTAATATTTGGCCTTTATTGCATTAAATTAATGAAAATTAATGATTCGTGGAGTTGCAATATGGATAACAGATTTATTTGAAAAGAATTAGAAACATCTGGCTTCTATCTGTAAATTTCGCATGACCTTTCAGAATGTGTTATGTCTCTTCATACGTTAAATGAAGAGGTTAGATCAAATTATCTATAAATTCTTTTTTGTATAAACAAATTATGATTTCATGTATAACACTCTGTTAACCAAAAATTTATTTAAACAAGTATATCAAAATACTTTGTAAGGATAAGGTCAGTATATTTAAATACAAAATTTCATTCATATTTTAAAATATATTTTATATTTAGAAAATCTAAGTAATTTTATTTCATTAAAATATATGCAGGCAATATAATTTTTTTATAAAATAGAACATTTATCTGATATGTAACTGACTATTACACCTAGAGTACAGCTAATTTAGAAAACTGTTTTATATCTGAAGGACTATTGAGATTTCACACATAACAAACAAGAATAATTCATGATAACTAATTTTGATTTTTTGAAAGAATTTAGCCAATGCTTATTTTAAAAATCTATAAGATACTTGCAAAATAAATAATTTTTAATGGGAATGGAAAATTAAGATTACATTACTTTATATACCACATCTTCTTTATCCAGTCATCTATGAAAGGACACTTTGGTTGTTTCCATGTCTTGGCCACCATAAATAAAGCTGCAATGAACACAGGAGCACATATATCTTCACAGATAAATGTTTTCAGATTTTTTGGGTAGATATTCAGGAGAGGGATTGCTGGGTCATATGGTAATTCTAGTCTTAATTTTTTGAGGAACCTCCACACACAATGGAATACTATTCTGCCATAAGAAAAGATGAAATAATGCCATTTGCGACAACATGGATGGATCTTGAGATTATTATGCTAAGCGAAATAAGTCAGAAAAAGTAGAGAACCATATGATTTCACTGACATGTGGGATATAAAACTGAAAGCAACAAAGAATAAGACAAACAAATGAAGAAACAAAAACTCATAGACACAGACAATAGTTTAGTGGTTACCAGAGGGTAAGGGGGGTGGGGGGTTGTAGATGAGGGTAAAGGGGATCAAATATAAGGTGATGGAAAGAGAACTCACTCTGGGTGGTGAACACACAATGTGATGTATAGATGATATATTACATAATTTTACACCCGAAACCTATGTAACTTTACTAACAATTGTCACCCTAATACAATCTAATAAAAAAAAAGATTGCATTACTTTAAATTGCATTTACTGAGAACATTATTTTTTTAAGTGACATGTGGGTACCTAAGTAAAAAGTAAAAGTTTTGTTTGCAATTCTAGATATCATAATATTTTACCCCCTATTCATAGTGTATTGTAACTGTTTGAAAAAATGACTGAACAAGTATTTGTTTCCCTTCTTCATAATTTGAGCTTCTACTAAGAGACTGTAAAGCACTTTAAATTGTTGTAATAATGTTTAATGTTGCTGTAAATATGAGTTTAGTAATTCTATAGCTTGAGCCTAACACAAGAGTTTCACATTTCACATTTTCAAACTTTTGGAATTCTGAATGTAATAAATGAAAGGTTAAAATATTTGTAAATTATTAATACATTAGCAATACTATTTTGCACTTCCTTGCCTATATTGTCAATAGAGGGCATAAAAACACACACATTTAATTTTATTAAAAACCATAAAATATTTGAAACTAATATTACATTTAATGGAAGGGGGAAATTCACAGCCATTATCGATTCTTCTATTTAACAATCCTAGGAAATATGGCCAATCTTATTAGATGTAAGTTTTTGAAGAGAAATCTCTTTCCTGGCTTAGTTGCCACTCTATCTTTTCGTTTAGCAAAGTCCCCAAACAGTTGATACTCAAAAATGTTTGTTAAATAAATAATTGAATTGGTCACTAGTATTATAATAATGATACAAAAAAACACCATTATGCCTCTTGTAAAATAGCAGACTTTCATAATTAGTCGTAATGGAACTACTCAGGAACTCAGGACTAGCACTCCAATTCAGCAATAGTACATTAAAATCTGTTTTTCAAAATTGAATTGTTCACATTCATTCAATAATTCTTAGCACTCAGTTTGATGCTGTTCAAAATCACAATAGTTTACAATGATTTTCAGTTTTTAATGATTATGTAAAATTTCTTCAAGAATATATTGATTACATAAAACAAAGTATGTCAATACAGATAGATAGATTTATTTATGTCTACTAGACTTGGAGCTTGAAAATGAAAGGCAATATTTATTAATCATTTCTTTATCTTGATTCCTTAGCCTGATTCTTGGTAAATCATTTTCTAGTACTAAGGTATGCCAATATAGTTCTAAAAATGAATGTTAAAATGGCCACATAATTAGCTATTTATACATCTTTACTTGTCACTATTATCAAATAATTTGTGATTCCCAAAGAGAGGTTCTAAAATAAATGGGAAAAACCTTGTTGAGAAAACCTGACTATCACTTACTGAAATGTGATGTTAAGAACCGGTTATTTCTGTGTTTTATTGTTTTGTTTTGTTTTTTGATTGGGTAATATATTTTCTAAATTTTCATCCAAAGAAAGTAAAATAAAAAGGAAAACTAAGTTACAAGACCCTTAATAAAATGTGTGAACAATCATTATTATGGAACTATTATAAAATTGTCAAAGAAACTTATGAATAAGAAATTCAAATCATTAAAAAGAATAGTGGTAGTAAATTACATTTCCTTGTTTTGTACTTCCTTGATTAGTTGGATATTTGTAAATAAAAGATCTGTCTGAAATGTAATAACAGTGACTTTGAAATTTTATCATTTTCTAGGGAGGAATACTTTATTTGAAAGCATATGTGACAGGGCATTGTTGAACATATTTATTTTTACTCAAAAGCACAGCAATTATGAATAAGAGCAACACATTCCCTCTTCTTGAAATTACTCTTGTTGGAAGCATTCATACAAAACAAGATATCGCCTCCATTTTTCATTCTTTGGCATCACCAACCTCCTCACCTCTGAACTCAGGTCCCACTGATAACATCAGTCACCACCACTGATCATCAACATAACTGAGGTTCAAGTTTCTCAACAGAGCTATCAGATTTCATACTGTATGACCTCTTTGATCATAAAATATATTTACATTTATCAATCAAATATATTCCAATGTTTTGATAATGAAGATAAAACACACTAATGTTCTTTAATGAAAAATACATATTTAGTTATATTGCATATGTTTGGCTTGTCTAGACAGTTGCCAATGTTTCCCCTTCACTGTCTCCTTTTTTTTAATTCTTTTTTTATTTTTTATTATTTTTATTTGTTTTTTAAATTAAGGTTTATTGGGGTGACAATGGTTACTGAAGTAATATAGGTTTCAAGGGTACAATTCTGTAATAAATCATCTATATATCACATTGTGTGTTCACCACCCAGAGCCAGTTCTCCTTCCATCACCTTATATTTGATCCCGTTCACCCTCATTTACCACCCCCGACGTCCCTCACCCCTACACTCTGGTAACCACTAAACTATTGTCTATGTTTAAAGGGCTGCCATCCACAAGGACAGACATACACTGACTGAGATTAGATTACATGACGCTAACTCTCCTGGATGTAATGAATCAGAATGGAATATATATATATTCAGAATGGAATATATATATATATATATATATATATATATATATATATATATATATATATATATCCCCTGCTGAAGCCATGAGTTTCTCTGACCCGTGGAATGGGAACTTACAGAAAACAAACTCTTTTTCTGCTGGTATCATTCATGGTAAAGACAAAAGCTTCAAAATTACATACAGGTGCTTCAAGCTTACCATATGTACCAAAAAGCATATATGATAGGATACATGCTAGATACTATGTTTTTACATTTTGTAGATTAAAATCTATTTTCAATGTTGCAAGTAATTTTTAATAGAATGGTGCTTGAAATATATAAGTTTTGTTGGACCAATGTACAGTGGGACAGTGATCTTCACCAATTAATTCATTTGAGTAATTTAGAAAAATAATTGCATTGAAAGTGTACACTTTTGTTGTCTATTATGTTTCAAATTGCACGGTAGCTCTTATGCCCCAGAAAACAAATATTGTTTGTTAAACCATTACTATCCCCAATATATTCTTCTGTGTACTCCCCTACGAATACCCTCACTCTCATACGCTGTCTCAGCCAAGAGGAAGGGCTACCTGGATACAATGAACTTACAGCTTTTCATTATAGATATTTGATTGTATTATTCGAGTTATTCTATGAATCTCAGGGCACTTAGTCCTAAGTCTATTGGAACAGAGAAGAAGCAATTAATTCACGTTCATACATTGAGCAATTCTTTCACCAGGAATCAAGAAACAGTTTTTTGGACTATCTGTAACAGGTAATTAACAAAGGAAACCAGCAGTCTAACAGTATAAAAGAACATGAGAGAAGACACCTGTTAGAAGACTCTAGTGTCTTTAGAAGCAAATGTAAGCCCTTTCCTGGCAAGAAGCAGAGGGAGAACAAAGAAACAGGGATGATGTTGCAGTCCCTGGGTGGCCTGGGCCAAGGACACTGCCTGAGGACCCTAGATGCCTCTTAGAGCATGAGTTCAGGTGACCACTTCTCTGAGGGGGGCCTTGCAACCTTCACATTCCAAACTTTGCCACCAGGACCAAACAGAAACAGGCTGTGAATGGCCTTTTCAGCTGCCAGCGCCATCATGAAAGCCAATGGGACCAGCGCATACAAACAGCACGCTTGTCTACTCTCCACAAAATGAGGAAGCCAGGGTGTCCCCATCAGCACCCCAAACTCAGACTTGGCTATCTTGGATCACGCCCTGAACTCTGAGTCCAGCATAACCCTGTGCTCCATATTCTTGCAGTCCAAGGAGGAAGAGGAGCTGGAACTGCTGGTGTTTCCCCAGTAGCCCTTGGTGAAGCTCTGCTGCAGTGTATTCAAGGATCCTGGGCTCACAACATGTGAGCACATATTCTGTCCAAGATGTGACTTAAAGTCAGAGGAGTGTATGGTGGGCAACAGCACATGCGTGGTAGTGGTGAACAACATCATTGAGGCGAAGCAGACTGGGGAGCTCTTCATGCACTGAAGGCAGGGCTACTGGATGGCTGGGGAAGGAAGCCTATTTTCTTCAATGTGGACAGGGATAGGTGCTCCGTCACCATCAAGCTTAGCACCTGGAAGGAGCATGAATGAGGACAAGTCTGTATGGTGCCCTGAACACTTCAGCTATCTGCCCTTCCTCAAGACAAACCAGCAGGCCCAACTTAGGTGTGCGTGCACATCAAGTGTCACCATTCCTAGTATGGGTGAATGTTTATTGGGAACCAGGACACATATGAGACACATCTGGAGACTTGTTGCTTAGAGGTCCTGAAGAAGCTCCTGCAGTAGATGGACTATTGCTTCCATGAAATGCATGTGGTTGTGGAACTGAAGGAGCAGGACATTGCTTTTCTGAGCTCCATGCTAGGCAAGCTCTATGAGAAACCTGACCAGCTGATGCAGAGCTTCAGCTGAAGATTGATGTCCTGGAAGAAAACCCAGGCAAGCTCAGTGAGGACCTCATGGGGTTTTGGAGGCATGCGTCCATGTTGAATGACAAGCTATTGTACACCAACACAGGGCTGAACACGGGCATCTTAAGATCCTATGAGCCTCAGCAGATTTTCAAGTGCAAAGGAACATTCTTGGGTCACCAGGGCCCTGTCTGGTGTCTCTGCTTCTACTCCACTGGTGACTTACTCTTCAGAGGCTCCTCTGGAAAGACCATCAAAGTGTGGACACATGTATCACCTATACGTGCCAGAAGTCCTCGAGGGCCATGAGAGCTTTAAGCTGGCACTTTGCAAACAGGGGCACAAGCTCTACAGCAGTGGAGCAGACTGGACCATCAGCCAGTGGGACATCCAGAATCTGTAGAGGGTGAATACAATCCAGTCGCACAACAGCCCAGTGTGAACACTAGTTTCCTCGCTCAGCATGCTCTTTGGTAATTCTCTGAAGGCCATCAAGGTTGGGACATCTTAGGAACCAAGCTGAAGTAGAAGATGGAGCTCACAGACTTCAACCATGGGGTATGGACACCAGTGACCACTCAGAGCTACCTGTACAGCAACTCCTACCAATCAAGATCTGGAACATCTAGACACTCAACGAAATCCACGTCTGACAGACATCTGGTGGCAGCATCTACTCTATCTATGTGATGAGTCGCTAGGTTGTCTGTGGCACCTAAGAGAAACTCACAACATGTGGGACATGGAGTCCGAGAAGCAGGTGTGAACCATGATAAGCCATGTGAGCACTGTGCATGCCCTATTGGTCGTCTCTATGTCTTTCCAGACCAAAGCCTTCCGCGCATCCTACTCCAGTCCCTCAGGGGCTGAAGAAGGGGCAACATGATTGGCAAGCAGACACTGCTCTGTCACTAGGGCACTGTGACTGCAATGGCTGTGCCCCAGGGCTGAGTCTTCTCAAAGAATGTGGATGGCTCTGGGAAGATTTGGACTTGGTAACAGGAAATCCAGACTGGATCTTGGCCTCCCCTGGGCCAAGCTCTCCACACGAGTAGTCTCAGGGTCTCAGCCTGCTTTGTGGGGACAGGTGGGCAGGCTCAGCCCTCCGTGCAGTACCCACCATGCCCTATGTTCAGCAAGCCTCCTTGTGCATGGCACTGTCCTCAGTGCTTCCAAGACAATGCCCAGCCCCTCTCCAAGTGCCACGCTAGAAACGCTCTCTGCCCACCCTCTGACCCCACCCAACATGAACTGCTGGCAGTTTTACTCACCTTTTCTGTGTTTTTAGACTGTTGATAGATTTGATTATTTCATGGTATATATATATATATATATATATATATATATATATATATATATATATGAAACTTAATCTGAACAGATTTTGACTTGTCTTTAGTTGTACAAAAGGTCTATGGAGGTTAATCAAATGACAAATTAATAAAATTAATACTTGTAATATTCTCTCAATCTGTTTGCCTGGGCATGGAACAAAACTACAGTGAAATAGATGAGTTGCTGATTTATGGGAGTCATCATTTTAGTCTGGACATTTAAAGTAAAGTCTTAGTCTTGTATACCAAATATAATAAAGATGATGTATATCATATATATCTACAAACATGAGAGTTAAAAATATACCCATGAAATTATGGTTACTGTTACGACCTTTGCTCCTGAAATCTATGTATATTATGTATTTGTATGTTCTTTAATCATATTCTCTACCTAAAATCTTCCAATAAAAAGCATGTAGCAAATCTAATGTATGGAGAAAATACACATCTGTTAGGTAGAGATTGATTTGCTAATATACAGATGAAGACTGCATTAAAGCATACACTATCCTAAAGGTGGCATTTTAGCAAGTGATAAATTTCAAGCTCTAGTTGGTGATGCTCACGGCCTGACCTAATCAACACTTTAAAGTTATATCCAACTGAATCCAACATAAACATCTGTGCTAGTTTACCCAGTATGTGTAGAATTATTTCTGGATTATGTTTCCTTATGCACGGTTTAAATTTAAGAGCTATTATACAAGCATTCTCTACACAAAAATGATTCTGATCAACTCTCAGCACTTATAAATTCCACACAGTTGGGAGAGAAAATGGATGTTATACAAAAGATTCAAATGACAACAGCTGCATCTGGCATAAGCTGTGAATCTGGCACATTCTGACTCTTGTTATAACCACACAGTACAAGTGACAATTGCTTTCCTTAATCCTGTGATTGTGTTCTGTACAATTTGAATCATTTTTCCATAACCTTTGGACCTCCTGCAGACATCTAGGTCCCTAATTTCATTGTTTAGTCCATTACATCACAGTATTGTAGCAGGACACCATGGCACTATAAATTGATATTTTATGTGCAACCTCTGTATGCACTTAATATCAATAAAAAGAAAATTACTCATAACAGTAATAGGTCAAGGCAGGCCAACAAGAATTATTTGGAGGGATAGCAGCCACATTCAATTTTATAAGTGGCGATATGTTTCCTTGTTAGTTTGAATTCTAAAAATATTTATCCCAGACTACATTGTAGGAGAGAGCAAAAATGTAACCCCTGTATTCTAGGAGACAAAAATGACACATGAATCATTTAAATATAATCCAGACAGTATTGTGTGATAAGATATTTGGTGCAAATTTTAAGTTTCATAGGTGTTATGAAATGATGTAACTAAGGGTATTTATAAGGTAAATTCATCTGCCTTTATGTTGGCATTATCTTAGCCAATCAGAATGGCTATAATTATTGAGCACTTACCATTTACCAGACACTATACATTAATTCATTTAATTCTGTTGACTACTGTGTGAGTCATTTAGTAATTATTATTAGACCATCAGGTCACAGATCAAAACGTAGAATTTGGGGAGGTTAAATATGTTTCATTATTCCTTACATTAAATGCAGACAGGATTCAAGCCCAGGTCTCTGACTCCAGAGTTCCTTTTCTTAAGCTTTTCCCCTTAAGCTTTTAGGCTCATGATATCAGCCTAGTCAGGTGATAATACGCACAATAGTTTTTTTTGTGTGTGTGTTTTTTTTTTTTTGTATTCCCCAACTTTATTAAGAAATCATTGACATAAAACATTGTGTAACTGTAAAGTGTACAATGTGTTGATTTGATACACTTGTATGTTGCAATATCATTACCACAATAGTGTTAGCTAACACCTCCATCATGTCCCATAATTACCATTTCTTTCTGTGCTGAAAACATTTACTATCAACTATCTTAGCAATTTTCAAGTATATAGTGCAGTATCATTAGCTGTACTCACAATATGGTACATTATCCCCTGGATTTACAACTGGAAGTTAGTACCCTTTAACCAAAATCTCCCCATTTTCCCCACCCCCAGCTCTTGGTGATCCCCATTTTAATCCCTGTATCCACAAGTTCAGCTTTTTCAAAGTATTTCTTTTTCTTAACATTAATAGACAATATTTGCAACTTAGAGATTGGCAACGCTTGGAGAAAGTTTTGGTTTTCATGACTGGCACCTGGTTATTGGCAACTGGTGGTAGAGATGGAGATGCTGCTAATCAGCCCGCACTGCAGAGGAGACTCCCTACGACGATTACCTTCCCAGATATAAACAGTGATAAGGAGACCTCAGCTAAGGCATTCTTTGTTGTACAGGGCTGTCTTGTGCACCATAGTTTGGTTAGCCACACCATGCTCTCTACGCATTAGATCCCATTAACATTCCCTCCTCCAACTATGACACCAAAAATGTCTGCAGCTATTAACATATATCCTCTGATGGGAGGCAAGGGGATAACATCCTTACTTTAGAGCCACTGCCCTGTAATAGTTAGTTAACAGCCAAATTAGAAAGACAGAGAAGTAGCCTTGGCAGATAGTCACGATATTTCAGGTAGACTAAACAGAAATAAAAAAACGTTGTTTTTTTTTTTTTTTTTTTTTTTTTTATCGGTAGACAGAGGATCAGGAAATCAATTTTACCTAGGTCAATTCAGCGAATCTTCACTATGATGTAACTGTAAAATGTGTTTTCAGAATAAATAGGATGATACCAGTCATAGAACAAAAAGAGAAGTTATTTCATTCAAAGGGAGAAGCTTGTACAAAGCCATAGCAAAGGATGAAACAATGTTGCAAATACAGGAAGTGAGGACATGTTCTCCTGGCTCATCAATAGGCTGAGGGCAGGGATGATGGTGAATTTTATATGTCAACTTGACTGGACCACAGGCTGCCCAGACATTTGGGCAAACATTATTCTAGGTGTCTGTGAAGATGTTTCTGGATAAAATTAACATATAATCAGTAGGTTGAGTGAAGCAGATTGCTCTCCCTAATAGGGGTGGACCTCATCCAATCAGTTGAAGGACTGAACAGAACAAAGAGGCTGAATAAGAGGGAACTTCTTTTAGTTGATTGGTTGAGCTGGCACATTGCTGGAGTCTGGCCTTTGAACTCCTACTGAAACTTTTAATTGTGTCTTAAGCCGGCCAGCTTTCAGAATGGAGCTAATGTCATCAACTCTTCTGGTTCTCAGATATTCAGATTCAGAGTGGTAACACACATCAGGAAGTCAGCCATAATCACATAACACGGGGATCCCCATGTGTGTGTGTTTCTGTGTGTGTGTGTGTGTGTGTGTGTGTGTGTGTGTATGGAGAGAGATAGAGATAGAGAAAGAGAGATAGTTTACCCTTGAACAACACAGAGTTACAGGTGCCAACCCCCTCACACAGTCAAAAATCTGCATATAACTTTTGACTCCCCAAAATCATAACAACTAATAGCCTACTAGTGACTGACTTAATGATAATATAAACCATTAACATGTATTTTTTACAGTATATGTATGTATTATATACTATATACTTATAATAAAATAAGATGTTATTAAGAGAATCACGAGAACAGAAAATACATTTCCTATATTTATTCAAATAAATCCTGTATAAATGAACCCATGCAGTTCAAACCTGTGTTATTCAAGTGTCCACTGTGTGGATGGATGGACAGATACCATATTTCTCCGAAAATAAGACCTAGCCAGATAATCAGCTCCAATGCATCTTTTGGAGCAAAAATTAATATAAGACCTGCTTTTATTTTACTATAATATAAGACCAGGTATAATATAATATATAATATAATACAATACAATATAATATAATATAATATAATATAATATAATATAATATAATGTAATATAATACTTGTTCTTATATTAATTTTTGCTCCAAAAGACACATTAGAGCTGATTGTCTACATGGTCTTATTTTCACAGAAACATAGTAGATACAGAGATAGACAGACATCTGTGCATGTGTGTATATATATCCATCCTGTTGATTTTATTTATCTGCAGAACTGTGACTAATAAAGCAAGTAAGAGATGATGTGGCAGACAGAACAGGCTGGAGAGTGAGCCTGGTGTCAGATTACTCAAGGCCTTTTATAATGAGCTGAGACATTGAAACTTAAATCCAGAAGGAAAAATAAGTTAACATAAAATTATTGGTTATTTTTCATGTGTCGTTTGCCAAAATGAGGGATGGCAGTATCAGATTACATATGCCTGTCCATGAGTTTATTGGTTTGAGGAAAAGGGTTTTATTGGCAGTGTGGAGTAAAGCCAGGTTGGGATAGGCTGAGGATGAATGAAAGGTTCTACTGTTGCTGTACACCAGGTAAGAGATAATATGGATGGGCACAGGTTGCCAATTACAGAATTATGGAAGGATGGTTTAGGCAGAGGGAACAACACATAGGGGGATATGATAAAGAGAAAGAGTGGGGACACAGCAACTCTTCTCTATTGAACAATGTATCATATGATTTTCTCTTTGTATTATAACTTGTTTTTTTTTTTTATTCAAAGAAGCCACATTTTTCTTCTTTTTCATTTCCATAAGAGCAAGGATTTATTCAGAAAGTTAACAATATGTGTATGGTATGCACTTATATCCTTCCAGACAGTTTCTAAACCATGCAAATACGATATGATATAAATACATAAAATAATTCACCCTTCCCATTTTTTTCTGTTTATATAATGCCAAATATGACTTTAAATAACTACCCTCAACTGAATACACAAGTTGTTTCACAGCTACAGTGAATTTGAATATTTAGAAGACCCTTGTGGATATTAGTAGGGCCAGATTTTTTTCTCCTTGAAAAAATAAATTATGGAACTTTGATAACTAGACAAATCAGTAGGCAAATTGTATCTCTATTTCTCTTTATTAACTGTGTAACACATATCTAGGCAGAAAGTAAACACAGCTAAGCGTCAGCAAGTGAGCAATAGGTTTTCTTTTTCTATGTCTTTCATCGGAGTTAACTGAGTGAGTCCAATAAACCTCTGAGGCAATCGTTCCTGAATTAGTATTATATGCCTCCGACTACACCCTGGAGACTCATACACTGACAGAAATACAGGGGGCTGTGGAGCACTTAACTTAATTGGACCAATGTTATGAGCCAATGTTAAGCTTTAGTATGATAGAGACTGTTTTGGCAATTCACAAAATCTAAGATTTTCACTAACAGGTAAGTTAATAATTGTTTGAACCACATTCCTCATGGTCTTTAGGATGACTCCAGGCAAAAATGTGAATTAAAAGTCTGTCTTAGCAGTTCTCACCTAGCCACCTATCAAACTCCTTTTGGTAGAAAAGACTTGAAATTCTCTGTTTACAAATGTGCATGACTGGAATTCAGTGTGTTACTTCTCTAAGTGTAATGTTTTGTTTTGTTTTAAACCTTAGTTATACGCAGTTATAAAAGTCTCTGTTCATTTTAAAAGACTCATGCTTTAAGAACAGGTAGGTTAAACATTTAGCTGTCCTGGATGTCTTTCATCCTTTTCTATTACCCCAGTTTCTGCCTCTGCCTTCAGGCATATCACAGAATAGCAGTTTATCACTTGATGCAAAGGGAGAAGGTGACAGAATGCAGACTAGGTGTTAGAAAAAAAGAAAGAAATGAAAGAGAAGGGGTTAACCAGACATTACAGAGCTGTTAGTGCTTCTGAGAAGTGAGATAGAAACCACAGCTAAGGCCCTCCTACACTCATAGCATCCATCTTTTACTTCGGAGAGTCACCGAAGTTCAGATTTTTGCTCCTTCTGGATTGATACATTAACCCTACTTCATTTAAGAGCAGGGATTGTATGTTACTGAAATATGCATTTTCATTTTATACTTTCTTCTGAATTATAACTTCTCATAAGTCACTTTTAAAAAGGCAAGCTGTTTATGAAACACAAAATAATATATGTCTCTTCCTGAAATCACATGAAAGTATACATATTCAATAAGCGTTATAACAACATAAATAATTTATTCTAATATATATTGGAGGAAATATATAGTTTTATTCGAAGACAGGAACAAAAACAACAAAACAAAGGAAAATAAAAACGTTGCAGGAGTTTATAGATTTATTTACTATATTTCTAAATCAGTGTCAATCAGAATAATAGTTTAGTTTATAGTGAATTCAATGGAAAAATGAAGTCATTTCCCTTTGTTGTAGAAAACACAGCATTCCACATTAAAATATCACTGGTAGTGATAAGCTGATCAGTAAAACTATGACTTATTTTCAATATAAAGTTGTCTTTTAAGAATAATTCTAAAATTTTATTATTTTGTTTCACAGAAGTTCACAGTCATACGATGTCATCTTGATAGTTCTACCAGTTCACACTGTGTTAGTATCCACAAAATTAAAACAATTGAGTCTAAAATTAAGTAACCATCATTTCCATATGTTAAATAAACTTCTGAATTAAATACAGGTATTTCTACAGTTTATTTGAATCTTTTGGCTCACAAAATAAAATTTAGTACGTCACTACAATTTCACATGCTGCTCTTTGATATTTGTTCTGAGCCCTCCTATTTGCTGAGAAATATAGGATAGGACATTTCTATATCTTGGGAATTAACGATTAATCTTAATTGATTCTTACTATGGCACATACTGATATGTGCCTGTCTGGTGAAATTGAGGCTTCTGCTTTATATTATGTATGGGATTTACTGAAGAGATTCCTAGAAAAGAACTTATGCTAAGAAAAAAAAAAATTGAGCACATGTAATTTGATCTAGTAACAATGTCTTAGACCTCACAGAGAACACCAGTCTTCCCATAAAGTATTGTCTTTCCCTCAGAAATACACCCAAACGACTTCCAGAAAAATATGAACAAATCCTAGAGAAAAGACAATAAAATAAATCGGAAACAGCCATTTCAAGTCCATCAAAAATTGTTAGAACTAATAAACTATTCAGTAAAGTTACAGGATACAAAATCAATATGCAAAAATCTGTTGTTTCTATACACTAATAATGAATTAGCAGGAGGATAAATTCAGAAAACAACCCCACTTACTTTTACATCGTTAGGAAAAAAAAAAAATACCTAAGAATATATTTAACCAAGGAGGTGAAAGATCTGTACTTTGAAAATTATAAGACACTGATGAAATAAATTGAAGACAACATAGTAAATGGAAATATTCTATGCTCATGAATTTGGAAGAATTAATATTGTCAAAATGTATACACTACTGATAGCAATCTATAGATTCAGTGAAATCCCTATCAAAATTCCAATGGTATTTTTCAAAGAAATAAAAAGACAATAATCCAAAATTTTATGGAGTGACAAAAACTCCCAATAGCTAAAACAATCTTGAGAAAGAAGAACAAAACTGGAGGCATCATGCTATTTGATTTCAAACTATATTACAAAACTATAGTCAATGAAACAGTATGGTACTGGCATAAAAACAGACACAGGACAATGGAACAGAATAGAGAGCCCAGAAATAAACCCACACATATATGGCCAATTAATTTATGACAAAGAAGCCAAAGATATACAAAGGGGAAAGGACAGTGTCTTCAATAAATGGTATTGGAAAAACTGATAAGCCACATGCAAAAGAAATAAACTCAATCACTACTTTACAAATATACAAAAATTAACTCAAAATAGATTAATTGAATATAAGACCTGAAGCATAAAACTCCTACAAGAAGACATAGGTAGTGAGCTTATTGACATAAGACTCGGTGTTTTTTTGTTTGTTTGTTTGTTTGTTTTTTTAATCTCACACCAAAAGCAAAAGCAACAAAAACAAAAATAAATTATGAGGGCTACAGCATACTAAGAAGCATTAGCACAGCAAAGGGAACAATTATCAAAAGGGAAAGGCACCCTACAGACTGGGAGAAAATATTTGAAAATCATGTATCAGATAAGTGGTTAATATCGAAACTACATAAGAAAACTCATACAACTCAATAGAAACCCCACCCCCAAAACAACAAAACAAAACAAAACAAAACAAATCCAATTAAAATAAAAAGGACAGAAAATGTGAATAGACATTTTTCCAAAGAAGACATACAGATGACCAACAGGTACATGAAAAAACGCTCAACATTGTTAATTATCAGGGAAATGCAAATCAAAATCACACTGAGATATCACCTCACACCTGTTAGAATGGCTATTATCCAAAAGACAAGAAATAACAAGTGCCGGTGAGGCTGTTGAGAAAAGGGACCCTTTTGTACTGTTGATGGGAATATTAACTGTGCTGCCACTAAGGAAAACATTATGGAGGTTCCTGAAAACATTACAAAAAAATAGAAGTACCATATGACCCATCGATTTCACTCCTGGGCATTTATCTGAAGGAAATGAAAACACAGATTTGAAAAGATTCATTGCAATGTTATTTACAATAGCCAAGCTATGAATGGATAAAGGGATTGTGAGAACAATCTTGAAACAACATGGATGGACCTCAAGGACATTACTCTAAGTGAAAGACGTCCCACAGAGAAAGACAAATACTATATGATCTCTCATATTGGATCTAAAATATATAATATATTAAATATATAAAATATATTAATATATAAAATATATATTGATATATTAATATATAAAATAATATATAAAATATAATATATAAAATATAAAATATATAATATATTATATATAATATATATAATATATAATATATATAATATATATATATGATTTTCTTTAGAAAAATGTATCTCAGGTAAATATGGGAAAATATTAAGATTTTTGTGTAGGGGAATACAATGGTAATGGTTACATTATTACCATTCATTTTTGTGTATTGGCAATACAGACAGGGAGGAAAGGATGGACTGAAGTCCATCCTGATAATTATAGGAGAAGAGAGAATTATCTGGACAGATGATTAAACATCCCTAAGAGTGAGAAAAAAGATCTCTCAATAATGCAAAATCATACCTTGGAAAATATTTTAGGTTCTTTGAGAGGTAAGGAATACAGGCAACTGAGATGCACTGTAAAGAAATCAGAAGAAGGAAATTGGTATTTATTGAATGGTTCTTGTGTGGTTGATATCATCTCATAGAATATCTTATTCACCCCCAAAACAACCCACAAGGTATGTAATACACAGCTTTGGGATAGTAATACAGATGAGCAAATCAAAGCTCAGAGAGTTTGCCTGGGGTAATTTCGTGGAGAAATCACACTTTTAGTCCACTTCTTCACTCAAACCAGAAAGCTTTGCACTGTGTGCACTTCCCAAGGTGGAGGGAACGCAAAGTGAAGAGGCTGGAAAATTGCATTTCTCTTTAATAATACTTTGTATTTCCAGTAACTGAGAAATTCCAAGTATTCTAACGGTGCCATGAATTAATTCTCATAAATTATTCTGACTGTATAGCGGAAACTTTAAGAAACATGAAGTCACACAACGGTTAAGTAATTTTCCCTTGATTAGAACATTAGTTGCAATGTCTGGAATATAATTCTGCTTTTTGTCTTTCTTTTAGAACAAAATAATTACACAGATCGCATCTGCCTTTCTAGGGAATCTTGATTTTTTTTTTTCTTTTCGAACCATGATTCATTTCATTTTCAACATTTTTTTTTTAAAGGATCATCTATTTTATTGAAGCTCTCTAAGACATTGTTAAGATGAGGACTTGTCTTGGTATTTCTTTAAAGAATATTAGGTCAAAAAAAGTCAGGAAAGTGTCATTCTTCGATGATGTTAGTGGTGATGATAGAAAGAAGTAACATTGGCATATGTGAGAGTAGAGGACTTGGAAAGATAGGGAAAATACAGCAGGGGTATTAGTAGACATAATATGGCAGCAAGTAATATATGTTTTGGGGCTTATATGAAACACATCCAGTGGACATCTCAAAATATTTGGAGAATATTTTCTTTAAAATCAGAAAAAGCCCCTATTCAGTTAAATGACTATCATTCTTAATGTATTATGCTATGTGCCTTCAAATTGATAAGGAAAACAAAAACCATGTATATGTAGGGTAATATACGATGATTGTGTTTTAAACCAAAAAATATTGAAGACATCTAATACTTTATAATGTAACACAAATGATTTTAGAAGCTGTTAACATAAAAGAGTTAATTTGTAATTAAACACACATCTTCATTTTCACCACTTACCATTTGTAAAATGAGAAAAGGATGCAGCATTCGGTAACTTTCAATAAACTTTATATTTTTCACAGTAAGTTTATTTATTTACTCCTTTTATGTACACTGAGTTAAAGATTGGTTACTCTGTTGTAAGTTCAATGAAATAAAGATGAAATCAGCAGCAGGGTCCACTATTCTAAGTTGGCTTGCTGTGCCTTTACTTCAAAATGGACTAAAGGGGTAAATATATATTCCATCTTCTCTTTATTGTTTAATAAAGATATATAACTTTCCTGTCAGAACCTCACAAAGGAAATTAAATCATTGACATAACTTACTGTGCCTCAACCAGATACAAGTGCTTTAAATTGTTTTTGGTTTTCTCCCTTATTTTGTGTGACTGTGGGGACAGAGCCCCAGAGAGCAGTTTCCAGGCTCTCGGCCTCACATAGAAAGGTGCTGGCTCAGGTAGTAAATGGCCATCAACTGTGATTGGATGGCCCTCAGCTGTGGCTAGTTGGCCGTCAGCTGTAACCAGTGAGCCATTGGCCACTAATATAACTGCTGTGGCTACGCTAGCAGAAAATGGGGGCTAGCAAGAAGGTGGTGGCTGGCAAGCGAGGATTGCAGTTAGCACGGCGGACTGAGGGTTGCAAATTGCAGAGAAGTGGACAGCAGGCTGTGGATAGTGTGACTCCTGCTGCCTGTGTCTCCAACTCAGCCGCCAGTGAGAATATAGTGGTATGACTCCCCTATCTATGGCTCCGTGGGTGTTCCTTTTTGGCCTCACCATCTCCTGCATTGTTCCTATGTGGGGAGCGGGACCAGAGGCCCTGCCTGACACACTGCATAACAGTGACTTAGACATTTTCAGCTGGATCTCCGTCCCTCCCTTTATAACCTCTCCTGTCAGGGATCCTTAGGAAGCCCCAGGTTAATTTTTTCAGGGAGAGTAATTGAAGAGATGTTTGTTTCCCTGCTGTTATATATAAATATTCCAGACTTGATAACCAGCAAGATTATTTTCTGTTTTGTATTTATTTAAATCAAGTTTAATAAAACATCTGTTTGGGAGGGAGTAAAGTTTTTTAACTTTCCTTCTTGTTTCCTGGGATTAAAAATCTACTGTAAACTAAATTTTGATGTAGGCACATTTTATCTCTAAAATTTCTGCTCCACTTTTCATCATTTTACTTCAAGTAGATAAGAACATCAGTATGATGCATGATGAATAATTTTAAACCACCACAGACCTGCCTTGTATCTTTGTTATTTCATAGCACTCTTTACCTAATTTACCAACATCTTCATTACCAATTCCCCAATGTAGTTAATTTCTAGTCAATATGGGGTGAGTAGGATTAAATATGAACTACTATTAGCCAGTAAGTTCTCCTGAAAAAAATGTTTAATTATTTTGAAGTGATTACTTATTAATCTATATGGGTTTCCCATGTTACCAATTTTACACATCAAAAAACAAGATGTAGTGAAATTTTACAAGCAGTTGTCATTATTTCATATGGAAAGTGAGGGGTAATGGATAGTGTCTCAAAGGGAGACTTGTAGATTCTGCAAATTTTTTTTAATTAATTTATTGGGGTGACAGTGGTTGGTAAAGCTACATAGCTTTCAGGTATACAATTCTGTATTACATCATCCATATATCATATTGTGAGTTCATCACCCAGAGTCAGTTCTCCTTCCATCACCATATGTTTGATCCCATTTGCCCTTATCTACACCTCCTCCCCTCTTACCCTCTGGTAACCACTAAACTATTGTCTGTGTCTATGAGTTTTTATTTCTTCATTTGTTTGTCTTGTTCCTTTGTTGTTTTCAGTTTTATATCCCACATACCAGTGAAATAATATGGTTCTCGACTTTTTCTTTATGGATAAATGTTTTCAGAATTGTGGGTAGATACTCAGGAGAGGGATTGCTGGGTCATATAGTAATTCCATTCTTAATTTTTTGAGGAACCTCCAAACTGCCTTCCACAGCAGCTGCACCACTCTGCATTCCCAGCAACAGTTCCCTTTTCTCCACAGTTTCTCCAATATTTGTTATTATTTGTCTTGTTGATGATAGCCATTCTAACTGGAGTGAGGTGATACCTCTTTGTGGTTTTTATTTGCATTTATCTGATGATTAGTGATGTTGAGCATAACAGACTCATACAATTCAACAACAACAAACAAACAAACAAACAAACAATCCAATTAAAAAATGAGCAGAGGACATGAATAGATGTTTTTCCACAGAGGACATACAGATGGCCATTAGACATATAAAAAGATTCTGCAATTTTTTAAAAGATTTTTATGTACCATGTCTCTTTTGAGTAATTCCCAACTATCTAATAGCTGAAATGTTTGTATGAAAGACAAATGGTTTCTGTATGGGTTTTTCATCAGTATATCTACTCTGTGGGGAGAGAATAATCAGAATGAACTGTAGCTTTTCTTAAAATATAATTCATTTGTAAGACAACATAAAAATAAATCAAGGACATGTAAAGTGAACATCATAACCATGAACAGCCATATGTTTAAATTGGTTAAAGGACCATGCTTGATTATATGCTAAAATCAAATCAAATTCTATATGTACAATAATCACAATTACAAATAATTTTTAAGGGCAGAAACATATTTGCTATTTATAATAGCCAAATAGAATTCTGCTTCCACTTAGATGTTTAAAGTGGGAAATGCTCCCCTACCATAACAATGAGAAAAAAAAATGCTTTGTTTTGTTTTGTTTTGTTTTTGTTTTATTTTTACAAATGATTAGAATGCTGAGGTTTCAGGGCCTGAAATCCAAGATGGGAAAAATGTCCCAAAGACAAACTAAAATGGTAAAACATTGTAGGAAAAACAGGCTGTCAAATAAGCGTGTTGTAATAAAAAACAGGAACAGTATGCATGATTAGATGGAGGATTTCAGCATAGATGGAAAGTGTAAAAGAGCCAAAAGAAAAAGCTACCATATATATATATATATATATATATATATATATATATAAAATATATATATTCTCTCTCTCTCTCTCTCTCTATATATATATATATATATACTCTCTCTATATGTGTGTGTGTATATATATATATATATATATATATATATATATATATATATATATATATATTATGCTCTATAAATATGTATCAGGTATGAACAATTCTTTCAATAGACTTATCAGTTGAAAAACTCACATCCAAGGAGAGACTCTGTGAATGATAGGTCAGTAAAAAAATTACACAAATGAAAACCCAAAAAGGAAAATGTTTAACAAAAACAGAGCATCCAAGGATTGTAGAACAAAATCAAAATTACTAAAACATGTGTAATCAAAGTTTCTGAATAAAAGTAGAGTAAGGAAAACTATATATACTGCATTTGTTGTGATATTGGGTAGTCAATTATTTCCTTAAAGTATAGAAAGATCTTAACTACATATTTGAAACATTTAGAGAATGCAAAACAAAACTAAAAGGAATACAAAAACAAAACATACATGTACACACACACAAACACACGCACACACACACACACACAGACTTGGACACATTATGTTCAAATTATCATACTAAAACTAGTGAAAACTGAAGGTAAACAACATTTTGAAAGTAGTCCTGGAGGAAGTAATATGACACATGGAGAAAAGACAGAAATTGCAGCATAAACTTTGCTAGCCAGGAGGCAATAGAGTTATATTTTTAAAGCATTGAAATAACAATCAACTAGGAAATGTGTACATAGGGAATCTCTTTTTTTTTCTTTCAAACAATAAAGCATTTTTAGACAAATAATGTTGAATAAACTCATTGCCTGAAGAATTGTACAAGAAATTGTAGAGAGTTCTTAAAAAGATGATGTATAATACCTAACGGAAACAAATCTACACAAATAAATAAAGCAATGTGAATATAGTGGAAATTAGTTAAATATAATAGCGACTTAGTATATTCACTGATACTAACTGAATAAAACTCATATTGGCAAATGAGATTAAAATGGTGAAGATAAAATATAATAAGATCTAGTGTGTATGAGTAACTGAATCATGTAAATAAGATTTACTTTAGATTATACTTTCAATTTTATATTTGTGGTGCCTAAACTTTTTTAAATTATTGTAGGTTTAAAAGTTTATATAGACTTTCAAAAATTTAGATTGATAGATCTCTATTAAAGTAGCTATATTGCAATTCAATTTCATAAAGTTTGAATACCAGTGTTTACTCAAAGAAATGTTAGAAATGTATCTGATCTTAGTTGTAAAGCTTCAAGTGTTTCATCAAGTACAATGTTAGCTGTAGGATTTTTGCATATATTCTTTATCAAATTCAGAAAGTTGCTCTCTATTGCTAGCTTACTGAGAGTTTTACCGCAATGGGTGTTGAATTTTGTGAAATATTTTTTCTGCATTTGCTGATATGATCGATTTTTTTCTTTTTGTTCTGTTGATATGATGTGTTACATTTATTGATTTTCAAATATATAGATCCAATTTCTCATCCATAGGATGCAATCTCACCTGGTTGTGTACAATTCATTTTATAAAATGTTGGATTCAATTTGCTAATATATTTTGAGAATTTTTGCCTGTGTTTTGGCATGAGAGATATTGGTCTGTAGTTTTCTTGTAATTTCTTTGTCTGGTTTTGGTATTAGGATAATACAGGGCTCAGAAAATAAGTTAAGAAGTGTTCCCTTTGCTTCCATTCTCTGAAAGTAACTGTATATAATTTGTATAATCTTATGTAACTGTTTTGTAGACTGTATCAGTGTAGACATCTAGGCTGGTTATATAATTATATTTTTATATGCATTTTGAATGTAAGATACCCACTGTAGACAGGAGCTCCCAAAAAGTTGAAATGTTACTGAATAGTGCAGAAAGAAGAATGCACCTTCGTAAGACTGACTTCCTGAGCCTCTCTTCATCCATTCAGCACCCACATTCAACTTTTAATTTCCTCTTGTGGGGTTCAATAACAATTTATTACTTTACTGTTTATGTATAAATTCCATTTTTTACTTCCAATATATTTATAACTTATAGGAATTTGTTTTCATTTTTCAAATAAGTTTTTTTCTGTGATAACTGTATATTTGGGGTAAGGGTAAGATCAATTTGTTTTAAATCACTTGTTAATGTTAATTTAGGAGCAAAGTTCTTCAGCAGAAAAGATTCAAATTGATACTAATGGCTATTACACACACACACACACACACACACACAATTTTAAAAGTGATCAATGACTAGAAAAGAGTTTAATGGTTTAAACAGGCAAATATTGAAAATAAAATAGTAAACATTTTCTTGTATATTCAGAGTTTCAACTAATTCAAAAGAAATAACTACTTCAATTTTATTCTCTAACTTTGAGAATTAAGAATCTGGAAAAACACCTACATTAAAGGAAATACACATTCCATGAAATTATGAAGAGTAAATATATTCAGCATCCATTTCTAAAAAAAGTAGTGACACCAGGGTCTTCCAACATCTCATCCAGTCTTACAATCCTCAGAACAGTAATCTTGGAACATTTTTAATAATACGTGTCCTCAGTAAATTAGTTGGAACACACAGCTCTGATATTCATTTATTTATTTATATTTATGTGCTACTTCATTAATCCAATATTCAAAAAGTAACATTACCAATAAGAGAAATCACAAGTACTATTTATAACTTAAGTCTTTTCTATACTCCCAATTAGATAAATTGCATTACGTACCCCTAGCATGCTCTAACGCCACTTTAGACTACTACTTTTCCAGGAAACATTATCACCTGTAAAATTATGTGAATCATTTATGCTTAAAGAAAAAAAAGAGAGTATAACCTCTTGCAATATTATTTACTTTCTGATGAAGCAGTGCATTACAAGCAATTTCAATATATGGTAAAAGAAGGAGAACTGACTCTGGGTGTTGAACACACAATGTAATGTATTATAGTAATGTAAACTTGAAACCTGTATAATTTTACTAACCAATGTCACCCCAATGAATTTAATAAAGACAAAAAAGTGGACATAGTAATTTGTAAACTTGTCTATTGAAAACAAGAAACTATTGATTGTTTTTGAGTCTAATATTGCGCAAAAGTAAAATTATAAAATTTTAAGCAGAAATTTTAGTGAGAACCATGATCTCATATAATGGAATACCACACATTTTAAAACAAATATATAAAAATCTTTGAGCTATAAGAAATACCCTGTTGAAATTTGTAATAGGTTATCCTTTGGCCTAGATTAATTTATTATTTTAATCATAAATTTACTAATGTCCAAAGCTCATTATTCTGGGATTTTATTTATTTCAATAAAAAATGGTATGCATAATATTATTTGATATAAGAAAGATTCATTATTTTGGGGAATGAAACTTGTTTTATTCCCTGAAGTACTATAACATTGTATTTTCAATCAATATGATACAGATTTTAAAAGCTTTGGGAATCACTAAAGTACTCTTTAATTGTTCTATTTTTCATATTGCTGATTATAATAGTGCCTAAAACAATAGATTTGTTCTTAGTATTAAGGAACATATGTATTTTCATAAATTATTTCAAATGCACATACTTATATAAGTGCTGCTCTGTGTTTTAAGTTATTGAGTTTGACTGTGTTTGAAATTGCTTGAAAAGTCACAATTCTGTCACAATTTAAATATCTTCTGTTTTCATTTGAGCCAGTTTTGACTTGTCTCTATTCACTATCTCTCCCTATCATTTCCATCCTAAAAGAATTTCAAATCTCCATCTTCTCTTTTTTCACCTGGTATCCATCTCCAAAATGCTACTTTAGAGCATTCTATTCAATATTCTTCCTCATTAAGACCTCAAATCTAAACATTCTTTCCTGTTTTAAAATTCTCACAGGCAGTTAGGAGAATATTCTCATGTATTATAGTTTACAAGCTTCAAGAGTAAAATAAATCGAGGAATCCCATAGACCTGTCTGTCTGAACAACAAGAAACCACATGGAAAGGGATGCTAACAGACAGTAGAGATGGCTGAGCAAATTCTAGCTGTCAGTTCAGTGTTGGAAAAAAAATTTCCAATGATTTTCAGTGTGTCTGCCTTTTGTGTACCCAGAAGCTAATTAAGAGAAATTAATGGTCTTTATAGTTTTTGCATTGGGACACCAGAATTTGATACAATATGATATTTCTCATGCATATTTGATATTTGTAATCCATGAAATTAAAGGGAAAAATAAAAGTCCACACATGAGACTGTGTTGATATTTATGGGTATTCAGACATGTACATGATAATAAAACACTGATATACCTACACATACAGAATATGTGTATTTAGACCACGTGATAATTTGAGAATTATAGAACTTTGACAAAATAATAAGGTGTTAATTTAATTTTGAAGACTACAAATCAGGTTAGATTATGCTATTTTCCCAAATATTACATGTGTAAAGGTATTCTTTTAATTAAAGTTTATTGAGGTGACAATTGTTAGTAAATTTACATAGATTTCAGGTGTACAATTCTGTAATACATCATCTATATATCCCATTGTGTGTTCACCACCCAGAGTCGGTTCTCCTTCTGTCACCATATATTTGATCTCTTTTACCCTTATCTGCCACCCTCCCCCACCCACCCTCTGGTAACCACTAAACTATTGTCTGTGTCTATGAGTTTTTGTCTCTTTGTTTGTTTGTCTTGTTCCTTTGTTTTATTTTCAGTTTTATATGCCACATATCAGTGAAATCATATGGTTCTTGACTGTTTCTGTCGTACTTATTCACTTTGCATAATAATCTCAAGATCCATCCATGTTGTTGCAAATGACACTATTTCATCTTTTCTTATGACAGAATAGTATTCCATTGGATATATATATACCACATCTTTTTTATGCAATCATCTATTAAAGGACACTTTGGTTGTTTCCATGTTTTGGCCACCATAAATAAAGCTGCAATGAACATCAGCACACATATATCTTTATGGATAAATGTTTTCAGAATTTTGGGTAGATACCCAGGAGAGAGATTACTGGGTCATGTGGTAATTCCATTCTTAATTTTTTGAGGAATCTCCACACTGCCTTCCACAGCAGCTGCACCAATCTGCTTTCCCACCAATAGTGTATGAGGGTTCCTTTTTCTCCATAGCTACTCCAAAACTTGTTATTATTTGTCTTGTTGATGATAGCCATTCTAACTGGGGTGAGGTGATATCTTATTGTGGTTTGTATTTGCATTGCTCTGATGATTAGTGATGGTGAGCATCTTTTCATATGTCTATTGGCCATCTGTATGTCGTCTATAGAGAAATGTCTATTCAGGTCCTCTGACCATTTTTAATTGGATTGTTTATTTTTTTGTTGTTGAGTTGTATGAGTTCCTTATATATTTTGTTATTAGCCCCTTATTGGAGGCATTGTTTACAAAAATCTTCTCCCATTAGGTTAGTTTTCTCTTTATTTTATCGATGGTTTCTTTTGCTATGCAGCTTTTTAATTTGATAAAGCAATATACAGATTTAATGCAATCCCCATCAAAATCCCAATGGCATTTTTTTAAAGAAATATAACAAAACCATCATCAGATTTGTGTGGAACCACAAAAGACCCTGAATAACTCAAGCAATCCTAAGAAAAAAGAACAATGCTGCACATATCCTGACTTCAGGTTGTACTACAGGGCAACAATAATCAAAACAGTATGGCATTGAGAAAAACAGACACACAGAACAATGGAATAGATTTGAGAACCCAGAAATAAACACTCATAAATATAGACAGATAATTTTTGACAAATAAGCAAAAAACATACAATGGAGAAAAGACAGCTTGTTCAATAAATGATGCTGGCAGAACTGGGAAGCCACTTGCAAAAGAATGAAACTATACTGCTATCTATCACTGTGTACAAAAATTAACTCAAAATGTATCAAAGACCTAAACATAAGACCTGAAACAATGAACCCCATAAAAGAAAATATAGGCAAATACTAAACTTTTGCACCTTGGGTTCACAAGGTTTTTCTTGTGGATTTTTTGAATTTTACTTCAAAAGCAAGGGAAGTCAAAGCTAAAATAAATGAATAGAATTTAAAATATTTTAACATTATCAAATAAAAATATTTAAGAAAAAACAAAACAAAAACTTAGTGCATAAGCCTAGTCAAACAAATAATAAAATTTACCCCAATATAAACAGAATTTAGTATGAGTAGGATATATGAACGCAGAAAGGCATAAACTATCAACCTGATTTTAAGTCAGCCAAAGCTTGATTTTCTTCTAATATGAAATATTCATTTCAACTTTTAGGTTTTAAAAGCAATTACACCTTAATCTGTATATGTAAAACATTATTGCTCCAAAAAACACTTAGAATGTAAGTAATAGTTCAGCAGAATAGACACATACTAAGCAATTATAAGGCTTTATATTTTAGATTGGAATCACAGCAATTAAGTTATAATTAGTATCTGAACATGATAATGGTTGGATTCATTTACTCATAATTAAAAAGTAACAACTGACTTCAAGTTAAGGCAATGTACATACAACTCATTGACAAATTTTACTTGACTCCTTTATATTTTTACTTGAAAATCAGCCACTATAAATAAGTCCCCTGCAACAAAAGATTATAGAATCGGTCCCATTTGGAATACAATGGGCACTCTTATTTGTGCCATACCTTCCTTCACCTCCCTACCTCAAATCATATTCACTGTAGTCATTGTAGATGTTTTAGTGTTCTCTAATGTCTCCTTAGTCTCGGGATAACTCATGTTGACCAGAACTTGTCCATGGAGTTGTGATGCAAGGAACTGCCCTTTTAGATCCTATGCTATTTGATATTAGAATGGTAATCAAATTAGTGTTATAGAGCTCTCTATTCTTATGGCCTGCCTTTACTCCTGTGCAAAATATCAGAGCCACTGTTCTGGATCTGGGACTAGAGACAGAGGCCTTCTTCTTTTGAAATGACATGCCTAGGAAAAAAGTGAGACACTGAAATGGGTTGGTAGGCTCTTGTCTTCTTGGCTTGCCTCCTCTGGATTGGAACCTTTGCCCTCTGAGCAAGCTGGAGTGATAGCAAGTGGGTCCCCATATGCTTAGCCTGCCAAGCCTTAGCTCTACAAGTGGGGACTGGATAGAAGGAATCCTACAAGCTCTTGGCTACACTCAACAGAATTTATTTTCTGCAAAACATAGCTGTGTGGGATAAGAAATGCAAGCAGCAGCCTGCCCCTTCCATTAAGATATTACAGCTTTTAACCATAAGTTCGGTGGCGAAGGAGTCCTGGGTTCTTGGAGTTTCCATCATGCTGAGTTATGGCAGTAAGAGAAGGAGCATGCTGTGGTTTAAGTGCCACTCTTCTTACTGAGTTTCAGACATCTTTTTTTTTTTTTTTTTAATAAAGCTTTCTTTGCTTTCTGTATATTCTTAGGTCAATTTCCAGAGATTTTCCATGGTTGCATTAAAAAAAATAATAATAATGTTCACCGATTATGACTTTCATTGGGGAGCAGGTCCCTGTAGCGCCTCATAAAACTATTCTGAAGATAGACCTCTCCTATGCAAACCTTTCATGATAACAAAGTTATAATAAATGTATGCAAACATGCGTCTCTTATTTAAAAATAAGCATGCAAAATGTTGTGTACCTTTTGAAATACTTCACATATATTGTTTATACAAAACTGAACTTTTTATTCTGTTAAAATTTAAAACATTTATTTCATTTTCATTTTCCATTTTAATCTTCATTATTTTGCTCCTTAACATATATCCTTTTTTTTTTTTTTTTTTTTTTTGGAAGCATTCCCAAGTTCACAGAACATGTAGTGACAAAGCCACGCTTCAAACCCCACAGTGTGGAAAATGAAATCCATTGTTCTTTGTTGCTATGCTCTAATGAATTTATAAATCGAGTTAATGAGATTCATCAGAAGTAGCCAAAATAATTGAAATGTGTTTTTACCAATGTCCATCAGAGATCATCTTATTTTCTCAAAGAATTTGAGACTATATCACCTGAGATGAGACCAGTTTGGATTCATTTATATGGTATGAAGATTATTTTAAGTTAAAAACATCAGAACAAACAGACACTACAAAAAAAAGAAATAAAAGACACAAAAAACACCTTCATCTAAACTTCTTTACTGACATAGCAAAGCCTCCCCAGAACAAGGCCACCATAATTCTCCTTTCCTGGAAGTATACAGACAGAGAGGAGAGGAACCCCTCACACTTACCTGGATGAGAACTTGCATAAACAAAACCTTATTCAATCTGTCCTTACCTTCCATTTGTTTCCCTACTTGCTTTTCATTAGTTTCACACCATTTTCTCCCTTCTTACTATGATGATATAGAAAAACTTAACTCTAGCTGTATGGTGACGTACTACTTTACGCACTCCCACATATGTGAATAAACTTTGCCTTTTCTACCATTAATTTGTCTTTTATCAATTTATTCACTATCCTCCAACCACTAAACCTAAGTTGATAGGGGGAAAAGTTATTTTACCCCCAAGACCTATTTCAGAAACTATATTGCTGGACCATGATAATCATAGATCGATTTGAAACCTCTAGGTGTATGTGATCAAAGTCTACTGGACAGCAATAGTTCAGACTGAAGACCTATGAGAAAAGTAATTTGACTTGGAACTGAAAATGAGTCACTGATAGAATAGGATCTTGATTTTATAGCAGTTAAATGCACTTGCAGATGGCTCAGGATGTGTTAAAAAAAAAAAGAAGGGAAAGAGCAAGATCAAATAATAAATCCAAGTGTTAGGGCTAAAGGCCAGACTAATGATTCAAAGTGAAATATAAAAGAAACATGGATTTGTGCTTCAACTCAAAGCCAAGTTAATCATATAATATTAAAAAATTCCTCACTGAAATTTTGTCACCCAAGATACAATATAAATTTTAAGTTAGATAAAAGTATATAAAACCCCATTGGGAAATTTGGGGAATTTTGATGCCTCCCCCAGATTTCTATGGCTTTCTAAGATCTGATGGGTTATGTTCTCATGATAAATATTTGGTGCAAACTCTTTCTTTTGTTGAATTTGTTCAGTTTACTGATTATCATGCAATTCTTTATATGCTGCCTTTATACTGTTACATAGTGTGACAAGATACTGGATCCCTTTGTCTGATTTTTAAAACAACCACCAAATATCATGAGAGGAGCCATGTATGTGACATAAAGTTTTGAAGTGACAGAAGTTTACATTATATTTCAGACAGCTTAAAACTACATCGCGTGTGCCTAAAAGTTATCGAAAGAAACCCATTATCTCACATTTTCACAATTCATTCCACCATATACTGTGCATCAATCTTTTATGAACTTTCTCTTTCTCCCTTCTACACAACAAGAACCACTCTCCAGTGGAAATAATATACATTTCTACCTTTATAATATGCAAATAATTTCAATGTTTTTATCGTTATGGCCTTCTTTATTTAACCCCTGTGGCATATCAAGGTATTTTTGTAAGCCAAAATAAATTCTATATTATAAGAATTCTATAATCAAGGGCGAGCTGTGTGAATGTGTAATGTGTGTGTGTGTGTATCCATGTGTGTGTGTCCACATAGTTTTATACATTGGTAGTGTTTTTTTGTTTGTTTGTTTTGTTTTGTTTTTAATAATAGGATATGTGAAAACTTACCTCAATTTACCATGACACACACACCTGAAGGCTGATCAGGAATTTCCTAAGGTATAAAAGGAGTAGAGGGATACATTAGAAACTAAAATAATCATATCATTGATGAACACAGATAGATACCTCTATTCTTTCTTTTTTTTTCACATTTTGAAATTTATTAGGCTGACATTGGTTAATAAAATTATATAGGTTTCAAGTATGTAATTCTATAATGCATCAACTGTATACTGCATTGTGTTCAACACCCAAAGTCAGTTCTCCTTTCATCACCATATATTTGACTCCCTTTGCCCTTTTCTTACTCCCCCCGCCCCCTTTTCCCTATGTTAACCACTAAACTGTTATCTGTGTCTATAATTTTTTGTTTGTTTGTCTTGCTCATTTGTTGCTTTCAGTTTTATATCCCACATATGTGTAATGGTGAAAAACTGAAAGCTTTTCCTCTAATATCACGTACAAGACAGGGATGCCCTGTCTCACTACTGTTATTCAACACAGTATTGGAAGTCTTAACCAAAACAATCAGGCAGGAGAAACAACTAAAAGGCATCGATATTTGGAATGAAGAAGTCAAATTGTCACTTGTGCAGACATGATTCTTTATATAGAAAACCCAAAATATATATATATTAGAAATAATAAAAACATACAGTGAATTTGATACAAAATAAATGTACAAAAATCTATTGCATTTCTATATACTAACATTTCAGAAAAAGAAATAAAAAAATAAATCCTTTTCAATTTCAACAACAAAAAATAAAAACTTAGGAATAAACTTAACAAAGGAAGTGAAGGATCTATACCCTGTAAACTATGATATTATTAAAAGAAATCCCTCAAAATTTTAATAAATGTCTGATCAGTATAATCTCAGATTTGTGTGTAATAGAAATATGAGAGATGTTACTTGATTCCTAACAATACGTTTACATCTGAATTTCTGACCTATACATTAGATATAGTTTAATGTGTTTTAACTTTCTTCACTAGTAAGAACTGAAGTAATGTTTTCACAAACATAATTTATTCTTCATATTCAACTTCCTATACTTGAAGGGAATACTTAAATTGAAAACCATTTTACTCTACCATGTCACCCACACATTTATGAAAAGTGAAAATTATCTGCCTTGATATCACCATGACATGAATGAGCAAGTAAATTTTGTTGCTCAAATTATCTTGGTAATGTCTTAAGCATAAATGAAGATATCCAGTATTCTAAGGAAGATCCTATATGGTTTTACATCGATGAGTTCACGGCAAAAAGGTACAGTTTGTATGAGATTATATAAGTACTTTTCTTATGATCATAATGTGATAGCACATTATTTCCTTGGTAGATACATAAACAGGTGTGTGTAGTTTGCCTGTTTATTCCTCTTCTTTCTTGTACTGATTAATTCATACTTCAGTCTCATTTTGAAGGTCCACCTTAACCCTCAGTTTAATCTAAATTGGTCCCCGTATAAACTCTCATTCAATTTTTTTTACCCTTTATATTTTTATCAAGCTTTGAATTTTCTTGCTATTTAAACAATGTGTTTTTTTTCACCAGTATAGATTAATTCTCATGATGTAGAGACTATGTATATTGTGTCACCATGTCATAGAATCTGAAAATTATTTGTTATATAAATGAATATCTAAATATTTCTCAATCATTTGTATTTCTCGATCATTTGCTTTCAGTTTTTCAATGCAATATTCATACACTTAGGATTTTCAGGATTCAATTTTTTTCTCTCAATATGATGCAAGATGTTGAGAGAAACAAAATTTTACGTTGGCATATTGATTTTGTTTTACTTGCTTTCTCATTTAAGTGTTACAGATGTGTTTTTGTGTAGCACCAAATTAATTTGCATAAGGTTGATATATCACATTCATGATACCATAAATATTGCAATTAATTTGTGATAAATTTAAAGAAAATATTAATTATGAACAAAGCAAAAACTGTATTTACCTCATTACTGCACAAGGAAAAATGTTTGGCCATTTGAAGTTATTTTCTAATTACAAAATATATTTAATGAAGATGTGTTCTTTTCTTTTTTTTTTTGAATTCTATGCCTTTTTCTTCCGCAAAATTGCTCTATTTAAAATTTACATTTATCCTACCCTACAAATATAAAATATACCATCTTTGGCCTACTGAATATAATTTCTACAATAATGGTGTGAGAATCTGACTATTTCTGTAAATTAATATAAGGCAAGTTTGATACAAACGCTAACTTATAACACTTTAAGTGTTAAGTGTGTATAAGCCCTCCAACATACACACACTCACAAACACACATATGAAAAATAAAATCTAAAGGAAAACCTTAAACTAATTATACAACAAATCAGGACCATTTAATCTATTAATCATTGTACCTGAAACTATTTTTTTAATATCACTTTAATCTTTCCTTTGTGATGTCCATTAAAGACAATTATAGAAAGAAAGAAAGGAAGGAAGAGGGATGGAGGGAGGAAGAAAACATGAAAGAAAAGAAGGGAGGGAGGAAAGAAGAAATGGAAAAAAGAAGGAAGAAAGAAGGGAAGCTGGGGTGGGGTAGAGAAGAAAGGAAGGAGGGGGTAGAGGGAAAGGGAGGGGGAGAGAGGGCAAGGGGTGGAAAGAGAGCGAGAGAGAGAGAGAGAGAGAGAGAGAGAGAGAGAGAGAGAGAGAGAGAGAGAGAGAAAGTACTTAAAGCTGGTAAGCCAATTTTTTTTTAATTAAAGTTTATTGGGGTGAAAATTGTTAGTAAAATTACATAGATTTCAGGTGTACAATTCTGTATTACATCATCTATAAATCCCATTGTGTGTTCACCACCCAGAGTCAGTTCTCCTTCCATCACCATATATTTGATCCCCCTTTTCCCTCATCTCCCACCCCCCACCCCCCTTACCATCTGGTAACCACTAAATTATTGTCTGTGTCTATGAGTTTTTGTTTCTCATTTGTTTGTCTTGTTCTTTTGTTGGTTTTGGTTTATATACCACATATCAGTGAAATCATGTTTCTCTGCTTTTTCTGTCTGACTTATTTCGCTTAGCATCATACTCTCAAGATCCATCCATGTTGTCACAAATTGTCCTATTTCATCTTTTCTAACTGCTGAATGGTATTCCATTGTGTATATATACCACAGCTTCTTTATCCATTCACCTGTTGAAAGACATTTTGGTTGTTTCCATGTCTTGGCCAAAATAAATAGAGTTGCAATGAACATTGGAGCACACGTGTCTTTATGGAGAAATGTTTTCAGATTTTTTGGGTAGATAATCAGGAGAGGGATTGCTGGGTCATATGGTAATTCTATTTGTAATTTTTTGAGGAACCTCCACACTGCCTTCCATAACGGCTGCACTAGTCTGCATTCCCACCAACAGTGTATGAGGGTTCCTTTTTCTCCACAGCCTCTCCAACAGTTGTTACTATTTGTCTTGTTGATGATAGCCATTCTGACTGGGGTGAGGTGATATCTCATTGTGGTTTTTATTTTCATTTCTCTGATGATTAGCGATGTTGAGCATTTTTTCATATGTCTATTTGCCATTTGTATGTCCTCTTTGGAGAAATGTCTCCTGAGGTCCTCTGCCCATTTTTCAATTGGGTTGTTTGTTTCTTTGCTATTGAGTTGCATGAGTTCCTTGTATATTTTGGATATTAGCCCCTTATTGGAGGCGTTGTTTGCAAAAATCTTCTCCCATTTCGTTGGTTGCCTCTTTATTTTGTCGATGGTTTCTTTTGCTGTGCAGAAGCTTTTAAGTTTGATATAGTCCCATTCATTTATTTTAGCTTTTACTTCCCTTGCCTTTGGAGTCAAATTCATAAAACGTTTTTTGAACCCAAGGTCCATAAGTTTAGTACCTACGTTTTCTTCTATGCAGTTTATTGTTTCAGGTCTTATGCTTAAGTCTTTTTCCATTTTGAATTAATTTTGGTACATGGTGACAGATAGCAGTCCAGTTTCATTCTTTTGCACGTGGCTTTCCAATTCTGTCAGCACCATTTAGTGAAGAGGCTGTCTTTTCTCCATTGTATGTCTTTTACTTCTTTGTCAAAAATTATCTGTCCATATTTAAGTGGTCTTATTTCTGAGTTCTCAATTCTATTCTATTAGTCTATGTGTCTGTTTTTCTTCCAATACCATGCTGTTTTGATTATTGTTGCCCTGTAGTACAAGCTAAAGTCAGGGAATATGATACCTCCAGTATTGTTCTTTTTTCTTAAGATTGCTTTGGCTATTCGGGGTCTTTTGTGGTCCCAAACTAATCTGATGATTTTTTGTTCTGTTTCTTTAAAAAATGTCATTGGAATTTTGATGGAGATTGCATTAAATCTGTATATTGCTTTGGGTAATATGGCCATTTTAACTATGTTGATTCTTCTAATCCATGAGCATGGAATGTCTTTCCATTTCTTTGTGTCTTCTTCAATTTCTTTTAAAAATGTTTATAAGCCAATTTTAAGAGAAAATTATTTATGGGTCCTTTAGGCTTCCTGGCATTTGGTAAACAGAAACATTGACTGCCTTTGTTCCTGACTGTTTTCAAAGAGGTTTGTTTAGAAATCAGCCTAAAAAAAATAGAAAAAGTGTCTCCCTTTGAAGTAGGCATTCTTTTTCTTCTTTTTTAATTAAAGTTTATTGGGGTGACAATTGTTAGTAAAATTATATAGGTTTCAGGTGTACAATTCTGCAGTGCCTCTTCTATATATACAGTTTAGTGGTTACCGGAGGGTAAGGGGGGAGGGAGGGTGGTATAAGAGGGTAAAAGGGATCAAACATATGTGATGGAAGAAGCAGGCATTCTTAATGCCTTTTATTAAAGATTTGAGTTTCATTAACTGAGGTTGTAATTCATATAATGCAACAGACCAGTCACAGGCATTCCTTTGAACCCATTGCTTGTATGCCTCTGACCCATGTCTCTCTCGTGTGTTCTGCCAGCATCCATAATACTGTCCAAACTACTTTATTGTGATGCAAGTAGAGCAAAATCACAGATCTTTCATAGTTCTTGAGAATTTTAACAAGGAGGATGGAATGCTGACATAGACATGCATTTCTGTGAAAAGAAGAACGAAGGCTTTTTGCAGGTTGACTAATGGAATTTGAATAAAAATTCATGGGAACTGACAGTGAACATGTTGTTCAAAATGTGATTGTCTACTGGGCACTATGTGTTCTTCTGCTTTGCTTCCCGTCAATGTGGAAGAATTTAGGATGAGATTGCAAGCTGTGTGTTGGACAGTATGTTTAATAGGTTCAAAGACAGGTGACCCAATGGTATCCTAATTGCTGTTAACACTTCCCCCGGGGTTAGTTCTTGCTAATCTGGCAGTCAATCTCAGGTCCACCCAATTGTAATAATAACTATTAGGTTGGTGCAAAAGTCATTGCGGTTTAAAAGGTTAAAAATAATTGCAAGAACCGCAATGACTTTTGCACCAACCTAATAGCACTAACTTCCATTCAGAAGTTTCCAATCCATTTCAGAAAACAATTACACATTCTTACATATCATGGAATCACTGACTGATAACTATGGGGATGGGGATGAGAAGGTATCTGGAGTTATCCACAGGTATTTTCTTTGAGAGGTGTAGGAACCAGAGCAATCTCCTACAGTTGTTAAATAATTGTCATTAAAAGCATGGAAAATAATCAAATTGTAGTATAAACTGATGGTGGATGACAGACCCTACATTTAAATTTAAGGCTCTTGCAAAACTTTTGGAGGACTGTGACAGCACATTTAGTTTTGAGAGGAAGGAGTGGTTCTGTAAGACAGAGAATTATCAATGCCTTCCTTCTCCAGTACTTCCTGGGATCTAGAGGAGTTCTTCATCAAACACCAGTGTTATTGCTTTCCCTCCACTGCCACAAAATTGGCAATTAAAAAAATAAACAACAAATAAACTATAAATATGAATTGTTTGAAAAGCATTAGGTAATGCTTACAAATAAATTTTTTGTTTATCTCTGAGCTATGGCATTATGTGTGACTTACATTTTATTCATTTAAAATTTTAATTTTATTCACTTAATTCTTAATTTTCTTAATTTAAATATTTAACATTTTACAAGTTCATCATTCAGCTATGTTAAAGGTATATTATGCTGTTTCCTACATTCAGACAGAATGTTATGTCTTAATGCATTTAGGGTTAGGTATCACAATCTGGTAATTGTTTATACATATTACCAGACAAGTTCAGTTGTGTCTTATATAATATGATTTTCAAGCCTATTATCTCCTTTGTGTCATTCCTAATGTCAAAGTATGTTCTCTAGAGCTCGTATGAAGACCAGAATCCTGTTTTACCTTTATATTTTTGATGTTCTCTAAAAGCAAAATGTAATTGCATGGTCCAAAAATTTTCCGTTTAAACATATACAGAATGATCAGCCCAATTTTGTATCATCATTAAGGAACACACAAAATGGAACAATGGGAGCAACAGTGTACCTGAAATTACAAAACTGTTAAAATCATTTTAATGTGATGTATTAAATAGTGTTTAAAAATCATGTATTTATTTACAATACATGTAGAAGAAAAATTAATATTGTAAGATGGCATATATTAACATTACAAATATTAAATCTTCAAAAGCCATATTTCTTTTTAAAGTCCTCAAGGACTTTCTCCCTAAATGACCTCATTTTGAAATATTAGATAGCAACAATTAGACTCTATTAATAACTAAGTTTTATACAATTCTTTTTGTGATTCTGAATACTACATGAATATATTTGGTTTGTTTTTACAGAGTTTAATTTAATTCGCCCATACTTTGTAAGCATATTGTTGAATGATAAAATATATTGTATCATTAAGAGATTATTCAAATTGTTTCTTCATATGCGCCCCCTCCTTTTTCCATTTCAAAGGTCCAAGAGAGAAGAAAACATTATTTCCTTTTCCCTTTTTTCCTGTGTAGGACTGCAATTAGAATTACATTCTGTATGAATATTTGTTTTTTCAGTCCTCTGAGAGTCTATTAGGAGCAGTATCTTCCAGTCAAAAAAGTGTGTTTATCTAAGCTTGGGGAATGTGTGCTGTCTAATCAAACAAGAGAAAAAGAGGAGTGTGTTTTAAGGTGTGTTTCCACTTAAATTAATGAGTTACTTTTCACACTTGAGTTGTAACACTACCCCCAGATGTCACAGAGCTCTCTTGCCTTTAGTGATCGATAAATAAACAGGTTTTTTCCTGTAGCCTTATTGTGATATAATTGGTATGCAAAAAAACAAAAAAAAAAGCAAAACAAAAAAACAAACAAACAAAAACTGCAAATATGTAATGTACCTAATTTGATGAGTTTGGACATAAGTATAAACCTGTGATTCCATCATCAGAATCTAGGTAACAATCATATCCATCACCTCCAAAGTTTCCTTTTCTCCCTTTTTGTTTGTTTGTTTGTTTTTTATTGTTTTTGTGGTAAGAACACTTAACATGATATCTACCTTCTTAAATTGTAAAGTGTACAATATCATATTCTTAACTATAGACACTATATTGAACAGCAGATATCTAGAATTTATTCACCTTGCATAACTGTAACTTTATACCCATTGAAAAGGCAACCTATGAAATGAGAGAAAATATTTGTAAAACATGTATCTGATAAGGACTTAACTTCCAAAATACATAAGGAACTCCCATAACTCAATAGCAAACACAAACAAAAACAAAACAAACACACAAATAACCCAATTAAAAAATAAGTAAAGAACTTGAACAGACATTTCTCCAAAGAAGACATACAAATGACCAACAGCAATAGGAAAAGGTGCTCAATTTCACTAGATGTAAGGGAAATGCCAATAAAAACCACAATGAGATATCACCTCATACCTTTTAGGGTGGCTTTTATAAAAAACACAAAAGATAACAGGTGTTGGTGAGGACGTAGAGCCGTTGGAATCCTTGCGTGCTATTGATGGCAAGTTTTTATTGCTATTTTTTATTTGAAATATAGTTAACAGAATTCCTACCATCCTGATAGAAACTAGCTCATTCAATCTTCACCCCTCTCCCATTATTTGTGGTAGTTCTCAATGGGCGGCCTTACCTATGCATACGAAACTGTCCATTAGCAGCATTTGCCATGCAAGATAACTGTTCTCTATAATATGCCCACTGTCTGCTGAACTGCTGATGAAAACTGCAGTCACTTTCCACAGAATGAAGATGCTGACATTCATCTAAAAGCAAACAAAAACACCTTAGATCTGGATACTTTTAACATATGGAGTAGTAATTGCCAGGTGGATTTTGGAACCGAGGAGGATTGCCATTTTAATGCATAAACTATAAATTAGTAATGTTTGCATCAGAGTTTCATATCTCAAAAACCTCCCTTTACCTGTTTTAGAAAATTCCAAACCCTTTCATATACTAATTTGGAAAGTGAACTAAGTTATAAGACCTAACACTGATGGATGTCATATTATATGCACCCTTCTCTATTCTCATCCATATCCTCTGTTTATAACTTAAATTTTTTTCTATCACCTGAGCACAATTCAATATCATGGATATCAATTGGTATAAACTGAGACTTAGGGTGAAGTTATAACAGGAACAAAGGAAGTAAAGATTCATTACAGAATTGAGAAGCAAGAGAGACCAAAGTATTAGCAAGATGAACGCTGGATATCTGTCGTGTTCTATACTGTAGTCAAGGTATGAGAGAACAGAGCTGCTCCATATAATTCAGAAAACTCATTTAAATTTGAATTTTAGATAATGTACAGTTTTAGCATGCCACAAATAGTATATGCATGCAAAATTACAAAAGTACATAATTATGCATACAAGAGTATCCATTATAGATCTGAATTCAAATTTAATTGGGTTCTTGTATTATTAGTTGTTAAACCTGACAACCCTAAGATAAAAATAAATAACACCAAAAGCTTGTTCTTTGAAAAGATCAATAAAATTGGTAAATCTCATACTCTACTGATCAAGAAAAAAGAAAAAAAAGTGACAAATCATCTTATTAGCAATATAGAGGGATGTCACTCAAGACTTTCAGATATTAAAATGATACAATGGGAACATTATAAATAACTTAATACCAACTATAAGAAATTACTTGGAAGTCACAAGTTACGAAACCGATAACGGAAAATATACAAAATCTTATAACAAGAGGAAAGAGAGCAAGCTAACTCTCATGGAGAGACACAGTGAGAAAGCAGCCGTCTACAAAACAGGAAGAGAGACCTCACCAAGTACGTGACCATGCTGATACCCTGATTTTGGACTTCCGACCTCCACAACTGTAAGAAATAAATATTTCTTGTTTAAGCCACGTCTATGTTAATTTTTTATAGCAGCCTGAATTAAGATACTTTCCATTTCCTTCGATTGTCTAAACCTGTGGCTTCAAGGACTTAAGAGTGTGGAGAGCACTCCATAATCCATTCCATATTTCCCTGTCCCTCCTCTGTTTAAAAGTAAAATCTGTTCAGATATTGCTGACTTATTGGGGTGTAGCTGTGAGTCTTGTACAGCTTCTTCTGTGACTTTTCTGCTTCCACGATACAGAAAGTAAGAATTCGCTCTGACTCAAATTCTTCTATGGCCGCTAAGCTTTTCTTCAAATGTGGAATCCATCTTTAGTAGAGTAACTACAAAACTATTAAGGTCTTGCTAGCTTTTCTTCTTGACCTAAAATAAACCCCACAGATAATATGCCACAGGCCTGGAAATGGAGTGTAGGCTGCTTCATTTTTATCTCTCTCTAAATGAATGAATGAAAGAATCAATCAATCAATTGCTCCCTCTCCCTTCACCACCACCTAAATTAAACTGATAAATTATTTAACTAAGTTAAAATTATAAATTATTAGTTTGCAAACAGTACCTCCAATAAAGAGCTAATATCCCAAATATATAAACAACTGCTACAACTCAACGAGAAAAAACAAGTCAATTAAAAAATGAACAGAGGCAAATGGCAGTACTTCATCTTTTCTTATGGTTAATATTCCATTGTATATATGTACCACATCTTCTTTATCCAATTATTTATTAAAGAACACTTCAATTGTTTCCATGTCTTGGAAACTGTGAATAATGTTGCAATGAACATAGGGGTACATTTATCTTTATAGACTTTTCTTTTTTTGTTTGTTTGTTTGTTTGTTTGTTTGTTTGTTTGTTTGTTTTTCAAATTTTGGGAGCAGATACCCAGGAGAGGAATTGCTGGGTCATACAGTAATGCTATTCTTAATTTTTGGAAGAAACTCTAAACTGTTTTTCATAGTGGCTGTACCCATTACATCCCCACCAGCAGTGTATGAGAGTTCCTTTGTCCCCACAGCCTCTCAAATACTTGTTATTACTTGTCTTGTTCATAATTGAAATTCTAACAGTTGTGAGGTGGTATCTCATTGTGGTTTTGATTTGCATTTTCCTAATTGCTAGGGAAGCTGAGCATCTTTTCATATACATGTTGGCCGTTTGCATGCCTTCTTAAGATTCTCATGCTAAGGGAAATAAGTCAGACAGAAAAAGTTGAGAACCATATGACTTCACACATATGTGGGATATAAAACTAAAAACAATAGATGAGCAAGACAACAAACAAAAACTCATAGCTGCAGACAACAGTTTAGTGGTTATCAGAGGGAAAGGGGTAAAGGAGAGGTAGCAAAGGTTAAGGGGGTCAAATACATGGTAAAGAATGGAAGGATATCTGATTCTGAGTGGTGAACACACAACACAACATATGGACAATGTATTATAGAATTGTACACTTGAAACCTGTATAATTTTATTAACCAATGAAACCCCCATAAATTTAATAAAAAAATTACTGAACAAAAAATAAAAATGCAAACAAAAAATGGGCAGAGGACCTGAACAGACATTTTTCAAATAAAGACATACAGATGGCTAACAGATATAGTATGAAAAGATGCTCAACTTATCTAGTCATAAGGGAAATTCAAATTAAAAAAAAAACGACACAATGAGATATAATTAACTACAATAATGTATTTTTTTCCACACTCCAAATCTATATGCAAGTAACATATGTCAGTTTTAATTCATGTAATTAGGAATAATGGGTCTACTAGTTTTACCAGAAAGACTTTTGAGCTCTGAGTGGCTTACTACTCAAAGTATGATTTACTATCAATAAAAATTTCAGTTTTAAAAAACAATTAAATGATACATTAAAATTTAGTGAATTGCTTTCTATCTATATTACATTAAACTATTTTCTATTCCGTGACTAAAAAGTAGAAGTATATTTTGTTAATAATGAGTCATGCTAGTTGTTCAAGGGTTCAGTGTTTTCCAGAAAATTTATAACTAACTTTAATTCCAGTGAAGGAATGACAAGAAAATCATGGCAATTTTAGTCTCAGTAGCATACTAAAGTAATATTCTCTTAGTCTAATTGTAGATGTGTGAGAATTATATATAACTCTACTATTACTCCTTAGTTTACTGCTAATAATAAAAAAAAATGCAGCATTGATAAAAACATAATTCAACCATTAAGATCTAACAATTCACAACACAGATTATTCGTATTGTCTTTATAACACATTTACTTTGATTCTTTATTATTATTGCTTATGCATTTTTTCAAGTATTGTTTTTTCCCTTAAAAATTCTTCTATGGGGTAGCCAGTTAGCTCAGTTGGTTAGAGCACGGTGCTCTTAACAACAAGGTTGCTGGTTGGATCCCCACATGGGCCACTGTGAACTGCGCCCTCCACAACTAGATTGAAACAACTACTAGACTTGGAGCTGATAGTTTCTGGAAAAACACACTTAAAATAAATAAAAGTTAAAAAAAAAGAAAATAAATTCTGCTGCATTTCTCTTAGCTGAATTACTAAGTTTTTCTTGCCTTTAATCAACTGCAACCAATTATTTTCAAAATGTCATCTTTATTTGAAATTACCATAAAATAGAATCTGGGCAATAAAAGCAACTGAATGCTGAGGAACAGACAAAAATAAAAAAATCTGGTATAATATATCCTATTTAGTTTAATAGTTATTGCTTTTCCTTAGTTTTTTCCTTAACAATTCAGGTATTATGACAAACTTATATACATCCTTGTCTCATGAAAATAATTTCAACTTTATTCTACTGATAACATTAATATTAATGGTAATTCATTTACATGTATATTATAATATTTATGCTTATTTATAATTGCAAACTTGTCCTCATTAACAAAATAATATCCATAGAAATCCACAAGAAAATTAACAATGAATGTAAACACATAAAATATACGGGTATTGTTTCATAAGACTATTTTAAGTAATATAACATAAAATGTGAAAAATAGTGTTAAGATGCTCTTTAATACAAAAATCTAAATCCTTATTATTTTCCCTTTTTTCCAAAATAGTGTCATTGTATCCAAGTATATATTTTGATTATTTAGGAAAATATATTTTAATGCCTCTTTTTTATAAAGCCAAGTATTGCTTGATAAGACTGATTGTCATAAGTAAAAGGAGGTGAATTTCTCCTTATAATAATTTCAAATGAAATCTGAGTGACTGGGACACCTATGAATTCAGAAAGGCAATAAAGTGCCTACAAATGTTTAGAAGATAGAAAAAAAAAAAAAAACCACAAAATTCAGTGGTATGCTGAGACCAAAGACGTATAACCACCAATACATTCTTACCTATAATTTGTTGAAAGTCTTATTATATATTGTAGTTCTTCCTCATGCTCTAAATCTTATACAAATGATATATTACATACACACACACACACACAGTCTTGTGTGTGTGTATATGTGTGTGTGTGTGTGTGTGTGTGTGTGTGTGTGTGATTTTTTTGTTGATTATTTAGAGAAATGGAGAAACCATATCTTCATGGTTCTGGAAGATGAAAGCAGTTGAAAAAGTCTTCTGATAATTTAATAAAAAGAGGAAATTAGAGCTTGATGTGGCAGATGGAATGTAAACATCTTCAGAGGATTTTTCTTAGGCAGGAGATATATATTTTCCAACAAAGGTCAAATGTAGGCTGAAGTAAAGATATTTAAACAGAAACAGAAACAGAATACTGAGGTTATCTGTGTTGCAGATTCAAACACTCAATGCCCATAAATTAGGTAACAAAGTAATACAATGAAATAATAATGATACTAGAATTTAAATACATGCATTCAGAGTGAACAATTTCATTATTCGTGAAAAAGAAACAAACAAAAAAATCCACTATAAAGAAATAAATGTCTATATGTACATATATAATATATCTAGAGAGAGATCCCACTGACTCTCTTGGTACTGTACAATATGCCAGAAACATTAGGTTGATAATGGTCTATTTCTTCTATAACATTTTAAGTTAGCTGTTACACAGATTGCTCTTTTCATGGACCATTGGTCTATGTACATTTAATTTGAAAGAGCACCATTTAGATTCATGTCCAAAACCTCTCTTTCTGAAAGACCACTAAGTGTATTTTTAATATTTCTAATCAATACCAGCCAAGAGAGATCTGGACACCATCTATTACTTAGCAAAGGCAAGGAGATAGTTTAGACTGTCCTTTAAATATCTGTTGTTTAGGTGATGTAACCAACAATGTTACCAAACTCAGAATAATGCTTCTGTTGGTTCATACATTATATATTTCAAGTTTATTTTAATATGAAAGAAGTTACATTAAAAATCTGTGCTATTTGGGACCTTGTTCCTTTGTCATTTTTCATAAATGCTAAAGTTAATGTCCTGTTGACCTTACCCAATGTCTAAAAAGGTATTCTTAAAGAGGGATCTTGGAATAGCTTTCTCTGCTTGCAGCTTGAGTATTTAGTGTTACTTATTTATTAGGTTTTAGAAAACTTTTCGCACTTGCAAATATCTTTTCCTTTCTTTTGTGAATAATACTTTAAATTCTTTTTTTCTCCCCTCAATCAGATATTAAGTGTTATTGTGAAGCCAAAAAAATGAATTATTTACTTTGATCAGAAAATAAAGTGAGCTTCAATATTAACTTCTTCATATCAACTGAAGAGATTCACAATGAGTTCTAACAATAACCAAGTCCTGTGCCTACACATTTGCCTTAGATGATTTCTTTTCCAAAGTAGCTCTGGAAATACTATTTGTGTGTCTAAGCTTTTCTGGCTCTATTGTAAATTGTCTTTTCTATTTTATTATTTATATTGGAAATACTTTTGATTTAGTCCATAATCTTCCTGCAAAAGTTACATTATGTATTTGTGCTTCTTTATACATTATACATAACAATAAGCACAATTTACAGCAGTGTAAGCAAAAGAATAGTTAGCTTTACAGCAATATACAAAATTCAGCCAATTCAGCAAAAGCCTTGAAACTCTAATGGAAACATTTTCATAGGGTGCATATGTTAAAGTAAGCCCTTCAAATATGTGTGCATATACATTTTTTTCCCTTCAGAGAAAACTGAATGGTTTAGTAAATTGAAAGTGGCAAGTAGAAACACACGGTGCTCTGTTTTGCAGTAATGGTGTTTAGTATGGCAGCTCCAAGCCTAAGCTCTTTCACAGAATTTGTTAAAGGAAAACAATACTAATTTCAAATTACCACATAAGGACTGAAGGTTCTCCAGTTGAGTGTATAGTTGTCATACAAGGGAAGTATTGAACAACAGAAGAATCTGACCAAGACAGCCTTATGTTTTCCTCAGTTGGACTAAACTTTAGACAGGTTTCTTCCTGATTATAGGTCCCTGACTTTCCTTTTCTTAGAGTATTTACTTTAGGAAACTCGGGAGTTATAAATTCTTTCTCTGCTCTTTTGAGATGTGAAACTGCCTCTTCACAGGCTTACAAACCTAGGAATGTCTTTCTCAAGGATCTGGAAGCCAACCCTTTGAAATATAATCAAGAAAGACAGAGATTCTATCTTGAATCTTCTGAAGGAGGGTAGGAGACAAACTTAGATTAGCACCAATTTGCAAATACAGATAGCCTAATCACATTAACTAACCTCCATTTCCCCTTATATCTTCTAGTAGTTTTCTATTAGCTCATCTCTGTGTTTAAATATCCTCCAGCCTTTTGTGTTCCTGCAGTGGAGTTCAGTCACTCAGCTCTGTTGGAATAGTGCCGACCCCTATTGTAATAGTCTTTTATAAAAGCTTTATTGCCTGCTTAACTCCATCCAGCACAATTTTCCTTTAACAAGTTTTTGTCTGAAATGACTATGTGCATTAATCTCTGGGAAGTCCATTTCTATAAAACCTTAAAGTCAGCAATGGTTGTCAGATGATATTTCAGTGTGATAATCTGGGGTTTTCCTAATTGCCTAAGCAATTACTAATGATTAAGAAACATTTTTTTTCATTTATTTTCTTTTTTTTTTGAATTAAAGTTTATTGGGGTGACAATTGTTAGTAAAGTTACATAGATTTCAGCTGTACAATTTTGTAATACATCATCTATAAATCCCATTGTGTGTTCACTACCCAGAGTCAGTTCTCCTTCCATCACCATATATTTGATCCCCCTTATCCTCATCTCCCACCCTCTCCCCTCTTACACTCTGGTAACCACAAAATTATTGTCTGTGTCTATGAGTTTTTGTTTCTCATTTCTTTGTCATGTTCTTTTGTTGTTTTTGGTTTATGTACCATATATCAGTGAAATCATATGTTTCTCTGCTTTTTCTGTCTGACTTATTTCGCTTAGAATTATAATCTCAAAATCCAGCCATGTTGTCACAAATGCTTCATAATTTAATTTATTCTCAACTGTTATAACCAGTCATTCCTTGTTTTGTGTTTTGTTTGTTTGTTCTGACACAGAACGACAACAGACATTTACAGAAGAGAGTCAGCGCTTGTATTCTTAAACATTATTCTACATGTGACAATTGTCCTGGGCTTCCTTCTTGGCAAATATGTGACAAGGACCTTAGCACACAAGCCCCATTCAGATTTCCTTGTTCCTCTTTGCTCTTAAAAGGAGAATTCTCTCCCCCCTCCCCCCAAAAAAAAGATTAGTTTCAACTGGCTTTTAGATCTTACAGTTATTCACTTATTTTGGGACATATATCCCAATGAGAATTTATTTAAGCCACAGAAAAATATTCTGAGAAAAATGCACCTAACAATTGAAATTTTGTTTAAATTTAGGAAGGTTGATGGGAACCTTGGGCTAGGAGATACATGAGTGTATCACCTAAAATAAACTCTGCTTCCCACAGCAACCACTTTCCATCCTGAGTTAATGCAACAATGTAGCTTCCTTCTGACTCAGTATTGCTTCCAGTTCCCCCGTGTGATCACTGCTTCATATCCCTCCACTTCTTATGTAACGAAATATGATAGTTCTATACTAATATGGTCTAATACTTACAACTCCTCCCATAAATTCAGAGGTACTTTATCTATAATATTGTATTTTCTAAGCAATGAGATTGTCAACCAAAAGTCAATTAAATTACACTTGAAATTATAACTTGCCTGCTGTTGTTGCTCACTTCAATAAGATTTCCTTTTGGAGCTGTTGCTCTACAAAACATTCACCAGGTTTTTATCTCTGCTTTAGCTGAGTTGATTCTTAATGGTTGCTAAGTATTTTCTAATAGCTTTTCTATGATTATCTTCTCTAGTGTGCCATTTTTGCTCAAATTCATTACATCTTAAAGAATCTGCCTAGAGCTGCTTTATTCACAGTTAGAATGCTATTATACTATCAGTGATTACTATTTTGCCTTAATCTTCTGCATTTGGTAAAATGCTAGCCACATTACCAAAAATATCCCCACCAGAGACCCCCAAATTGCATGGCCCACAGAGTTTCTTTTCCTTTAACATCAAACCTAACAGGGAGTTTGCTAAGTTCTTGACTAAGTGTTATAGTTCAGCCTAGTGAATCTTGGGACAAGTGGTCACCTTTTATCTGTAACTTCCTTTATTAGAAATTTAAGACAGATTGCTAGAGAATTGACTGACAGAACTGATTATCAGCATTGTGATTAACAGTGGTTTATTTTATCCTTGAACTCAGAAAAAGAATGTATATGTTCAGCAATTCTATTGGTTCAGAACTGACATCCACCTTTGCATCCTTGCTCTTATTTTACGTTAGTTTTTATCTTACAGTTTAAAAATGTCTCTGATGATTCCTGAAAAGTATTTTTAGAATCCCACAGCCCAGTTGATCTAAGCCGGCAATTTTATTCCTCTCCTTTCCTGCATCATACTAAAAAAAAAATTAATGTGATTCGAAAATAGAGAAATTGATGTAAATATGTTTTCTTTTATATCCCAGAAATTTAATACAATGTGTAAAGAGTTATCAGCATGCTGTTTAAATATTTTATAATATTTGTAGTCTTAAATAATCACAAATTGTGCCACATTTTCTATTACCTTTCCTGATAGAACTTCAGGAAAGATTCACAAATTCAACAAATCCAAATCAACTTTTATTTTCTCTACTGTGAGTACAGACTTTAAGACGACCCCCATAATCCCTGTCTCCTGGTGTTTACACACTGGTATAATCCTTCCCCTTGATTATGGCAAGACATGTGATTTGCTTTAATCAATGAAATAGGGCAAAGGTGATGGGATGCATGTGATTACATTTCCATGATTATAGAAGATTGCTAAGAGTGTGGTATCCATCCTGCAAGCAACTACCACTCCTGTTCCTGCTCTCTCGTTCTCACTCTCACTTGCTGCCTGCCTTCCTCTCCCTGTCTCCTTCTATTACTGGTTTTGAAGTAGCAAGCAGCCATGTGTCCTAAAGCTACAAGGAAATACATTCTGCTAACAACCTGAGGGAACTCAGAAGTAGATTTTCACCAGGCAAGTCATCAAATGAGAAGGCAGCCTGGCTAATGCCTTGATTGCAGCCTTCTGAGTCCTGAAAGAGAAAAGGCATCTAAGTCGCCTTGATTCCGGAACTACTGAACTTCAAAATAATAAATGCCTGTTGTTTAAAGCTGCTACATTTATGGTGATTTATTACACAGCAATAGAAACTGGATGCACCTATAAATGCTACTTTTTTGTTATTTTTTTTCTATCTCACTTACTATCATCATCATGCATTCGTTTATGTAGGCTTAAACATGTCACTCTCAATTTTTTTCCAAAATTACCAATAATAAACCCTATTTATTGCATCTCAGTAAGATTACTCCCCTAATCATCCAATCAAATAATAGAACACTTCCATAAACCATTTTCCCCAAGCATTTTTTATTCACTTACCCCACCCTAATCCAAGAAAACAATGATGCCATCTCAATCACCATAGCTTCACTTTAATTCTAAAATGTCAAAAAGATAGAATTATGTATTATGTATTCTTGTGTGTCTCAATTCTTTCACTCAGTATGTTTTTGAAATCTACCCATATTCGTACATGCATGCCATTTTCTTTTCTCATTCACTCATTGATGGAGTGACAGTTTAGACTTATATATTTTCTTTGAAAATTCCTGCATTTGTCTTTTTGTTGACATGCATTATCATTACTCTTGGCACCACATTTAGGAATAAAATAGATAAATCATAGGCTAAGTGCATGTTTAGTATTATAAAAAAAATTGACATAGTGTTTTCTAAAAATGGTATGATGTTTTACACAACAACCAGAAATAATAAAAGTTCCAGTTATAACTGATCTTTGTCAAAAATCGATATTGCTGTTTGATTTGTATTTAATCATTCTGGTAGGGTACACTATCTTGTTACACACACTGTTTACTTTGATAATCACAGGTAAACTTTTTGTAAATTTGCATTGCATATCTTTCTAGGACTCCTTTCTACTAGTCAAATACATTTATTCATGGTCCAACCGCACATTCTAAATACAATTTCAATATGCTGTTTCAGTTCTGTCTTTCATTGATTTACTTACTTTCCATATAATTGTGTAATTTCTCATTTCCTGTCAAGTTGATAAGTGAATTATCAAAAAATTATTCATGTCTCTTGGGAATTCTTCCTTTGTTGATCAAGTAAAAATAAATAACTCCATCATAGTCTTAAAGCAGTAGTTTTTAAAGCATCATTCCAAGATCAGCAGCATAAACGTAATTCAAGCCTATGTTAGAAATTCCAATTACCTGGGATCCACATTACAGCTACTAAATCCAAAATTCTGAGGATGGGATCAATCAGTCTATATTTTAACAATACCTCCTGTTAAAGTTTTGAGAGCCATGCTCCTTTTTAACAAAATCACTACTTGATATTTTGTATGGCAATTTATGAATGTTTTATTGAATAGAGTATGAGCTCCTTGAAGCTAGGGACTGTAGGTTATTCATTTTTGTACTTTTCATAACACCACAGTTCAAACTTTGTGCAGTATAAAAAAAAAATCAATGATTGCTTTCAAATAAAATCATATTGAAAAGTGAAACTATATTTTTCTATCAACTGAGTACCAAATAAATATTTGTTTTAAAATACCTGCCCCATGCTTCAATTTTATTCTTAGTTAGCTCCTTAAAAGAAACGCAAACAGGAATATCAAGAGACATGTGTTGACTTTTAATATTTAACTGGTTCATTTTAAATACAGAGGCACAATATATTTTATCTGTCTCTCCTTTATGCAGTAAGTCTTTGTCTCTTGGAAAGGAAAGTATTATATTCAGAGATAGTAGGGATTACGTAAAAAAAAAAAAAAAAAAAAAAAGCTTTCTGAAAAACAATTTTATGTGCTTTTCTTTTGGAGACAATTGCTATCTCTTCCCTCTTCGGAATTCCAATGGTTAATCAGGATTTTGATGGTTTTAAGGTCATTCTATCATTATTTTTGATTAGTTGGATGGTTTGTATAAGGTTTCCCAATTTATCTGATTATGAACAGAGGAGACAATAATTGGTTTACCTTTACTCAAGTAAATACTTAAGTATATCCTCTTTAATAACTCACTTTTTTCCCATTTCTATCTGAAGTGGCACTAAAATTTGATGTGCTTCAGAGGCACAGAAAGATATTGAGTCATTATCTACCCAGATAATTCTTCTACAAACAACATTTTTTATAATATAATCAATATGGTCTGTATTTAAGAAAAAAATATTCAGATCCAAATCAATCAATCAATTAACAAACTTTGATTGCACTGCACTTGGCACTGTTGCCATCAGAGTATTTATGATACATTAAAATTACTGTGAGGAACTAAATTTTTAAAGGTTGACATGTCTTTATTTCTCTCTCTCTCTCTCTCTCTCTCTCTCTCTCTCTCTCTCTCTCTCTCTCCCTCTCTCTCTCTCTTTCTCTCTCTCTCTCTCCCCATCTCCCTCTCTAACTTAATCCTAATGAGTCACTGGTTAAATAAATCTGAAATAAGTTTCTTTGTAATTAATACCCAGAAAATATGACAGGCAATATTTCAACAATACATCCACAAGTTAAACATTCAATAGATTGCAAATCAATAAAAATCTTTGGTCATTTTCAATTTTTTTTCTTTTTTCTTTTTTTTTTTAAGTACTAAACCTTATCCACCTCTTATGGATCGATCTTCTGGATGACACTAGGGAAGTGTTATTTGTTGTCCTAGACCTCAAATATTTACACCTTGACATGGAGGTTCTAACAGAAACAGGTAAAGTAATGTAAGTGGATATATTTTCAATTGCTAAGACAATTCAGAATTTAAAATGTGATGAGAATAGATACATTACATATCGTTTCTAATCCTGTATAAAACACTAGACATGTTTTAAATATTTTAATAAAATATATGTATCATTTTGGAATTTTTTCTCTTCATCATTGTAATGTTAAACGTATGAATTTCAATTTTTTAGAAAGAACTTGGAAGTTTTAATTACAAAAAAAATGCCTTTTGAGCTTTTGTTTGTCTCAAGCTACTACTTTGACAATAAAGCATATACATCACAAGGTGAGTGACCTTTTTGCAGGTTGTCAATTCACATTTTCTAGAGTTCTCTTTAGCACGCATATAGCAATACAGTGATAATTATAGCCAGTTACCTGGTTTCCTACCTACCTTGACTTGATTGGAGTAAGAGAAGCAACAGCTCTCAATCGCGTAGGCTTCACATAATGTAGTTACCAAATAAATGGATTCATACAGACATAAATAAAAATTACTTTCCTTTGTCCACACCCTTGTCTCTACCCAGGTTAACACCCAGTGACCCCTCAAGCTCTGTGCTTTGGATCTCTCCATTATCAGACCATTCAAATGTGGTGAACTGCACAGTCTTTTTTATTATATCTTACTGAGAAGCGTTGCTGTTTGGCATTACATTCTGCTTTTACTGTCCATGAACTCTTGGTTAGTTAGTTGTTTTTATTATTATATTTTTTTTGTTGATGTTGTTTGTTTTGAACAGGGATCCTTTTAAAAAATAAATATAATTATTTCTAAAACTCCCTAGTTTAATTTTTGTATTATACTTTATTCTAATACCAATTATCAAAGCTTCAACTACCTGTCAGTGACCTGGGGAAGATATACATCTATCTGAACCTATGCTACAACATGGTTAAAATTAGATGAAAGAACAAAAAAAAAGAGACTGCTTAAATCCACTTATTTGTATAAGACAAATCAATATTTTTTTTCTAAGAAAAGTATTTTTAAATAGCTGAACTGTGCAAGTTGTATGTCAACATGTGTTATAGTTGCCAATGTTAGGTTTGTTAAAGTTACTGTTGTGATTCAAGAAATTATTTTGTCCCATTCTAAAATATATTACCCTCAATATCTCAAGACATTTGTATATATTGATTATATAATGTTGGTATGTCACTTGTGAACTTAAGTGTCTTCATACCTTTGAGGAGTATAAAGTTTACTTAAACATAATACAAAAGACAAACATAAAAGGAAAGACTGATAAATCAGACTGCATTATATTGAAAAACTTCTATTCATTTAAAGATTTTAAAATAGTGGAAAGAGAAACTGCAGAATGGGAGAACTTATTTTTCTGTACATTAATATCCAGAATATATAGACAACTACAAAGCAATAAAAAAAGAAAGAGGGACAAATGATGTATCTAAATGACTGAAAATTCTGTGAAATGGTGTCCAACCTCATTAGTCGTAGCGGCAGTGCAAATTAAAACTACAGTGTGAGAGTTCTGCACACTAAGCAGAAAAGCTAAAATTGAGGGAAACAATAAAAAGCTAAAATAAAAAAAAAACAGAAAATACCAAGTGTTGTCAAGAATGTGAAGCAAATGGAATTTTCATACATTATTGTTGAGAGTGTAGATTAGTACACTCCAAAATCAGTCTTTCACATATTCTACCAAAGTGAAACAGACAGTTATTTTATGAGGCAGCAATTTGAAAAATGTATCCAACAACAACAACAACAACAACAACAAACAGACCTTGTACTACAAGACATGCACATGAATGTTCTTGAAGTATTATTGAGAATAGTCCCAAAACACAACTCACATGGCCATTTGTATAATAGGGAAACAAAATGGGATATAGTCATAAAATGAAATGTTGCAAAGTAATGAAAATCGATTATATCTGTGTACAACATGGATATGTTTCACATGCATAATGTTCATTCAAGAAACCAGGTGTAAAACAGTACATGTTACATGATATCTTTTGTATATAATTCCAAATAGGCATTAGAAGTCATGATAGAGATTACTTTGGGAAAAGAGGGAGGTAGTAGTGATCAGGAAAGGCATGAAAAGAGGTGTTTGACATACTGTAATAGTCTTGGCCTACGTAGTATTTATATAGGCGTGTTCATTTTTGATAATTCAATGAAGTATATACATATATGCATTTCATCTTTTTGTGGAGATGTGGTGTCCTTCAATACAGAAAGTTAAATGAAAACACTCATACTAACTGTGGAAAAGAAATAGGTCATTAACTCTTCAAAAAATATTTTGTTGCAAACAATAAACATTTAAATTTGCATATATTTATCCAAAAGCAGAAAAAAAAGAAACATTATTTTGCAGGTTACCTCATTAATATTGTATTAAAATGCATTAAATGATGATATTTTGTCTATCTTTATAACTGCATCATGAACCATGGACTTTCAGAGCCCTGCATGCCTTTAATTAGAATAGAGAACAAATGCCAGAAGCTTGGAGCCAATCCAGACAACTCATCCTTAACATTCTATTCTGTCCTCCCAAACCACTCTCAGTATAAAAATATGTGTCATTCAAGGTTCTCCAGAGAGAGAAACAGAGCCAGTAGTATATGTGTGTCTATATGTACACATACATGCAATATATACCAGGATGCCAAAAAATGTATACACATTTTAAGAGATGTTATCTATGTATTAGTTTTTGAATTTGAATTACATTATGGTAGCAATGTGTAGTGTGACGTTTGCCCAAAAGGTTGTGATTTCAGAAATCAAATGCGACTTGTAGTCATCTTTTGTTATCAGTATATATTGAGTATTACAATTTTAATACAGTTTTTTTTCCTTTCTTAAAATGTGTATATATCTTTGGCACCGTCTGTATACTTAATTCTATATTTTATATATTTAATATATTAATGTAAATGTAGATATACATATATATTATTAAGAAACTCATCTTCATAGGCTATCTGCAGGAGCTGGCAGACTGTGGACTGGCAAGAAAGCAGGGGCAGCACAACTGAAGCCATGTCTCGTTTAGGAGAGGCCGTCTCAGAAGTTGCATCACCTGGAGGCCACTGGCCAGCTGGCCTCTGGCCAGGTGGGGAAGGTGTAGGCATAAAAGCACCTCCGGTGGTTTTGGAATGTCAAATCCAACCCCCAGGTAGCTTGCCCTCTACCTGCTGCGGTCATTCCCGGAGTTACCCTGGCTCTGCCAGTTCCCAAGCCAAATTCTGAGAGTGAGAAGCCCAGCTGAGCCCAGGTAGGCCGAGCCCATCCAGACGCCAGGCCCTGTGTGGTCTAAACTGAGAAGGGGACAATGGGCAGTGGCTGGGCCTGGGGTGCGGGGTGCTGTGCCTCGTAGTCAGTTCATGCTATTTGGTAACCACTTTCTAAGCAGGTTTTTATTCACAGTTGGAAAATTAAAGGGGCTGCAAGAATAAAAAATAGTTTTTTTGTTTAAAAGGAAAAAGAAAATATCTACACACACACTCATAGACACACAAATGCTTGTGTGTGTTTATATATGAACCTTTACTTATGCTTTCATTTAGATAAAGTATATATTCAGCCTTTTTTTTTGTGGTAGACAGTACCAAGCACAGTGAAGAAGTGACAAATGGACTCTTGCCCTTTAAATGCTAGCATCGAGTCAAAGAAACAGTCACCAGCAGATGATTACATGAAGTGTATCAGTTGATATGATAGGGGAACAGTATGCTGTAAGAGCTCTGAATGGAGTCATGTAAAACAGACAAAAAATGTCAGGATAGTGAGGCATAATACTTTAAGCTTTGTTTTTCCTAGACCACTACAAATTGCTTTTACGTAAGGTTCTCCTTATTTTGGCTGTTGTATCATCTTGGAAACTGCTTCTCTTAAATATGTGTATAGTCCACTCCCTTAGTTCATTCAGGTCTCTGCTCAGATAGCTATCTCATAAGGGTATTTTTCCTGGCCACTTTATCTCCCCACAATACTACTCACCTTCCTCTAATTTATTTTTCCTCGTAAAACATGATGTCTCTTTCTACTGTGTATGCTTTTGTGTGAGACCCAGTAGAACGTGAATTCTGTATGTTCCCTGATTTATATGTATTCTTAGTATCTACAATAGATCTTGACACAAAGTTGGCGTTCTTAACAATTTTGTTGAACAGATGAATAAATATATATAATTAAAAATTTGAAATATGAGTATAAATTAACCTGAGGTGAAGAAAAGGGGAAAATGAAGTTTAGGCAGACAAAAAGCTTGAGCCCATAGCCCGATTAGAAAATGTGGTACATTCAAGCAACTGAACAATGTGGAGTAGCTGAAGTATTATTGGTTGTGAAGCTAGGGGTGGGGGCAACGAGGGGAAGAGTAGAGGTGAAATAATAATTGGGTATTAGATCAGGTAGAATGGACTGGAAGGGAAAAGACTGAGTCAGGTTGGCAGTTGGGTGAATGTGCTGCCAGTCCTGAGGACAAATGATGGTACTTTACACTCACTCAGGAAGATGTGATAAGGTGGGACATATAACAATGTTCAGGAAATACCGTTACATGCTTTTAAATTAATTTGACATGGAGGTAAGGAAAAACATCAGATCACTAAAGTTGAAGTTTCTTGTTTGGAAAAATGACATTGTACAGAAGAGAAGAAATGGCAGGTGGTATAGATTGTGAATAATGATTAAAGTGATGAATATTTTGAGTTTGAGGTACCTGTAGAATATCTAATTGGACATGTCCGGTAATAAATTTGCAAAGTGAATCTGCATATTGAGTAAGACCTATGACCTGGGTCTTAGAATGGGGAATGCCATGTTATCCGTGCCATCTGAGGATGTTTTTATCTGGTGACTTTTATTTTTTTCAAATATTAGTACTATTCTGTATAGTTACATAATATGTACTAGTCTCACTCATCAAACTTTTCCTTTTATCATAATATATTGGTATGCAGCTCATTGATGTTTCATATAAACTTCGTATTAAAAGTTATGTGACTGAGGACAGGTATGCTTGATATCATCTGTGAAAAGAAAATGTATGAAAGTAATTTATTAGGGAGGTGCAACAGACATCAGCATGGGAATGGAGAAATTAGGAAGGAGAGGAGATCTAGTTAATAATGGGTGTACTATTCATCCTGTTACAATTATGAGTGTCTGGAACTTAATTTCAAGGGGGAAAATTGTGTAAAGTGGTGTAAAACAAGACTCAAAATTATCCTCTACGAAGGGAGCTGTTGTATGTATGTAAAAACTCCCATCAGACAATAGCTGAGAAATGCTTTTGGAGGTGTGAATTTCTTAACACTACCATTAGACTCCAGTGCATGTGGACAGGGATTTAAGGCTTTGGAGAATACCTCCAGGCAAAGAGATATGGATGTCGGTACAGCACAAGCAAGTGACAAGGCCTGAACTATCTGGGTGGGGTACAGAAGGGTGTTTCAGACTGTTCCAGTATTTTCTTATTAAGAAGTAAAACCATTCGACTATCCTATCACATAGGTTTAATATATAATGGATTCAATTCATCCAAAATTAATTTTGATTCAGTATTTATTAAGGCCAACTTTATGCTTTTCTCATGGTCGTCAAGCATCCAAGAGTGACTATGTATTATAGTGCACAAGCACTCTTCAGAATACATATTACCCTTTAAAATATAGTTTAAATATTAGTGAAATAATTTTAATGCCAAATTTTAGGTTAATTTTTCTAAAGAATACTCATTTTACAGCAATAACCATATAGAGTAACTTTTCTCTGAGTTGATCCATATATAAATTCCCTTGTACTTGAAACTGTTTTGACTATTTTAAATGACTAAACTGAAGTAGAATTTAGAATAAAATCGCTCTTTCCACAGTTGTTTTATTCATAGTATGCTCCATGAGCTTATTTTTCTAATTCAAATCTTGTACTAATTTTACTAATCACAAATATAGTTATTGAATGCATTTTTACTTCATTACATAAAAGAGATCACATACAATGCTCCTATATTTTTATGTTTGGATTATACTTCTGTATTGGTTTATTTTATTTCAATTTTTAGCATAAAATTGAATTGTAATTTATTATATTTAGTACATGTATCCTATAATGCATTGTGTAACATCATTCATTTTATTTTACCTGATTTAATCAACCTCATTTTATATGTGAAATATTAAAAATGTTGGAAAGTATGAAACTAAATATTTAAACAGCAATTTTATAATAATCAGTTTTTTCATCTTCATTCAATATGGAACTGAACATTTTACATTTTATACTCTTTAATGTATCTCTCTATTTAGAGACTATGCATGAATCATAGACCTAAAAAGGATCCACATCCTATAATATGAAGTTATTTTTATGTTTATTATTTTACCTAACATACAATAAGACTTTATGGAACATTTTGATGACAATCAAAAATTTATACTCATCTTGAGGCATAGTTTAATGGTGATTGTCTTTAAATTATTTGTACTTGGAGTCTTTAGAGTTATGATTCACAAGGAAAAGAGTGACATTTTAAATTTATAAATTTTTCTATATACAACCAATACTTTGCTAAGGAATCCTTATTATTATTATTTTTTAAATATTGAGGTATAATTGCTATACCAAATCTGCACATATTCAATGCATAAAATTTGATACTTTTGGACACATACATGCACTTGGGTGACCATCATTAAAATGAAGGTAAGAAGAATGTCCATCACCTCCAAGTGTTTTCTCATGCCCCTTGTTTATGTGTGTACCTATGTATATATTGAGAACACTTACCGTGAAATCTACCTTATTGACAAAAATGTTAAATGTAAAGCACAGTGCCATTAACTACAGGCACTATGTTGTACAGAAGATGTCTAAAACTTATTCATTTACATAACTGAAACTTTATACCCATTGAACCAAACCCCCTGTTTACTCTTCTACCCAGCCCCTGGAAACCAAAATTCTACTCTTTTTCTATGAGTTTGACTACTTTAGATACCGTGTTTCCCCGAAAATAAGACTGGGTCTTATACCATATTCCCCCAAAAATAAGATCGGGTCTTATATTAATTTTTGCTCCAAAAGACACATTAGGGCATGTTTTCAGGGAATACCTTATTTTTTTTCATGTACAATGATCTACATTTATTCAAATACAGTCATGTCATCTTCTTCCAGAACATCATTCATAGTGTACTAAATGCACCCGTCTGGCTGACGATCTTAACTGCGGCTCATTTTCGGGGTAGGTCTTATTTTTGGAGGAACACGGTACCTTACATAAATGGAATCATGAAGCATTTGTCCTTACTTGTGTAACTGGCATATTTCATTGAACACAAAATGTCCTCTAGTTTCATTCATGTTGTTGCAAATGGCAGGGTGTTCTTCTCATTTAAGGTTGAATAAAATTCCATTTTATGTATATGTGACATTTTCTTTATCCATTCATCCATTGATGGGCATTTAGGTTGTTTCCTAAATTTGGCTATTGTGAATAATGCTTCAATGAACATGGGATAGCAAATACTCTTCGAGATCCTAATTTTAATTCTTCTGGACGTATACTGAGAAAACAAATTTCTGGATTATATGGTAGTTCTGTTTTTAATTTTTTGAAGAATTTCCATATCATTTTTCATGTCAGCTGCACCAATTTACATTCCCACCAAGAGTATACACTAGTTCCAATTTCTTCACATCCTTACCAATACTTGTAATCCTTTATCTTTTTCGTAATACTCATTCTGATAGGTGTCAGGTGATATTTCATTGGGGTTTTAATATGCATTCCTCTGATGAATGACGATGTTGACTATCTTTTCACATACCTGCTGGCCATATGTATGTCTTCTTTAGTGAAATAGCTATTCAGGTCCTTTGCAAATTTTCAATTGGGTTATTATGAGTATTATCATTATTATTATTATTATTATTATTATTATTATTATTATCATTTTGCTGTTGAGTTTCTGAGTTCTTTATATATTTTGCATATTAATTTTATCAGATAATATGGTTTGCTAATATTATTTCCCATTGTTTTTTCAATCTATAGATTGTTTCCTTTTTGGTGAAAAACCTTTTTAGTTTATATCATCCCATGTATTAATTTTTGCTTTTGTTGCCTGTGCTTTTAATGTCATATCCAAAAAATCACTGTTAAGATCAATGTCAAGAAGCTTTTTCCCTATTTTTCCTTCCAGGAGTTTTACGTGAAAGTCTTTAATCCAAATTGAGTTGATTTTGTGTATGTATGGTAAAAAAATAAGGGTCTACTTTCATTCTTTTGCATGTGGATATCCAGTTTTCCCAACATTACGTGTTGAAAAGATTATCGTTTTCCCGTTAGGTATTTCTGGAACCCTTACTGAAGATCAGTTTACTGTATATGTGTGAGTTTATATCTGAGACCTCTGTTCTATTCCATTGACCTATGCCATACTTATTAAGTTTCTGTAGCATTGTAATATATTTTGAAATCAGGGAGTGTGATGCCTCCAGCTTTGTTCTTTGTTCTTAAGATATATTTGGCTATTTGAGGTCTTCTGTGGTTCTATATGAGTTTTAGAATTGTTTTTTCTATTTCTGATAAAAATATCATTGGGATTTTGATAGGCATAGCATTGAATCTGTAGATCACTTTGGTTAATATGAGCATTATAACAATATTTAGTCTTCCAGTCCATTAATCCATTAATACTTTTATTTATTTATTTATTTTTTTGTCTTAATTTCTTTCATCAATGTTTTATCATGTTCAGTGCACAACTCTTTCACTTCTTTCGTTAAGTTTACCCCTAGGAATTATATTCTTTTTGATTCTATTGTAAATGGGATTCTGAACAGACTAATAACAAGTCAGGAGGTCTACTCTGTAATCAAAACCCTGCCAACAAAGAAAAACCACCAAATGGCTTCACTGGAGGATTGAAACATTGAAAGAAACATCCTTCTCAAATGCTTCCACAATGTTTAAGACAGTGGAATAGTTCCAACGTAATTTCATGAGGTTAGTGTTACCCTGAAATCAAAGCCAGACAATGACTCTATGAGAAAAACAACAACAGGCCAGTATCAAACTATAGGCCACTATCTATAAATATAGATGAAAAAATCCTCAACAAAATACTTGCAAAACATATTCAACAGCACATTTAATGGACTATACATCATGGTGCAGTGGGATTAATTCCTGGTATACAAGGATGGTTTAATATATGCAAATCAGTTAATGTGATGACCTTATTAATAGAATGAAAGATAAAAATTATATAAACATCTCAAAAGATGCAGATAAAGCGTCTGACAAAATTCGATATATATTCATGATGAAAACTCCCAACAAATTAGGTATAGAAGGAATTCACCTCAATATAATAAGAGCCATATGTGGCAAGTCTACAGCTCAAAGAATATTCTGGATTCACATTCTTGTAGCTTCTAATAAAAATGGTATTGGATATCCTAGCTAAAGCAATTAGGTAAGAAAAAGAAATAAAAGGCATACAAACGGAAAGGAAGAAGTAAAATGTTATCTGTTTACATATGGCATAATCTCATATATAGAAAACTCTGAAGACTCTACAAATCAACTATTAGAATTAATAAATGAATACTGTAAAGTTGCAGGATAAAAAACAAAATAAATCAAAATACAAAAATACTTTGTGTTTCTATAACAATGAACTGTAAAGGAAATTAAAGGATCATCTCAAAATATGATCCCACTAATAGTGACACGTCAATAAGCTATTAAACTGTAAACTGAATTGTTTAAAAGATACTTAAGAATATATCAGTTTATTAATGTTATGCTAGCCAGTGTTTCCTATAATTATATGATATTATAGCAAAATGCCATTGCCTTCTGTCCAGAAAGTCATAGTCAAGGAATGAACCGTAGGACTGAATGAATCACACAAATAATTTTATGTAATTAGACAAACTTCTTGACTTTAAAGGTAATTTTTTTCATTTCAGTCTGTGTTCTTAGCCTGTAGTTTCATTGCAAATTTTTAAACATGGTCTTGTTATTTGTAAATGTCTTGTGATTTATATTTAATTAATTGGATTCAATTGATCACTTTTAGCTGTACATGTTCAGTTTGGAATAGAAACAAAAATATACAGAGCTTTCAGAATATATTATCATATATATATATATATATATATATATATATATATATATATATAGTATGTCAAAATAATTAAAATATCAAATTGTTTTCAAACTACTTAAGTAGAGAAGAGATGGGGAGGAGTAGTGTAATAGTAATCAGAAATATGATATATTTCTGTTATTAGTTGTAGAGTGGTGCCTGTCATTAACACACTAACATAGTATAGCTACTACTACTATACTATATACTACTATACTATAGCATAGTATACTAATAACATAGTATAGCTATTATTTCATCTTCCAATGTAGTTTTAAAATGAAAACAAGTTTTAAAAATTAGGATAATGCAAAGAGAGTCTGACAGGGCAAATTTCTCAGAGGCCAGGTATATCCAGGGAGAGATAAGCAATCACCTCAAGTATTACAACTGGGATAATGGATGGTATGAGAGTATAAGAGCAGGTGCATGAAGGTAGAAACTTGTTCCAATCAAACCTCTTTTAATTTATGTTGCCCTTTGGCTTGCCCTCATCACTTAAGCTGGTTGCTTTCTTAACAAAATCCTTTCAGAAGGCTAATGATTCAATTGCTTTTTGTTTGAATATACATTACTGTACCTGCATGAGTACATCACCTAAGGAGAATATTCTCACTCATAAGAACAGCTTGTCCAAGCAATTTATCATCTAATAATGCAGACTTTGGTCACTGGAGTTAGTCTTGGTTTTAACCCACTACCATTCACTAACTATGAATTTAGACAAGTTGCTTCATTTTTCTCAGTCTCATTTTGTTTTTTTTTGTAAAATCGGAATTTATACTTAATATACAAACCGAGTATTCAACAAGTTTATGCATTCAAAGAACATAGTGTTATACTTCATAAATGGGAAGTATTATATATATATAAATATATATATATAAATATATATATATATAAATATATATATATAAATATATATATATATATATGATTAGCATTATTATTATTTTAAAGAGCAGAGTAATAATCTTGGGTTAACTACCTCTGAGAAAGATAGAACAAATGTTATAAAGTAAAAATAATACCAAAGCTATAAAGAAACCTGAAAAGGATGAAATATATAATGTACAGGTAATTCTATAAATTTGGAGGTAAGGATATTAAAATTTCTGAGAATAGAAAAGATAAGATTTGTTTCAACTACCTAATTTTAAATCAGTTGCATCAAAATACAACCACAAGATAATGAAACAGGAACTGGAAATAAGTTATTCAGGGCAGTGAAGTTTCTGAAATGTATCTCGTTTCAGATTCTAAAGAAATAAAATATAAAAATCAAGAAGATGGAAGTTATGTCTTTAAAAAACAAATACGTAGTCTCCTTTTCTTTCATTTATGGGGTCATATCTGATTTTCATATAGTTCCAGTTTCCACACTATTTCAGTACTGATGCATATCTATAGGATTTGGGAGTAAGAGACCATTGCAAAATATTCTGCTTTCCTCTCTCAGTTGTCTAAATTTTAGGCACAATTTCAGGAGCAATGTTGTTAAAGGATTGGATAGCCAGAGATCTTATATGGTTTAACATATAAGAAAAATATTGGATTATGTTGCTAAGTGTGATCTGAAATACGGATAGTAGTAATTCTTCATCTTACACAATGAGAAAATTTAATTCAGAAATCACATACATTGCATGTGAAACCCTAGATCTAAAACAACTCTGCTTCCATGCTGTAGCCCTTCCATTTCTTCACGATTACTCCTCATAACAATACTTAAAATGGCATAGTCAGATATACCAATGATGGAGGAATTTCTGAGGGAATCAACATAGAGTGAACAAGAACCACAATGAAATCAGAGGACCCCCGTTGTACCTACATAGACAATCAGCCATATCCGTGCTTTATTCACCTTAGTGACTCCACATATATAATGGCAAGGTATTGCCTATTCAAGTGTTTTGTAAAATGCTCACTAAATTGATTTTCTGTTTGAAATTCCAATTAAATTGCTGACACTACTCACATTTCTTGATTCCAGAACCTGTAGTTTCCTCAGAGTGAAATAACAATGAGCTTGATACTAGTGGGAAGGGAGGTTATTTACCTTGCTTCAGGTTGTGTGTTCTAATACCAGTTCATTTGTGTCTCATGAAATCAAACAAAAGCTTAATGTTCTATGTGACTAGTATCCAGCATTAGTGCTCTAAGGATAATAGAATTGAGTGAAAACACAATTTTTAAATAATGATAATTATAATGGGGGTTGCTGGAATAACTCTATATAGGTTCCCATATTGTAAGTTTTTATTTCATTTATAATCTCACTTATACTCCCCACTAATCTATTGACTGATTGATTCGTTTATTCCACAAACACTATTGAGTATTTATTCATTATTAGGTAGTCAGGTTGGGTACTGGTAATTAAGTCATTAACAGGAGAGTTTTAGTTTTTGGCTTCAAGAAGCTGAAAGTCTCATAAAAGAGACATTTTAAAATAAGCTTTTATAGTAAAATGAGTATCATTAGATTGTAACTATAACAAGAAGACTTACCCTCGTGTAGTTTTATGGAAGCCTTTCTAGAAAAATTATTTTAAGGAGTAAAGGTGAGGACGGATTTGCTCATGAAAAGAAGGAGAACATGCCTGATAGAGGAGGATTTGAAATCCTGGGAATGTAGAGAAACCTTTATTTGTTGGGAAATGAAAGTATCTGGCTGTGGAAACAGAGCGAAGTAAGTTTGGAGATGAAATTCATAACCAGTTGTTAACCAAAAACCAAAACCAAAAATAAATAATAATAATAGTAGGTTTAGGCTGTGAGAAAGAATAAAAGGCGTTTATATAAGCAAGAAAAAATGGGGGTATTGATTTACAGGTTGCAATCTAAATTGTGCTGTGGACAGCACAAAGACAGGGTTTATAAAGGCAAAAAACTCAGGCATGGTTCTCATTTAGGTCCTTTATGTAAATGAAATACACTGGCTAAGTTAATAGGGATTGGCTCCTTTCAAAGAAAAGAATAACTGGTGGTTACCATGGTAAGGAGGAAGTGAAGTCCTTGCACGTTCATGCATTAGTCCTTGAGGGAAGATGTTTACAGTTGAGCCTTGAGCTGAGTTAAGCAACAGGTCTGCAATTTAGTAGCAGATCTGAAAACTGAAGCATGAGCCATACATAGACTCTGCTTTCTCAATGGCTTCCAGACTCCATTTTAATTAACTTTCTTAGCAATGCTTATTCATTTTAATTTCTCCATTAGTAGAGTTCAAGAAGGTTTTGTAGTCTAAAGAAGAAGCCGTTGTGAGGTTTTAAGCAGGAAAGTACCCTTATCCAAATCACATTTTAAAAGATTGCTCTGATATTTAATGATTAATTATATGAAATTCATCATTGCAAGAGAGGGCCGGGAAGATGAATTAATAGGATATTGCAGAAGTTTTTGTTTTTGTTTTTTTCCTATTGTTATTAAAATGTATTTCACATATAACACTATAAGTTTAAGATGTACAACATGTTGATTTGATAAATTTACATATTGCAGTATGATTGTCATTGTGGTGTTAGCTAGTACCTCTATTGGGTCACATAATTATTACTTTTTTTGTGGTGGGAATAAAGATCTAGTCTTTTAGAGAGTTTGATGTTTATAGTGCAATATTGTTGTCTATAATCACTATACTGTGCATTATATTGCCAAGACTTACGTATGTACTAGTTGCAACTTGTACTCTTAAACAACATCTCTCCTATTCCTGACCCCAGTAACCACCATTTTATTCTTTTTTAAGAGATTGTTGTTCTTTTTTAAGATTTTACACATAAGTAATGCTTAATATTAGTTTCTTTTCTCTGTCTGACTTTCCTCAGTATAATGTCCTCAGTGTTCATCCATGTTGTCAAAAATGGCAGGATTTCCTTCCTTCTTGTGGCTGAATAATATTTCATTGCATATCTATATACCGATATATGACATACTCTTTATCCATTTGCCCGTTGACAGACACTTAGATTGTTTCCATGTCTTGGCTATTATGACTGATGCTGCAATAAACATAGGAGTACATGTATTTCTTCAATACTGTTTTTATCTCCTTTGGGAATATACCCAGAAGTGAAATTGCTAGATCATATTGTAGTTCTATTTTTAATTTTTCAGGAACCTCCATATTGTTTTCCACAGTGGCTGAGATTTAAGTGGGAGAGAACTGTGGCTTTCACTGTTGTCATGGTGCTCTAGATGAATAACAGATTTGGGAACTATTTTAGGGGTGGAATAATATAATTGGTTATTGATTTTGAGGAAGGAGAGGTAGGGAAGTCACTTTTAGATTTTTGGTATGAGGACTGAGGACAGAATACTCTGCTGAAATTTAGACTGTTTAACGTGTTTGTGTGTGTGTGTGTGTGTGTGTGTGTGTGTGTGTGTGTGTGTAGGGGAAAATCAAGGGTGTCCCATGAATTAATTTAAGCATTCTGACTTCACATTTCATTGAGAACCAAGGGGCTGATAGTAAGTGAATATTCACATATATGAGAAATTAATTTAGAAGAAGAGTCAAGATAGGTGTAGGAAAGATGTTGAGAAAAATTTGCCTTTATTGGTTGATGTGAGCTTTTGTCTGTTTGTTTTTTGTTCCCTCACATGAGAAACTGCATATGAGGTGATGGTTAGCTTTTTGTAAATTATTCATGTTGTTTACAGACAGTTTTATCAAGTGTACTGGAATACTACTCATATACGGGTGGCAATAATGACCTATTGTCAATGAATACAAATTTTGAGTCCTAATTGTAGGGTAGATGTTGAGGAAAAGTTGCCTTCATTGGTTAATGTGAGCTTTTGTCTATTAGCTTTTATCTGTCCCTGCATGTGACGTGATTTCTGTGCTGTGATCAGTGGTTGAGTAAATTACCCCGTTGATCTCATTCTCCTGAGCAGGGGAAATATGGGATGAGGGGTTTTTTTGTACCCCTTTGGTCTCATTCTTCTGAGTAGGGGAGATTTGGGATGAGATTGCTTTTCAGTTTGGTCTCATTCTCCCGAGTAAGGGAGATGTGAGATGAGGGTGCTGTTCTCTCTGTACTGTGAGGTGATGGTTAGCTTAGGGTTAAAATAATTCTGTGATCAGTGGTTGAGAGAATTCCCCCATTGGTCTCATCCTCCTGAGTAGGAGAGATATGAGATAATGTTGTTTTCTGTCTGGTTTGCCCGCATCAACAGATGAAGTGAATAAGTAGCTAAATTATATCAGGAGGATGTGACAGGCACATCACCAGGCCTTGTTGTTTATCCGGATGAATTGGCCCTTCAGCTGTATGGGCAGCATTCATATCAGTAACTGCCGGACCCTCTGGAACTGGCCATTCCCGGAGGGGGAGACAGGAACAAGAAACTTGGCTCTAAGGTAAATCTGAGAAAATATATAGGACAGACCTCAGTTGGCAGTGTTATTAATTTTTATTTCATCATTTGGTCATTTGTCTTTGGCAATTTCTCATCATTCTAACATTTTGAAGACTTCCAGCAACATGCAGCTTACAACACCAGGGGATGTCCCGACTTTCAGCCGGTGAGGGCTGGCTGGTTCTCGACTTCTCCAGTGTTGTTCCCCACGGTTAGCCTCCTTGAGAACTTGTTAGCATCTAGAAAACTTGTATGCAGCTTGTAGCTTGCAACATCAGAACTAACTTCTAACGACAACAATAACGACAACAACGGCAACAGCAGCAGCATTCTTGGGAACTAACAAGCAATAGTTCCTGAGCAACACCTCAGTTTCTCTCAGCTACAGACCTGGCAAGGTTTTGATTTATGGCTTTTCCAGGGTTGTTCTCCCCTGGTTTGGTGAGCTTTTGACATCTACTGTAATAGTTACTATCCTATAGAGCTTATTACAGCTTTTGGATACTCCTTATTGATGTTATTTGTGTATTTAGCCAAATGATTTTTGATCAATAGTAAACGTATGTTGGTATCTCTTAAACTCATATGTGTATGTACTCCTTTTACATGGCATTGTTATCAATGTATATAGTTTAGTCTTAACCACCTTTACTTTCTGTCATTAGCATGTTCTATTAACTGTCTTTGTCTTTTGCAATTGCATATTGCTAAATAAATTGATTAGATGTTAAATAAATTAATTAATTAGCCCCATTCTAGCACATATGCCCTATCTTTTCCCTGCTGGTCATTACAATAGGATATCTAAAATTAAGAATTGAAGAAAATCAGTCAATATAAATTCCAGATAATCTGAAAATGTAAAACAGTTTCTTTCTTCTTCAATTATTATTTTTTGTTTTAAATAGCGAGCATTTTAAATTGCTCAAATATCCAAATATCCTTAGACAAATCCATCAGTTAATACTTACATAACTTACATTATGTAAGTTATGTAATACTTACATAACATTATGTAAGTAATGTAATACTTACATTAACATCAGTTAATATAATCCACATATTATGTATAAAAAGAACTGGAGAAGAATGAGATTTAAAGATAAAGAAGTTATTCTCTCTGGTCTCCTAAATTTGGTTCTGCACCACCTATGCATATATGTGTTTATGTATATTGGTGTGTGATACTTATATCTACATTTATATCTGTAGAATGACATTGATGAATCTCAATCTATAGAAAATCTGGTAAATTCAAGCTTTTTGCATTTATTGTGTAGAATTCAAATGAAAGAAATTGTGTGGGCTTATTTTAGCTGCAAACCCTTAATGTGTTCTGTGATATGGCTTATTGCTGTGGAATTGGTTATAAAAAAAAAACAGTGCTCAAGTTGTTTTTGAAAAGCCATTTTTAGTCTGTATGCTTTTTTGACAAAAAAAAAGGAAAAGAAAGCAATTTAAAACCTTTTGAAGGATGCATCTATTGCAATATGTAAGTGGCGTCATACTGTTAAGAGTAGCATCAAGTCCCATATCAGGTCAGCTATTACCTTTTCATTTAGTTCAAAATGACCTTTTACAGAATGGGCCACCATACCGTGCAGAGTTGCATACAGTGATCTATCTTTTAAAATACTGTCTATATATTGTATTTTATTTTTCTTTGATGCAATGTCAATTGTATACCATTGAGCTGACAAATGTGATTGCTGCCAAAAAATATTCATCAAAAATTTATCTTTACATATTAATAATAAGAATATGCTATAATTTGGGTTTGGGATTGATAAACTTTTCATTACCATGCATTATATCTCTCATGTCCTCACCGCACTTATTTTATATACAATGTGTTTGTAAACATCATGCCATTTTTGGTTTCCAAAATGGCTCTTTAAAAAAACACTTTAAAGTTCTTTAAAATCTACAACCTTTTGGGAATACTATAATATATGGGTCAATCATTAAACTTTCTCAGAGAAGAAATATAATACAGTTTCAGAGAGAAACATGTTATATAGTATTCTACCTGTAGTGTTTTGTTTTTTTAAAATTTTGAATATAATATATTTTATCTTAGATTTCCAGTTCTCTTGTATGTGTGTGCTTTAATATCAGTAACTATGGCAATAAGATTTTAAATGCTGTATGTAGCATAAGTAAAGTGAAAGTGGAGAACATAAAACACTAAAAGAAGTTATCAATCCTCTTACTGCCACTGTAAGTCACAAAAATGATTTTGAGAATTGTGCTGTCACTTATGCAGGTCATATCTTGTATGTCAGAAAGAAGTTTTGTCATGGTTTTAGTTTTTCTTTTCATTTTTCATTTTGTTTGTTTAGAATCATCTACACTTTTTTTACTGGGCTTTATGTTTCATGTTATACTTTTGTGGGTTCACTGGCATTAATTATCCAAACAATCAGATTCCATTTCTGGAGCAGTTATACGAGGAGGTCTTTGGAACCACTTCCCAGTAGAACAAACATAACTGAAGACAATTGTATTAAAAAAATAAAATAAAATAAAATCATCAAAAATTGTCCTAAGGGCATAAAGCAAATGAATAAACATGCATTTAAGAAACACTACTAAATATCAGGAAGTCAAAGGAGAGGCTGTAGGACTTGCGCCATGATCTGCTCCATACCTTCATGCTAACGTTTGTTCAGCATGAGAGAAGATCTGCTCTGGGCAGCTGTAGCCAAAAAGGGGGGTCTCTCTCTGTCTCTCTCCACCCAGCTTCCACTTAAGGGTTATTGAATATTTCCAGAAGTAGAGTATCACAAGTGTTTCTTATCATCTCAAGTTCCTTGTTGCTTAAGCAAATCCCAGGCAAGATGAAGAGAGCTCCCTTGTTCCACTTTGCTCTGGTGCAAAAATCTGACACTATACTCAGGTGAGAAAGGCTTAGAATACTTCTCCAATTGCCCTGACCTCAGTTCACTCATAGGGTGGAGGTGCCACACCAGTAAGGTCAGGCTGACATCAGAGGCTACTGCCTCTTTCCAGCATCCCATTCATATTCCAGGTATGTTATTATCAAAGAAGCAGTGTCTGTCACCATTTCTCCAGAGCATTGGCTCACACATTTTCCCCACTGAAAAATTTAGGCGGTAAGAAGAGAGTACCAACACTTTACCCAAAGGAACTGACTTTATTTTGAAAAGACTCTAGGGAAATTTTAGCCTCATGCCTTCTCAAATTCAAGAGAAATTTAATGGCAAGCAGCTAAGGAGAGCATGATATCTTCATAACTATGAGCTAAGCTTTAGGTCAACTTAGTTTACAAGAAACGAGGTATAGAGACAGCTAAGGTGATCCTTCCTGGAGTCAGAAAAAAAGAAACAAACAAAGCAACAACAACAAAACACTTTCAAAGATGGACTTAAAAACTATGTCTGCAAAGGAACCCAAGTAGAGTTGAATCAGACTGTAACAATTTCTGCTCTAGAGCATTGTCAAAAACAGCAGAACAATCAGCTAGCGATTAGTAGAGCCTAAACTCTGGGAATAATGCCAACCCAGGCAGCAGCTTAGGAAAGGAGACTGTTAAATAGAGGGGACCTTAGTTTGTCTTGTTCCTTTGTTGTTTTCAGTTTTATATCCCACACATCAGTGAAATCGTATGGTTCTCAACTTTTTCTATCTGATTTATTTTGACTTAGCATGATAATCTCATGATCCATCCATGTTATCACAAATGGCATTATTTCATCTTTTCTTATGGCAGAATAGTATTCCATTGTGTATATATACCATCTCTCCTTTATCCAGTCATCTATCAAAAGACACTTTGGTTATGTCCTTGTAATTGTACACCTGAAACTTATGTATCTTTTCTAATCATTGTCACCCCAATAAACTTCAATTAAAAAAAAACACAGAAGAGAGCTTGTATATATTCAGGGTTGAGGAACAACATCAAAGGCTTTACAAGACAGAGAAAACTGACTCCACAAAAATGTCTCAGACAGTTCACTAAACAAATGATGAAGTAAATGATCGCAAATTTAGCAAGCACTGTAAAAGAATATTCAAGGAAACTTTGCAGGCTGAAAACAGTAAACACAGGGAAATTCAAATCCATACCAAATGGTATTTAAAATACAAAGGTATTTATGTAATGTAAAATGCAATGTAAGTGCATAATGTTTCTTCTCTCCTCTCTTAGCTGATTTAAAAAGCAATTATGTACAACACTTTGTGTATAATTATAATTGTTGGATCTATAATATTAGAATGGAATATATTTGACAATGATAGTACAAAGGCAGTAGGCAGAAGCAAAGCTATATTGGAATAAAGAAATGATACCAGGTGGTAACTCAAATCCACAGAAAGAAATTTAAAATGTGATACATAAGTAAGTTAAAATAAACTATAAAGATGTAGTTACTCTAAATTTTCTGCATAAGCCCTTGTAAATGACATACGATTATATAAAGCGATAACTATTACAATCTATGGCAGACAAATCCAACCATATCAATGATCACATTAAATATGATTAAACATTTATTCCACAAAACCTACTAAATATCAGAATGAAAAAGGAGGGACTGTAGGACTTCAAGCATAGTCTGCAGCCTGTCTTCATGTTCTGCATGGTGGAAGACCTGCTCTGGGAAGCTGTAGCCAAAAAGCGGGAGTCTCTTTCTCTACCCAGCTAAGGGCTAAACAATCTTAATTAAAGGCAGATTTTTCAGACTGAACAGAAAACAAACAAGATACAAGTATAGGCTCTCTACAGGAAACACACTTTCGATTAGGTTACAAGTAAAAGAATATGAAAAGATATTGTGCAAACAGAAGCAATAAGCATGCTGGTGTGGCTATACTACTATGAGATAAGAAAAACTTTAAAAATACATATTCAGTCTCTGTGCAAAGCATCTACTTTTCAAATTAAGTATGAAAGACTATATTGCATTGGAAAGAATGTTGCAGTCAAAGTCTCATCATGAGGATAATTTAAACCCCAAACATCCAATGCATGGGATTTTTTTCTGATTTGCTATAGGTCATCATTTAGTTTGTTTCCCTCTTTCTTTTTTTCTCTTTATGTTACATATTGTAACATAAAAGATCAGGCTGACAGAAGCCATCCGATACACTATACAGATTGCAATAGTCAACAGTGTTTCCAACAAAACTGTGTTTAATCAAGAGCAAAAATTTAAGCAATGTTTACAGTTGCCTTACATCTTATAAATTTCAAAAAGAATTTTATTTTTCAGATCATACAGCATAAAGTGAAAAATGTATATGCAGATGAGGTCTGTCTTTCCTTCCTTTCTTGCTTTCTCTTTTTGTTTTCCCTTCTGCCTTAATTTTCATACTTAAGCCTGTATATCTAAAATTAAAAATTATGAAACTCAGTTTTGCAATATATATATTTTATCATGTGCATTTCTAAATCTAAATTTTTTTCATGTGCATTTCTTTATCATGTGCATAAACATTTCTAAATTGTTTTTTTACATCTTCATTAATTGTATTAATTAGGACATCAAATATATATTTAAAAACTTTCATATAAAAGATTAATTTAGTATTTTCTATGCATTTGTAGAGCATCGATTAATCAATTATATATATATATATATATATATATATATATATATATATATATATATATATATGTTTATTTTGTTCAGATCATGTGGAAATTTTTGTGCATATGTTAATTTGAAAAAAATTAAAAAGAGACCACCCTTAGTCCTTACTGTGTTTCAACCTTTGTCACAATGGTTTAACATTAATAAATTTAATCTTTACAGCAATCTTATGTGTTAGTTTAGTTTTACAAGTGGGGAACCTGAGTTATATTGAAATTAAAAATAAACATTCATGGTTGCAAAATTAGCAGGTGGTGGAATTAAAATTTGGTTTCAAAATCTGGTATCTAATTAAATAATTTTCTCAATAAGTAGTCACAGTATTTTGAGATGCCATTACATTTTTTTAGGCCTTCTTTGTCTATTAGAGGAAAGGTTGTATCATATTGTCTAAATAATTTTTAGACTAGATGACTTCTTCACTATGTCAAACTTGTCTAAGTAGTTTTCTCTTTTACAAACATTAAACTACATTAAACTGCATCTTTTCATTTAATTCTGCAATGTAATTTTCACTGATTGTATATACTGTCATAGAGAATCAATAATTGTAAATATGTGTTGAATAGCTACTAGCCTCAAGGCACAAATATGTTTTTAAATCAAAAGACATTAAATTTTGCCATGCAATTGAACTCATTGTATCCCAATGAAGCCATGGGTTCATTTAGAAATAAAAGATTTGGGAAATATTGCATGTCTATATCAAGGAGAATATTTTTAAATTAGTTATCAAAGAATAGATGAATTTAAATTGTCACTTTTTCACTAGTTACAAATAAATACCTGATTCCATAAAATCAGTATTCCATGCTCCACAGAAAGACTAATGAGAAAAAAACACATTGTCGTTTTTGGAAGAGACTAAGGTATGCAGTGACTATTGCATAAAAGCACTCACTCATGAAATAGAATTTTTACTTTCTATTCCATCATCAAATAACTTCTTTTGTTGGCTGTCAGAATCATCTAACTTCTTTTAGAAGAAAATGTTAGGCTTCTTTTAGAAGATATGATAGAATTAAATCAAATCAACTTAATGATTTTATAGTATCTAATTTTTTCTTAATGTCTTACCAAACATTTCAAAGAGGATTTAACTCCTTTCCTTCTAAAACTCTTCCAAAAAATTGAAGAGACAATAAAATTCTAACTCATTTCATGAGACCAACATTATCCTTTTATAATTATATGTGTGTAAAAAGTATTACAAAATATATAAAACAATATATTGAATTGCATATTAGTAAAAAGTTGAAAAATAATTTTGTCAACATATTTCAATTTTAAAGGAAATTTTTCTAAAACTATGTGTTTGACTAATTCACTGGAGGACTTATTTTAAAAGTGATGTTTTAACTTTTCGATTATTCTGTTAAATAATTATTTTATGGGATAAATTTTACTTTATCATGGAATATATTTCAACCATGAATTAATTTTGAATAGCTGCATTTACCAGTTCTTAACAAACACTGATAAGTTAACATGTTTGAACTCTGAAAAGGACAAATTCTTAAGCCCTCTTAGTCATTTCATAATGATCATAAGGAAAAAAAAAATAAGCCAAACTTGCATATTGAAATAAAAACACACAAAAAACCTTGCAGATAATATATATCGCTGATTCACTTATTTTAAACAAAGTTCAATTTTATTCACTCTTAATATCCTTGCAGTCCATTGTATACCTTCTGCACTGATCCCTGTTTCAGTAGCTGTTTGATACCTTCTCTTGTTTCCTCTGTTAACTGTTAATATTGATGGAATTAAATCTGATAGAGCACATTCTTTGACCACAAAAGAACTGGATTAAGTAAAACATTATTAAATACCTCCAGATTAAAAAAATAATAAGAAATGGAAATTTTTTAAATTTAAATGTAATTGTTTAAAATTAAAGTAAAACAATATTTTATCAAAATTAGGAGTATATAGCTAAAACAATTGTTTGGGGTAAAATGTATATAGTATTAAAGGTTTATTTTAATGAATACTAAGGTCTAAAATTTGTGATCTAATTGTCCATCTAAAGATGCTACTAAAGAAGTCCATGTTACATTCAAACCATATAGGGAGAAGGATATAATTAAGACAAAATAGCAAACAATAAAATAGAAAATAGACAAAGAAGATAATAATTAATCAAAAATCTGGTTTTATGAAGTGTTCCATAAAATTGATAAACATCTACCTACATTGATTACACAATAGAGAAAATATACAAATAACCAATATGAATGACGTTGGACACGTTATTACAGATAACAGCAGACATTTTAGGAGAGAAAGAAAATATGAACAATTTTATGCACTACATTCAAGTCAGAGATGAAATGTAGTATTTTTTGAAAGATACACATTACTAAACCTGACTTAAAAATAAATAAAATATCTCAATAGACTGTATTAAAGAAAATAAGTTCATATTTAAAAACCTTCCAATCAAGAAAACTCCTGACTCAAATGGCTTCTTTGGTAAACCTTTTCAAAAGTAAAGGTAAAAAGTAATTTCAATCCTATAGAAACTCTTTTAGAAGGCATGTTGTGAGGTCAACATCATCCTGATAACTAAACTAGACAACAGCATTTTGGGGAAAACAAAACAAAACTATGTACCAGTTTGACCCATGGACCTAGACTTCATAATGCGTTTCCCCAAAAATAAGATCAGGTCTTATATTAAGGTTTGCTCCAAAAGATGCATTAGGGCTTATGTTCAGGGGATGTCATCCTGAAAAATCATGCTAGGGCTAGTTTTCAGGTTAGGTCTTATTTTCAGGGAAACATTGTATATATCTGCATATATATATATATATATATATATATATATATATATATATACACACATATATTATATGTAGATATATATGTAGATATATATAATATATGTATATAAATATAGGTAGATAGATAGATAGATAGATAGATAGATAGATAGATAGATATATTTGGAGGACAGAGGAAGGGAGAGAGAGAGAGGGATGGAGGGAGGGAAGGAGGGAGGACCGAAGGATGGGAACAAGGAAGAAATAAAACTAAGGCAACGGTGCAATCTCTCACTACTCCTATTCAGCATTGTGTTAAAAGATCTCCCTAGAGCAACAAGGCAATCAAATAAGTAAAACATACCCTTAACAAAAAGTAAGATGTAAACTTCTCTTTATCTGCATATGGTATCATTTTGTATAAAGAAAATTCTGAGTAATCTAAAAAAACAATAGAACCGATAACTAGAGGATTTAATTATAAATTATTTGTATTTTTATATACTAGAAAGTAACTATTGGAGAGATTGGAGAATATAATTTTTAAAAATAATTTGAAATAGCATCCCCAAATATTAAATACTTCGGGATAATTTTAATATAATGCATGCATGACCTTTGCACTGATAACTACAAATCGTAAGACATTTAAAATGTCTTAAATTAATATTTGGAAAGATATGAGTTACTCATAGGTTGGCCAACTTCATATTAAAATGTCAGTTCATACCAAATTGATGAATGAATTCAATATAACCCCAATTAAAATCTCATTAGACTTTTTTTGTAGAAATATGCAATCTGATTCTAAAATATATATGAAATTGTGAAGGACTTGTAATAGCCAAAACAATTTAGAAAAAGAAGAAAACGGTTGGACAATTTACACTATCTGATTACAACTTGTAATGAAGCCACAGTAATTAAGACATAGTGATATGGCTTGAGGATATACATATAGATGAATAGGATAAACTGGAGTGTCCACAGATGGACTCAACATGTATTAATGATATTCAACCTTGTTGCCATGGTAATTCAGTGAAGGGCATGGCTAATTTTTTCAACCATGCTGATGGGAAAGCTTGATATCCAGATTGGGGAGAAAAAAAAGTTACCTCACATGGGAACAAAAATTTAATTGAAGGAGTTTATAGACCTGAAAAGTGATAGCTAAATCTATGATCTTTCTAAGAAGATTAATACATAGGAGAAAATATTTGTAATCCTGGCATAAGCAAAATACATGACTGGTTGGGGAAAAGAATAAATCAGGCTTCAACAAAATTAAACTCCTCTGCTTTCTGTAAAGGCCATTAAAAATAAAAAGGTAAGCACAGACTTTTACAGAATTTTTGCAATAATGATATCTGACAAATGACTTGTATTTATAATATACAAGGAACTCTTATAACTCTATAATAAGAAGATAAACTACCCAATTAAAAATTGGCAGAGAATTTGTACACCAGAGAACATATGTTAGTGGCAAGCCAGCACTGGAATATGGCCTACCATAATTAGTCATTAGGGAAATGCAATTTAAAACCACAATGAGATATCACTATGCACTGCCACAATAGCTAAAATTTTAAAAGTAATCATATAGATTAATTTACACTCTCATACATTGCTGATGGAAATTTAAAATGGCATGACCATTTTGGAGAATATTTTGATGATTTTTTAACAAAATTAAACATACTTACCATAAGTTTAGCAATTCTACTCTTGAGTATTTACCTAAGATAAATGAATATATATATATATATATATATATATATATATTTGTTTTTTTTCCTTACAAATACCTGTACAAAAATTTTATTGCAGCTTTATTTATAATAGCCCCAAACTAGAAACAACAAAAATTTCTATTAAAGAAGCAAATTTTGATCTTTCCATATAATACAATGATCCTAATAAAAATAATGATCTATTGACACATGACATAACAAGTATGGTTCTGAAAACCATGAGGCTAAGTGACGGAAGACAAACACAATAGTATATTCTGTATCTTTCATTTATATGAAACATCAAAAAAGGCAAATCTTGTTTATTGTGACTGAAAGCTAGTTCTGCCATGGATGGTATAGGAGAGACAACCACCAAGGATAACAGATGACTACGATCTGTATCTTGACTGTGGTCATAGTTACCTATGTGTTTATATATGTTAAAATTTATTGATCTGTACTTTTTGAAGGGACACATTTAATTGTATGATAATTCACAGTAATGTTTATTTCAATAAAAATTATTACACAAATGACAAAGAAACATTTTTGAAGTTTTAAATTCTGATTTTTTGAGCTCCATGCATAATGGTTTCTCCAAATAATCACTGGGTTCTTTTTAGATCATGTAAAGTATCTACTTTGCCAAATTTGAAAGTTTTTATTTTCAGGTTGCTGCAAGAGTAGGCAACAAACACTGCGTGCTGCCTTACTTTTCTTCCATCTCTCTCTTCTTAGTCCAGCTTCCTTATTCTCTGGAGGAGTCTGAAGACAAACTAACAATCAAGTAAAACAAAGTTAAAACATTTCAGAAAAACAAAGAATTCAAAACATTGTGGCCTAAGTACAAGTGTAACAAATTTGTTAAAGGGACTCTATATTGATAGATGGCAAATACAACTTTGCTTTAAACACACTTCCTGAAACAGTTTTCTGTTTCTTTTTTTCCCCCTTGCCACTAGATGACATTCCATAATCTTTTCCATTCTCTCATAAGTAATGGAATGATTTCCAGGCATTTGAGCTCCAATCTTGCAGTCATTTGAGCAATTACAGTGACCACTCCAGTGTCATCATAATCATAGCTAATCAAAAACTATTCCTTTCTCAGCTCAAACTGGAAAGCCTGTCCTGAACAGTGTAGTGAGAAGAAAGAAACTGGAATTGTATGGAGAATTTCACACTGTTTTTCTTCAACTTTTCTGTGTTTCCTTCCCTTCCTGAGGCTGTTCCTGACCTCTTCAGATATGGAACAAGAAGGACAGAAAGAGAAATAAGTATAGAAAATGTCTTTGTGCAAGGACACATGGGGTCATTCCTTTTGAGTGACATCTCAATTATTCCTCCTCCCGTAGAAAAACTTTTGTGGGTTTCTGAAATGTCTCACACTAAGAACGCCCAGCCCCAATTTGATATGGACAATGCCTCTCCCTCATTCAACTTCTGGACATACAATGGTCCACTTTCTGTTGGGGTCACAAACTCACTGTTGTCTGATGTTTTAATGAGATCTAAAGAAACTTCAGTTGTATTTTTTTTTTTTCAGAGTCCTCAGTTTTGCCAAGCCAAAGGTGAACAAATACTTTAAGTCTTACCTACTAAGACTTCCATTGATTACTTCGATCAGCTTCCCACCTGCTGACTTTTAAAGCAAAACTCACTAAACCTGTAGGGCTCATACAAGTTTTCCAGTTGTCTCCTGAAAGTCCTCTCATTTAGTTGACAGTAAAGAGAAAGGAGCTGTATTAACTAAGGTCATACAGAAATACAGAACCAATATGTAAATATAGATAAATAGAAAGAGATTTATTATGAGGGATTGAATCATGCAATGATGGAGGCTGAGAAGCACCATGATCTCCTCTCTGTAAGGTGGTGACCCAGGAAAGGTAGCGGTTTAGATCCAATTCAAACTCTAAGGCCAGAGAACCAGGGTAGCCAATGATGTAAGTCCTGGACTGAGTCCAAAGTTGCAGGTGTGCTGAAGTCTGAGGGTAGCAGAAGATGAATGTCCCAGTTGAAGCAGAGCACAGATTCTCCCTTCCTCTGCCTTTTTGTTCTATGAGGCCCTAAAGAGATTAAATGATTTCCACCTGCATTGGTGAGGGTGATCTTATTCATTCAATCTACCTGTCCAAAGTCTACATACACAGAAATATGTATACATATATTTAGCTATCCAGGCATCCCGTAGCCCAGTCAAGACACACAAAATAAACCATCATGGCATCCCTATATTCCTTTCCCACCCAGGTGGCCTAAGAAGCAATGTAGAGGATAGTGACCATCTTACTTGAAAGAATGAACCTCAAAAATAAACCCACACATATTTGGTCAATTAATGTATGACAAAGGAACCAAAAATATACAATGGGGAAATGATAGTCTTTAATAAATGGTATTGGGAAAGCTGGATGGCCACATGCAATAGAATGAAAATCAACTCAAAATGGATTAAAGATTTGAATGTAAGACTTGAAAATATAAAGTCTCTAGAAGAAACCATAGGGGGTAAACCGTAGGGGGTAAAATAAAACCTGATCATTTTATTATTATTATTTATTTATTTGACAATAAAAGCCAAAGTAACAAATTTAAAATAACCAGTGGGACTACATCAAAGTGTGAAAATTCACTATCACTTAAGTGTATAAGAATTTTGTTAAGATAAGTGTAAGTTAATACTGTGAAAGCCCTATTGGTCAAAGAATTCCAGTTACCATTGCTAACATGTTGTTTTTTTTCGATAGCTAATATTTTGAGATATTATTCTCTCAATTTTAAAGTGATACATACATCAATTTTTATTTACAAAAAGCTCTTAATTTCTAATCTCTTAAAATCTAAATTCAAATGAATTTATTATTTCTCCATTTGACAATTTCACCAAAAAATGTTACACTAATTTCTGCATAACAGAACATAATCTTAAGTAATTTTGCATTAATAAGGAAATAAGGAAATTTTGCATTAATAAGGAAATTTTGCATTAATAAGGAAATTATTAAGGAAAAATTGCATTAATAAGGAAAAGTTAATTTTGCATTAATAAGGAAATAAGGAAATTTTGCATTAATAAGGAAAATACTGTAGTGTCTCTAATATGGAATTAGAAAATGTTTCTCATGCCCTTTTAAAATGACATAAAATGTTAATAATTCACAGCATAGATTTTTTACATATTTTCATAAAGAAATGATATGTTCACAGAGGCCAAAATGCATAGAATATATTGTTTTGACAGTTGTACTCGTTTATTAGTGCTTCCGTAACAAATGACCACAGACTGGGAGATTTCAAAACCAGAAATATATTTTCTCACAGTTCAATAGGCTAGAAGTCCAGGATCAAAGTGTTGGCAGGTTTGGTTTTGCCTGAGGCCTCCCTTCCTTGGCTTGTAGATGGCATTCTTCTTGGTATGTCCATACTTGCCTTTTCTCTGTGCACATGCATCCCTGGTGTCTCTTCCTCTTGTAACGCCATGCCTATTGTCTAGGGCCCCATTCTTAAGATGCCTTTAGCCAAATTACCTCTCTAAAGGTCCCATCTCCAAAGATTTGAGGTACTAGGAATTAGGACTTCCATATATGAATTTTGAGGGGACACAATTCGGTCCATAAAAACAGTAAACTTTACTATGTGTTTGACTGTTTTCACTATAGATTTTGATATACTCAATGAGTTATTTTACTTATTTTTATTATAATTCCACATGATTCTTAAGATGTGCTAGATGTCAAATTAATTCACTTTAAAAAAATGGATTCATCAAGATCTCTGTTAAGCATGCATTTGGTGCCTAACTCAATGTTATTGTTATGACAATATAAATCATAGCCTACCTCCAGTGAAATAATTTCCTAATTCATGATAAGAAATGAATATAAATTGTTAAAAATGATTTCAGGAAAGATATGATATAGAGTCAAGGGCCATCCTGAAAAATAAATCATGTCAGATATGTTAACTAAACTATGCTTCACATCTGATATACTGTTCGGCTTGATAAAGACGGGAATCCCATAATAGATGTGAGGTTATCCACTTTCTGCTGTCTAATGCTGCTAAAATGTGCATGCAAGAATAGATGGTATTTACTTTACTGAAGAAATGTAGAGTTTAATTATTGGAAAATTACTGGGAAGCAAAAGATTTGGGAAGGTTGGATTACGCATTTAATTACTTGAAATGAATTGAAGTTCAAATTTAGGATTCTTCATATTGGAAAAAAGTATCAATATGGAGGTATCTATACTAATTCTTGATGATAGCTTTGGGTTTGGCTGAAATTAATATTGGAAGTTGTAGGAGAGAGGACCAGCATAGACTATCATCTTATGTACATGTATGTAGTTGTGTGTTTTTTTTCTTTTAACAAGCCTTTACTATCAATACAGTATTACTCCAAGGGATTAAAATTCATATATTTGTTTAAAAATTTGTAATGACATTTCTTCTTAACATTGTAATAAATCATTTTCATATGCAGGTGAGATCTGCTGTGCTGGTAGGTACACAGATATTTAAGGTGAAAGTATTTAAAATCAAACTGACCTTTTCTTACAGAATATTGAAAATCTGGATACAAACAAACAATAACTAGGATCTTATTCTTAAAATATTTGCATCTAAGCTAATAACTTCACAGTGCTATTGTATCGTTGTGCACTTAGATATATGTAATAAAATTCTTCTGAGTAAATGGATGATTAATGCAAAATGAAATTTAGATTAATTCAACATGGTATTTTTGTCAATAGTCACAGTGAATTTAATTTCATCAGTATAGATCCTTAAAGGCAATTTTTTAAACAATTTGTTTATCCCAATATTAATTTAGTATTATTTTTTAAAATAATAAATAGGTCATATGTAGCTAATTGATGTCAGGGTTTTGTCAGTTTGGGCTCAGCATATGAAAAACATAAATAATAACTATTATTTAATCTAAAAGAAAGGTGTGATATAAACTAATGTAAAATTGACTTAGATTTCCTTATAAAATGTACGTACTGATTTAATAAAAATGTAATATGTTTTCTTTGGTAACATAGAATACCTCCACCCCCACTCTTACATTTCTGTTGAAGGTTATATTTAGAGAGAGGAAGTGCACGAACTGAAAGACATCTTTCAATCTTTGAAATACTGCATTGAGCATACTTCCCATCACGTATGCCATGCGTGTCCTAATCATTAAACTTAGACTGGTGAAAATTCTCCTGTAACCTTTAGTGGACCTCTTGGTATATTCTAAAAATATTCATGTATGACACTGGAAAGGGCAAAAATAAATAGAAGGAACATAATTAGACAAACTTTTTACCACTTAGAGGCATACTATGTGGTATATTAAACATTAACATTTAAATACATCCATTGTTTCTGTGCTATAAAAATATATTTTATTAAATATATTAGAAGAGTTGGTTAACATTTATAATTTCTTTAATGATATTAAAATGATTTGATAAATTATACTTTTGCAATTTTTATCTGACTATAATGCATTATTATACACATACATAGAAGTGCATTATAAAAAATCTAGTAAAAAGCCAACTCTGTAGAAAAATGAGACCCAGGATTCTTCACTTTCAATTGTCTTAAAACGATAATAACATGCGTGATTTTCTATTAAAAGTACTAAACAAAATCTAAAAGGTTTCAAACCCTATGATACCTTTTGCAAGATGAAAAGTTAAATTTATAGTAGTTTAAAGAGGACAATATGAATAAATCAATTATAGACAATTTTGTTATAGTAGTAAGAAAAATAAAAATAAATAAATAAAAAAATTCCGCAGCCCTTAGAGAAATGTTGATCTTGGATAAATGTTAGTACCAGCAGACACAAGGTACTATGCCATAGCAAAATAAAATCAATAAAAAACTTTCAGATAAGTGTTAGTAGAAAATTACTCATATCCAAGTCTTTGAGAATTGAATGTCATAGCTTTGTTGAGGGGAGTGAAAAAGTATATTTTAATTGATTTTAGGGAACTTGGTGATTTTAAAAATATATTTAGCTCAATGTAAACTTAAATAGTTTCAACAATAGTATACAATTTAAAAATAGCTTTATTTTCCTTTTTAAAAGTCACAGTGATTATTTGAAAAATATATAAAGTGTGCTAAAGAAATCTAGTTTTATTCCACTTGTTTATAAATACATATAACTTCCCATATGTGGTTATAAATTGATATATTTATAGCAGAATATTCACTGGTGTCTGTTAAACTTAGTATTTTAATACAGATGCATTTAAATTGTTTTTATTGGTCCAACCTTTAGCATTTTGGGTCAAAATACATCACAGGGCATGATATTATATATGAATTAAAGAGAAGTACATATTTCCAATCTGATGGTTTGTTAATCACTTTACAAACTTAATTAAGTGGTACACTGCATAGTCAAAACTATGAATGCAGTCTCTGAAGACATGCAAATAATTGAGACGTTAAATTTTTCTAAAAGAATAGACTTTTTCAAGTACTATTACCAGTGAGTGAACTTATAATTTAATAAATACCATTTTATATATAATTAGATATTATGTAATGTTCAAAAAATATCTAATAGGATATATATATATATATATATTTCTTTTTTAAGAGGAAAAATGAGGCATGTAGATGTTACACGACTTGCATAGAAATGTGTAATCTGTTACATGTGCAAGCAGTTTAAGACCTGAATTTTTATTCTCTGAATTCTATACTGACCCCTAGACTGTGATGACTCATGGCAACATGTGGTAACCAAGGACAAATAATTATCAGTGTCATCATTTTAGAATACAGTAGATGTGAAGAAAAATATGACATCTTAAACCTTCTTGCTGGAGTTAACATTATTCTCAACAGGTGGATGAAGGAAAGAAATACTCATAGTGCTCAGTAAACTGACCTACAGAAGTTTTTAAGTGTAGATTGTTTCTTGAAGGAAGATTGAAAAATAATATCTATCAAAATAATACAATAGAGTTTCCTAGGCAAAATACAGGTTATGGGTAAAATGAAGGCCATAAGGAAATAAACCATACAGACATTTTTAAGGTAGACAGTGAAAATCAGTTCTAATCATCAATGACTGTGTGGCATTGCACTATCTCAATATGATTCGTATTGTGGGTATCCCATATAAGCCCTGAGAGTCATGACAGTGAAGTTCTGGGGACCTGAATAACTGAGGCTTGACATTAGGTTAAAGCAAATGAGGAATTATGAAATCATGAGAAGGACGGTTATTTTTTAAAGCATTGGTTAAGTTAAACTAAGAGAAAGTCATTTTAAAATTTCAAAAGCTTCTCGACTTTTTTCTGTCTGACTTATTTCACTTAGCATAATAAACTCAAGATCCATCCATGTTGTCACAAAAGGCAGTGTTTGATCTTATGTCTGAGTAATATTCGTGTGTGTGTGTGTGTGTGTGTGTGTGTGTGTGTGTGTGTGCCTTCTTTATTTAAGGATCTATGAAGGGTACTTTCGTTGTTTCTATGTCTTGGCCACCATAAATAATGCTGCAGTGAACATTGGAGTACATATATCTTTATGGATAAATATTTTCAGATTTTTTTGATAGATACCCAGAAGTGGGATTGCTGGGTTTTATGGTAAATCTATTCTTAATTTTTTGAGGAACGTCCACCCTGTCTTTCCACAGTGCCTGTACCAGTTCACAGTACCACCAGCAGTGTATGAGGGTTCATTTTTCTCTACAGCCTCTCCAACACGTGTTACTCCTTGTCATATTGGTAATAATCATTCTAAAAGGTGCGAGGTTGTATCTCATTATAATTGTTTTCTTACTTTTTCTTAAATTTATTGGGGTGACAATAGTTAGTAAAATTACATAGGTTACAAGTATACATTTCTGTAATACATCATCTATATATCACATTGTGTGCTCACCACCCAGAATCAGTTCTCCTTCCATCACCATATATTTGACCCCCTTACCCTTCTTCTACTATCCCCCCTCCCTCCTTACCTTCTGGTGACCTCTGTTGTCTGTTTCTATGAGTTTTTGTTTCTTTTTTTCTGTCTTGTTCCTTTGCCGCTTTCAGTTTTCCTTTCCCAAATGTGAGTAAAGTCACATGGTTCTCGACTTTTTCTGTGTGACTTATTTCTATGATTTTGATTAGCATTTCCCTAATAGATAGTGAAGTTGAGCATCTTTTCATATACCTGTTGTCCAGTTAGGAGTATTTCTCTTCCTGAGAGAAGTGTCTGTTCAGTTCCTCTGCCCATTTTTTAATCAGATTATTTGTTTGTTTGTTTTTGTGTTGTGTTGTATAAGTTCTGTATATATTTTGGATATTAGCCCCTTACCAGAGGTGTTGTTTGCAAATATCTTCTCTCATTGGGTTGGTTGCTTCTTTGTTTTGTTGATGGTTTCTTTTGCTATATAGAAGAGTTTTAGTCTGGTATAGTCCCATTCATTTATTTTTGCATTTAGTTTCTTTGCCTTTGAGGTCAAATTTATAAAACCCTCTATAAACCCAAGGTCCATAAGTTTAGTACCTGTGCTTCTATGCAGTTTATTGTTTAAAGTTTTATATTTAGGTCTTTGATCCATTTTGAGTTATTTTTTTGTATATGGTGACAGATAGCTTTCTAGTTTCTTTTGCATGTGGATTTCCTATTTTCCCAGCACCATTTATTGAAGAGTGTTTCTTTTCTCCATTGTATGTTTTTGGCACCTTTGTTGAAAATTATCTGCCTATATATATATGTGAGTTATTTCTAGCTTCTCAGTTCTGTTCTATTGGTCTGTGTGTCTATTTTTCTGCAAATACCATGCTGTTTTGATTATTGTTGCTTTGTAGTGTAATTTGAAGTCAGGGAGTGTGATACCTCCAGCTTTGTTGGTTTTTGTTTGTTTGTTTTTTGTTTTTTGTGTGTGTTTTTTTAGGATTGCTTTGCCTATTTGGGGTCTTTTGTGATTCCATACAAATCGAATGAAAGACTATATGCCACTAAATTCAATAACCTAGAATAAATCGACAAGTTCTTAGAAATATATAACCTTCCTAGACTGAATCACGAAGAACTGGAAAAGCTAAATATACTGATTGACAAAAAGGAAATTGAAACAATCATCCAAAACCTCCCCAAAAGCAAAAGTCCAGAACCAGATGGCTTCACTAGTGAAATCTACCAAACATTCAAGGGTGATTTAATACCCATCCTTCTCAAACTCTTCCAAAAATGGAAGGAGAGGCAATACTTCCCAACTCATTTTGTGAGGTCAACGTTACCCTCATACTAACACCTGGTAAGTATAAAACAAAAAAAGAAAACTACCGACCAATGTATCTGATGAATACAGATGCAAAAATCTTGAATGAAATACTAGCAATTGAACACTTTATTCTTAAGACCATAATTGGGGCGAAAAGTTAAGATCTGAGGAAATATCCAGTGGTGTCTTTTCATTTCTGACATTTTGTAGTTAACTGAAATAAATGATTTAAAATTCATAGGAGGATATCTTTGCCATGGTTCCAAGGTTTTGGAACTCTTCTGTTCCTTCATTTTTTTCTAAGGCTTAATACAAGAGCATTTAAGAATAAATTCAAAAGATAGTTCTTCATTGGTATTCTGCATCTACCCAGCCAAGCTAATTCTTATTTTGGCTGAGACTTTGCCTATATAAAGATGCAGGATCGAAAAATCTATGTGGAAATAAAATATGCAGCCATTTACAATGATATATGTATATACATATGTGTATGTATGTAGCTTATGTATATATGTATATATATAATAAAGTAGGATATACTTAAATATTTATATCTTTCTACTAAAACACATGCAAATTTATGAAACGTGATGCTCATTTAACAGGGATTGATAGATTCTAGACTTTTAAAATTTAAGGCATATATTATTCTCTTAGCTATTTTTATTAATATCAACTCATCCATTTGTGGACCATGACTGCTAATAAGAAAACCGCACAGTTGGAAAAATGGTCCTTAAAATTATTTTTCACTTCTCTTCTGATTTTGGATCTGACTATATAATATTTCATATTTTGTTTTATTTGGTGGCAAAAAATACTCTAATATATTTTTTCTTTCTGTTTGTTTAAACTGGCAAATGATCACAATGAAAAAAAAGATGCAAACCAAAAAAAAAAATACATACTTGTTATCCAGACTTAAGAGGCAATATGGGACAATGGAATGGGTGTGAGTTCTGGACAGATGTACATGAACAAATCCCAGCCTCACTAGTTACCAGGTCTGATGTTGAGCTATGTAACTGACTTTTCTATGCTTCACTATCTTCTACAGTAAAAAAGAGATAATAATACCTACGTTACTGGGATGAGGCTATGCAAGTAAGTCCATTTCTACAAAATATGTTGCAGTTTCCCACAAAATAAGCACTCAACAAAGTCAACTCTTATTACTTATTCATCTTTAAGGAGGCAACTTAGTCATTTATTTGTTTAGTCCACAAATATAAATTAAGCTTCAATAATGTAAGCATACTATTTGGTAATAAACATATAAAAACATTTCTGTCAAGGTTCTTTTCTTAGGTAAAATTTAGCTAAATTAACTAGAGAAGTACATCAATTTATGCAAAGTAAGTCGAAATATTTGAAAGGGTATGTGATGGCAAATATTTTAGGAGATAAATAAAACAAGAGTTTAGGTTTTGAGGGTGTGGATGGAATGCACTGCATTGGACACTATCACTACTATCTGCTACTGTGCCTATTGCTCTAGAAGCCAGAGCTGCTGCAGTGTCATTACCACGACCTCTGGGGGACTTATAACAACATAACCTCTGCATCATTTCTCTTAACTATCCATTTTTTCTCCACCTGAAATTTCTCAGTTTCAGAATGGAGCATCTGATTTGCTGATGAAATGAGCCTAAGATTTAATATCCTGGGTATTAGGAAAAATAGTGCTCATATCTGATAAATTGGGAGAGATAAGAAATACAGTTATTTGTAAGACAGTTCTAGAGGTATAAATATAAAGGTCTAGATTCATTTTGAGGCATCAAGAATAAAAAAGATGATTCTACCTGGGACAAAGAATAGTTTCATATGAAGAAAGTCTTGAGCCAATTATATTTATAGGTATTTAGAGGAAGTAGGTTCAAAAAGTATTGTATGCGGGAAAGAGAGGATGGTCAGAGTAAGCAGCAGATGCAAATTATGCTGTGTATACATAAAATTGAATATAATTGTTTCCACTTTTTCATAATTTGTGTGTGTGTACTTGCATGTTTGTTAAGGATGGGGATATATGTATGATTAGATTGAGCATGACCAGAAAATAATGAGTTTTACATGCAATTAAAAGATATTTGGACTTTATTCTGGAGTACTGAATTGTTGAATGTTTTACAGATAGCACATATCAGAATAGTTGAATTTTAATAGGACCATTCAGTTAGTAAATTGGAGAACAGATTTAGGCACAGAGGGCTAGAGGAATATTCCAGGAAAGAAATGACACGTATCTTTGCAAAGACAATAAATGTGACAATTTAAAGAAAAATTTAGTAAATTCTTTTGAAATTTTATCAATATGACTTTCATAAGTGATATATGCTCGTAGTCAGAGAATAAAATGCATTCGTAGGTTTGAGATTCAGAAATTTACAGAATGGTAGTATGACTCAAGAGAGAAACAGCAAGGAAAGCATGTTTCTAGTGAAAGTTCAGTTTAGAACATCCTGAGGATGGGTATCTACTTGTACAGGCAACTTAAATATGTAAGCCTGGAAAGGAGACATGACTTCTTTTTTCCAGAAATATTTATGTATAAACCAATAGCATTTAGGACATCATCAAAATCGACTGAACACAATGAGAAGTCCCTTGGCAATGGGGCCAGGTGATGCAATCTTCATGACTCAGCTTCCCTCCTGGGTCACATAACCCCTAAGTGCACAGAAAAGACATGTTGCAAATGGTCTGGGGTTGAGGGAGCAACTATTCATTTGACATTTTACTATTTGTAGACAAATTATTATTTGTACAATTACCAATTGTATACTATAAAAAAACACAATTTCGGAGAAATCCAAGATTCTTCTTTAATTCTTTATCTCCCATTCTATAACCGATTATTTTTCTTTGCGATCAGAACGTATTCAGAAGCCAGAGGCTGCTTGATGTTTCCACTACAGATACGGATGTCATGGAATCAAAATCCTTCATCTGTGGTTCCAATGTAACATCCTAACTGGTCAGCCTGCAGCTACTGTTGCCAGTAATACAGGGTGTTTGTTTTTTCCTCCTCCCCCAAGGTAATTTAGATCATGTCTCTTGCATTTTTAAAATGCCTTAGTAGCCTTCACAAGTAAAGTGAAAGCAAACTCCTTAGCAAGACCTGCATTCCTCTATGTATGTATGTATGACTGTGCATGCATCTGTGTATGTATCTATTCATCTATCTACTTATTTATTTATTTTGGTAGTCTACCTGCTGTCTACTTCCACAGTATAACCCTGTACCATTCTCCTTCTCATTAACTATAGTTCAGCCATGTTCTCCTTCTTTCTTTCCTTCAAGTATGCTGACTCCATTCTGCCTCAGTGTCTCTAAGCTTAATGATTGTTTTCTTCCTGGAAGTCTCTCTCCATACCTTTAAATGGGTCAGTCCTCATCCAGTTGATCTCTGTTCAAAGACCTCTTACTTGAGAAGTCTCTTCAAGAAATCTTCTTCCCAAACAGTCCCGTCTCATTCCATTTACTCCCTATTTTCTTACCTTGATTATTTTCTTCTGAGAAGATCACTGTATGAAATATTATGTATGTATAGGTTTACTGGCTGAATGTGTGTTAGTCTCTGTTTTCACATCTCACTGCTGAATTACCAAATTTTATAATAATGTTTGCAATGTAATAGGGACTTAATAATTATTAAGTTAAATAAATGCATGAAAATCATCACAGATGCTTTGCTGGCAATTGGGTAGAAACTGAAGCAGTAACTATGTGCTGGGCATTATTTGATGATACATATATAGATCAGTATTTGAGTATTTTTGTGATATATTTGAAACAGTAACTAGAGAGTGACAAGTGCATAATATGTCCCTATTCTGTCCTTGGTGTCTTCCAGACCTGCATACTCAATCACTCATTCTTTCCTCTGGGCTTGTTTAGTGTTTTGTGCAAAGTGTCTACTTACTCTTTAAGTTCCTTGAAATAAGGGATATATGCATATGAATCCCAATAATATAGAATTACCTAAATAACGAATTATAACCAATAAATAACATTACATTTGATGAAATCATATAGTCTACATCTGACACATGTCTTTGAGTGGCTAAAATTACATTAAAAATGAAGAGCAAAGGCAATTTACCTAAATCACTTTATGCTATGATTCGATCAGCTACTTTGAGGGTCTATTAACTTACAGTTTAAAAGGGAGCATGGGATTATTAACATAAAGTGGAATAAGGTCAGGGATATAAAATGATGGAAGGTATCACAGAGAAAGATCAACAAAGAGTCTGTGATTTGTCCTCTACTTGCTGCTGTCTTGGGCGTATTTCCTCCATATATTCAGTATTTGTGCTCAAGAAGATTCTTGTGTTGGTTTCCCCCATGCAGCCACTGTAATGCTCCCAGAAGAAAGATGAAATTTTCTAAATTTGATGAGTGGGCCTTCACGAGGAGGCAAATATGTTTGTTTAATGTTTAATAAATAGGAATAGAGTCAGTTCAAATTACCGATAAATGTGTTATCACATGACAAGGGTACACATTTTAATTGCAGACAAATTTGGCGAATATGTTCTCAGAGAAGGAAGAAAATAAAAACTACTGACCATGAACCACAATATTTGGAACATGTATTTCAGAGTACTTCAGATTATGAATTCAGTTTGGGAAAATTCTGTAAGACTGCAAGTTTTCAGTGCAAGCACCTAACAAATGAGCTGAACATTTATTGGATGTTCAGTAGAGCTATTGAGTAAAGGACTGAACAGTGGATTCATATTTTTGCCTTCCCTTGTGAAGCAGAATATTCTCACACCAAATTCTATTCTCATATCTCTTTTTGGTCTTGGAATAGAAGTTGACTTCTAATTGGCCATTGAATAATTTGTTCCTTCATAGGTAACTATTTTAAAGATCAAGTTGGCATATCTTGCTATTTCCTCTTCTACTTTCTGGATACCATTATAGTAGAGGGTCAGCCATCTCTGTCCATCTCTCTGTTGTGCAGATGGCAAACTTTTTGGGTGAGAGGCCGGGGACACATAGAGCCTATGTAATCTTGGCCACGTTAGTGCTAAACTTGGGAAGTTATGCTGTTTATTGTAATTCATCGGATTCTATTCATCAGCCATTTTTGCATTATGCCAATTACTTGTTCCTGCAGTCATTTATATAAATATTCTCTGAGAGTCAAGGAAAAGGGCATAAGAAACAAAAATATTTGGGTTTCCTGCCTGAGACATTTACCAATAATGGTATCAATACATTTGATATATTTTCATAGTTTTATCCCATCCTCTCAATCTCTATAGGTACATGCTAACAACAGCTACCTAGATTCAGGCTTTACAGCTGCTAAAATCTAGCTTTAGCCAAGGAAAGTTGCACTGATATCATGAATACCACCTTGACTAATAACTAATCAGTAATGAGTAATACTGATTTTGCATTTTCTTCACTCAACAGAGCATCCCCAAATGCAAGAGGTATTTGTAGTGCTACAAATACCTCTAATATATATCTCTCCAGTTAAACAACCATTCAGGTTTTATTAAATACATTTTACTTGTGAAGGGTGGCAGAATATACCACCCTAAAATATGCTGCTCTGGTATGTTGATTATTTTGTATTAAAGGCACTTGGGAAACAGGAAATGCAAGAAAAATACTCTCACCTTCCTTTTTCTTAAAAGCAAGACATGAAATTCCCGTGTGAAAGATGTTCTCTCTATTCCAGAAGGAAAGTATCATTCTTATTATCAGGGAGAAGAAATTGAGACCAAGTGAATTTTGTACAAACAAACATAACTTGTTAAAGTAATTCTTACTTTTCTATAGTTTTTCCACATAATTCAGTTATTATCTGCTATAGCCTCAACTTTGTTCAATCTAATATAAAAGCTTGTAGACTTTACCATTTCTTCTTTTCCTATGGATGCTCATGTGTTACATAAAACTTGTATCAATTTGTAAGCTTTTCTCCTGTCTTATATCAGTTTACCTTGAGGCCCATTGAAAAACCCTAAGATGGCAGAGGCAAAAGTTTGGCCTCCCCTCTGAGGCAGTATTCTTCTTCTCAATGGAATATACAAAGAGGTTTAAGGCTTGACACATTTCATTAAGAACTTTATATGATATTTATGGGAGATAAGGAAAAATGTGTTATGGTACAACGTATAATGCAGATCAGTATATTGTTAAATATAAAGAGCTATTAAATATAATAGGATATATCAATTATGGTAGGAAATTATGATCTGTTTTTACATTTTGAAAGCTGTATCATATTAGAATTACAGAAAATGAGAACAATGAGTGAGTCCAGAAGAGGAGTGCAAGAAAATGCCATAAGCATGATTTGAAAACTCTTGTGAAAGAATCAGTTCTTTACTAACTAATAAACATCAGTGTTTGACTAATTGAACAGCTAACTAAAGAGATCCTGTATTCAAGAAAAGGGGATCATTTTTAAGTAAGGCTGCATCATAAATCTAGGAATGGCTTAGGAAAATGTGTGTGACAAAATTTGGAAAGTTTGAGAACGGTTAGGAAGAGAGTTCTTACAGGGAGATCTTATCAATATTCTTACCATTTATTATGTATTCCAGGTACTGTGCTAAACCATATTTAGTCCCAATTTATCATTACACATACTATGTGGGATTCATATTACTATTTAAATATTAATAGTAGAACACTGAGTCTCTGAAAAATTAGTTAAATTATCAATTCAAATAGTAAATAATAGACCAAGGATTCAATTTCACATTTTCTGACTCAAGAGGTAGAATTATTTCTACGGAGGAATGCTAGTGATGAACTATCGTTTCTCTTTTAAATGTTTATCATTTAATAGTTCATGTAGTTTTTAATAGTTTATTATAAGAATATTGAAACAAGTATTTTAACAGAGATCATTCAGTTAGTCTGATCTTAGCAAAACAGTATCTAAATCCCTAAAACGGTTAGGTCATAGGAACCTTGTAAGCAACTGTACATTTAATGCATCTCATTTGTCTTAAACTGTGGTTAGTCAGCATCCTGACCTTCTATTCGCAGGGTGGGTAATTGACTAAGTGAGTTGAGAAAACCATTTGTTCGACCTCTGTGGGAAGGAGTTCCATCAGTCTTCTGGCACCAGAAGGAACAAAGTTATGATTAAATAACCATAGCCTCCGACAGCTCTGAACACATTTCTCTCACTTCACATGCTGCAGTTTTGCTCCAATATGTCTGCTCCTGGCCAGCCACATCCTGTTCTCCCCTCCAGCCATAACTCAATCCTGTAACAGAAGCCACCACCCTCACAGCCCGATCTGGCTCAGAACCCAATAACTGCTTCCTTCTGGCACAGAAACCTCCTTTTCATTCCAACCTCATTCACTTCCTATGCCCACTCTTTGCTTTTATCTTGGTACCCTTCCAAATGTCCATTCTAATCCTTTTTCCTATTCACAATTAAATTGTCCTCGTTTCTCTTCTGATTCCAAGGCCACGATCCTCAGTTCCTCTTTCCTTTTTCCTCACAATGTGTTTCTCTTTCCTCTAATCATTTACTTTTATCAATTTTCTGTTTATTTATTTTTGCCTAGATCCATATATTTAAAGTTACTAGAGACTAAAACCCGTTGCAATATTTGTGGACAAAATATTTGCAGGTTATACAAAAGAACCACTTCTTTTTGGTATGGTATATATTAGCAGATTATATACAGCTCCTCAGTATGGAACCTAAAAAAAATGAAAACACATTCTATTGTATGAAAATTGTCTTGTAAGTTTAATATATAAAGAGCATGTTGTAATGTCAATTATATCTTGAGTCAAAGTTTCCAAATATATAGAATTTAAGGTATGACAACAAATAAAGACAACCTTATTTAAAATGGAGTCAGGAAGCCCTGAAGGGGGTGCTTTCACATATGTACCACTCACTGCAGTGCATGTAACCAATAAGAACATGGAAGATAGGCATTACAGTAGGCTCTCCATATCTGCAGCTTCCTCATGTGCACACATGGGTTCAAACAACTGTGGATCGAAAATATTTGAACAAAGTTCTATTGATGATATGTACTACGTAGTTAGGCCAATAATGGTTCATTCGCACTGAACATGTGAAAAAATTTTTTCTTGTGATTATTGCCTAAAAAATACAATATATCAATTATTTGCATAGCATTTGCCTTGTAGTAGTTACTATAACTAATCTAGAAACAATTTCAAGTATAGGAGAGAATGTGCGTAGTTGATGCACAATTTCTATATCACTTAGTACAAGTGACTTGAGCATCTATAGATTTTGGTATCCTGAGGAACTTGAAACCAGTCCTCTATAGATGCTGAGGGATGACTGCATTTTGACAAGGGCAGACATTTTTCCCATAGGAATTTCATCTCCTGATTTTAAGAAAAGGATGGAAGCTCCCTCCTTGTCTTACCAATAACTCACTAACCACTGCCAAAAGCGAATGAGAAACTGCCAATACTTCAAACTCTTGTTCTTCTCCAATGAACTTTTGTTCAAAAATCCCTCTCCATTTTCCTCCTAAAACCTGCTAAAAGCTAATTTTCAATTTGTCACTTTGGTCTTTTCCGTGGTTCACCATAGCTTTCTTGTCCAAAATTGCAATTCTCTGCTATTTCTGAATAAATTCACTTTGCTGGTGAAAGAACTGACTATTTTATTTTTGAGGTTGACAAAACCAACCTAAAGAATTTCACATTTATCTCCAATTAATACAAGTTAATTAGATTAGAAGTATAAATTAGTTTAATGAAAGTATTCTTTGAAAGACTGTAGATTAATGCTGGAATTTCTGATTTCTACTTCCCAAATATAATTATATACTTGTACTCTGACACTAAACCCTAATTATATTCTTGTATTCACATGTACACATGCACACACACCCTCAAACATGTACACACACACACACAAACACACAGACATCACACATACACATTATGGTGTTGTAACATGGTGGGCATATGTTAATGTCAGGTTTCAAAATGATGAATATGAAGATAATGGGGTATGTTTGGGAGGGAGGCATAAGAAAAGAACAAAATTTAGTATAATGCTGAAACTCACGTTTTCAATTACTGGTCTTCAACTCAATTTCACTGTATAATACTCTCAATTTCATTATACCTTCAAATTATGCAATTAAACTGTAATATTCTATGCTTTAACTTCAGCCACCTTTGTGGTTCCATTACCCTTTGATCTCCTTTACTTTAAATCAAGCACTCTCTGAAAGCTCTTATCTTCAAATAAGCAATTAAAGCGTAGTGGAAAATTGAAAACCCTTGTTATGTAAAACAGAGATATATTTTCATGCATTAAATATTTTGCTAAGCAGAGAAGAAGCTCAAGTAATTGATAATCTGTTAAGAATTAATATGTTTGGTTATTTTCAGAAAACAATCTAAAATATTTATATCAAATTGGACTATATTTCTCAGATATCTCAAAAGCTATATTATATTTGGACATTAACAAACATGTATTAGGTAGCATTTTTCTAGGGACATATATTTACCTAAAACATGGTTAAATGGCAAAATAATAGATGGTAATTATGAAATAAACATACTTGCTGAAGTAAAATTGAGAGCTGGATGCCTGCTAAAGAAAATAAATACTTTTGTTTTTCATCTATATGTATTTGATACAACTATACAGTTATCATATGCAAAAACTAAAGAGTGTATTACACCCAGTCCACAGTATAGCAGCAAATACTGTGTGAACTGGTATTGCTCATACCAAATCTGACAGCAAAATTATAACAAATATTCTGCTATTTGTATAGACATAGGTTTTCAAACATGATTAAAATATGAGAACATTTTATTTTTGTCAATTTAATTCTTCCTGGTTAAGTCCAATACATAAACTACACATAAAATCAGGACCAATCTGTTTGATCAAGGGGATTAAAGAGAAAGGGAGAAAGAGATTTAACATGAACATATTTTATTGCAAAAACACATTTCATTAAACAGCTCTCTAAAATTTTAGGTTGTACCTCAGGCTTTTTTTTAATTCCCTTTCCCTTTTTGAAAAAGGGTCAACTCTTTTCTCAAATCATCTGATAACAACCAATGATTGACACAGTAAATCTATGTAAATAACATGCGGTGAAATCAATCAAAGAACGTGTACTTGTATATGATATCTAATTAATAAACTATAATTAAGAAAATAAGGAAATGGGATGCTCACTTGCCCATTCATACTAATAATATCTGCTTATTAAGAGGAGATATGTTTGGAACTAAAATATAGTGTATTGAAGACAGATCAAAATAAAATGTACATGGTGGGTACTAAAATGATGTGAATTTTATGTTTTTATTTTTATTTTTATTTTTTTTACTTAAAGTTTATTGGAGTGGCAGTGGTTAGTAAAGTTACATAGGTTTCAGGTGTACAATTCTGTAATACATCATCTATATATCACGTTGTGTGCTCACGACCAGAGTCAGTTTTCCCTCCGTCACCATATATTTGATTTCTTTTACCCTCATCTACTGTCCCCTCTCCTCTCCACCCTCTGGTAACCACTAAACTATTGTCTGTGTCTATGGGTTTTTATTTCTTCATTTGTTAGTCTTGTTCCCTTCTTGTTTTCAGTTTTATATCCCACATATCAGTGAAATCATATGGTTCTTGAATTTTTCTGATGGACTTATTTCACTTAGCATAATAATCTCAAGATCCATTCATGTTGTTGCAAAGAGCATTATTCCATCTTTTCTTATGGCAGAATTCCATTGTGTATATATACCACATCTTCTTTATCCAATCATCTATTGAAGGACACTTTGGTTGTTTCCATGTCTTGGCCACCTTAAATAAAGCTGCAATCAACATCAAAATACATATATCTTTACAGAAAAATATTACCAGATTTTTTTGGGGTAGATACTCAGGAGAGGGATTGCTGGGTCATATGGTAATTCTACTCTCAATTTTTTGAGGAACCTCTACACTGCCTTCCATATTGTCTGCACTAATCTGCATTCTCACCAACAGAGCCACATGCAAAAGAGTGCTTTTCTTTTTTTAACATGACCCCTGGGCTGTTTGTGGTCAGAGAATTCCCTCACATTGTGTTTGCCAGCTACTTTTTATTTCCCTAGAGAGTGATTCAATAGTTGCTTTAATTTTGTTTATTTGTTTTTATTTTTGTTTTTTAAATAAGCTTTCCACCAGGGTCAATAAATTACTGATCAGAATTACTGATATCAATGCTTTAAATAAGTCTAACATAAACTGAAGATGTTTTAGGAAAATTATTCTTGTCTCTAATTATAATCCACACATCCCCTTATTTATCATTACAATCTCACCCTACTTGATTAAAAGATTTACTGCAAGTATCCTGTCTCATTCTAATTGTGGACTGAGTTGATTAGTTTTAAAAAATATTAGAATTGTTAAAAAAAATGTTACAATCATTACAGTAGTTTTCTATAATGGTTAGAACAAAATGTCACCGATGTAGTGACTTTAAATTTCACAAATTTATCATTTTACCATTTTTTAGGCTTTGCAAATTCATTATAAGTTTTACTGGGCTAACATCAAGGTGTTGGCTGGCCTGCGTGTCATCTGGATGCTCTAGGGGAGAATCCATTTCTTTGCACTTTCTAGCTCCTAGAAATCTCCTGCAATCCTGGTTATTGTCCCCCCTACTCCACAGCCAAAGCCATCAGTGGAGCATCTTCTCATCTCTCTCTCATTTTGTCCTTTTGAACTTCATTGTAGAAGTTCAATGCCCTTGTGATTAGATTGGGTCTACCTGCATAAACCAGGATAGTCGCTCTGTTTTAAAGTCAGTTATTAGCAACCTTAATTCCATATGTAACCTTAATCTTTTCTAGGTAGAATCTCTTGCCTTTTTTAGTATTTACAGGCTGCCAGCATTCTTTAGTTTGTGATCCCTTTACTCAATATGCAAAGCCAGCGATGGTGGGCCAAGTTCTTATGTTCCCTCAGTTTTACTCAGCTTATGTCTTTACGTCTATTTCTCCAAGTCTCTTGTTCTGCCTCCCTCTTCTATTTTTAAGGACTTTTTTTTTATTATATTGGGCCCACCTGGAGTATCTTGGATAATCTCCCCATGTTAAAGTCAGCGGATTAACAAACTTAATTACATCTGCAACTGTAATTCCTCTTTGACATTTTACCGAGCATGTCCATAGATTCTGAGGATTAGGCCGGACCTTTTGTGTGTTTTTTTTGGTCGGTGGGGAGGAGGGGTAGCGTTATTCTGTCTACCCCATTGTTGCTACCAAAACACGAAACTTATAAATAGTTAAGTTTAAGTAGTTTTCAGAATTGTAATGGAAAAAATTGATCTTTTAACACTTATCATATGGTTTTCTTCCTGATGCATGAATCGTTCTACAGCATTCTTGACATATGGTTCTTCTGAGGAAAACATTTTGCAAATACGCTTATGCAGTATGTTGATACTATTTTGATACAATTTACATTCCCATAATAACTGTTACAAAATCTCTCTCCTACCTCTACTCTGAATTTGTGTCTACCCTGCTTTATTCCCTCTGGTATAACTTCTTGTTCTTGTCGAATTATTTTAATAGAAAGACTTATTTCTTTGCATATATCATTATCATTATTAATCCATAAAAATTCCCACTGCAATATTCCTTGTTGACAAAATTATAAAATGTAGAATATCTAAACTATTTTTCTAGTAGAAATCTGAGTCTTCAGATACCTGATCAGCAAGCAGCTAGACGTGATCCCACTCAGATAGATTTCCAGGCTTCATTACATATGATACTGCCAACTTGGTCGGAGTTGATTAAATTAGAAGTGGTGCCCTCCCCATGTCATCCATGTTAGTTTGCTTAGTGTCACTTATTTGGAAAAACACTTTGCTTAAGGGGTTTGCTTATTGATAGTAGTGATTACCTAGTCAAACAAATTCTGCTTCTTGGTGTATCTGTATTTGAGAAACATAGATAGGGACAGAGACTAGGCTGATAAAAGGGGTTGAGCAGACAAGTGGTGACAAAGAAAAACTGTCAGAAGGGAGATATTATTCGAATCCATAAGATACCTCTAAATCAATATTACAGTAAAAACTTGCCCACCCACCCTTAAATGAACCCCTCTTAACTATGGTGATCTACGTGTGTTTCTTCTTCTTATACACAAAAGGAGTTGAATGGACTTATTTATATTTAAAGATAAAATTAAAATGTTCACCTAAGGGAAGCAGGAATTTTCAGAAATTTAGAGAAACAGATTTAAAAATTTTCACAACTATTAATTCACTAAATTTTAATGAATATTTACAATGTTCAAATCCATTTTCTAAAAGTGTTCATATACATCAAATTTTATTCCTACAACAATCATATGAGATAGATTATAAATATATAGCTCACCGTTTCTCACGTTGAAATAATCTACCCAATATTATATAGTTCAGAGCTTACATAGTCAGAATTTGAACATAATCTAGTGATTCCTAGTTTAATATTCTTAATTTTTAAAAATTAGTATATATACATATAGTATATATGTATGTATATGTGTGTATGCATGTGTGTCTTTACCAAAGAGAGAAGCAAAATAAGAACAACAAAGGAAAAAAAGTAAGGGAAGAAGCTTTCTCACTTTGTGAGAAATAACTATGTGCACAAGAAAGAAAGTCATAGAGGAAAATACCTGTAAAATCTCTAATAATGAGTATCTTTGTATTCAGTATCCAGAAAGAACTGAATCATGAAGTTGGTCTTTTTAATGAGGACTGTGTTATAAATATCCTATAAAAGAAATCCAAGGAAATATCCAAGAAAACAATACACTTCAATTAAAAGGATTTTAATTCTAATGCCCCTAGAAAAAGATTAATGCAGATTTTCATCCCTTAGCCAGGGAATATAGCAGGAATTCTCTAATTTGTCCATAACTGGGAAAGATCGCTGTCTCACTGGTTGAAATTCAATAATCAAGGCCCCTATCTAGTGACAGCTAAATCTGGAAAAAGTAAATACATTTACAGAATATAGTTACTTTACTAGTGTCTCAAATGTAATATTCCCAACATGTAGGTTATTATATTGTCTTCTGAATCTGTTTTTTTTACTGGTATGTCATATTTATGTAGCCTTATTTACCAGTCAGTATATGGAAGTCAGTATAGTGATCTCTATTACCTTAATTAATCTACCCAAATCAATCTGATTAATATTTGTAAATATGGCACGTTAACTCCATCTCTACTAGCTCAGGCCTTTGTCATTTCTTCCCTAGCTTAATGCAATAAACTTCCTACCTCATAGTTCATTCATTAACACGTTCCGTTAATTACTGAGAGTCATTCTTTTTCATGTTTTGTACACTTTTATCTCTTTGCTTAAATATACAGAGTACTACTATTTACTTTAAAGAGTAGTTCTCATGTATATCTATATCTAGTGTTTTCTATATCTATATGTAAAACTATATATCTATATCTAAATAGTGTTTTCATGTATATCTATATCTATATAGATATAAATATCTTAAAATAGACTTTTCAAGCCATCTCAGTATAACCCATGCCTTATTTATCTATTTTTGTCTATACCTAACAATGCCTGACACATAGAAGATAGTCAAAGTTTACCTGAATGACAAATGTCTTTCCTAAAATGTTTTCAAAATAAATGTATGTAACACACATAGATACGTTGGTGTTTTTAGTCAGGGTTTTCCAGAGAAACAGAACAAGTATGGGGAATGTGGGGGGAGAATGGCAGGGACAAAGAGAGAGGGAAATAGAGAGATAAAGGGATTGGCTTATGTGATTGTGGAGGCCTGCAAGACCAACATTTGCAGGCTAGGCTGGCAGGCTGGAGACCCAGAGAAGAGTTGATGTTGCAGTTGGATTCTGAAAGCAGATTTCTTATAGAATCCCTTTCTTCTCAGTGAATATCAATCCTACTTTAATGTATTCAACTGTTTGAGGCCCACCTAAATTATTGAAGGTAATCCACTTAACTCAGTCTAGTGATTTAAATGATAAGCTCCTGTAAAAAAAACAAAAAAAACAAAAAAAAACAAACAAACAAACAAAAAAAAAAAACCTGCGCAACTACATTCAGACATTTTGACCAAATATCAGTGTAGCATGGCCTAGGGAAGGTGACATGCAATTGACCATATCAGTTAAAAGCTCAGGGTACAATTAAGAACAGAAAGCATAGACCAAATCATACTACAGATAAACATTTTTTCCACTTTCATAGATTAACTCACTACCACAACAGATGGTGACAAGAGCATGGAATTCAAATAGATAAATAAATGACTCTGGGGCCTGGATAGGGTTACACAAGTAGTTTAGAACACAAACTAACACTTACCATGTTTCCTCAAAAATAAGACCTAGCCGGACAATCAGCTCTAATGCGTCTTTTGGAGAAAAAATTAATATAAGACCCGATCTTATATTACATTTTATTATATAAGACCCAGTTTTGTATTATAATAAAATAAGACAGGGTCTTATATTAATTTTTGCTCCAAAAGACGCGTTAGAGCTGATTGTCGGCTAGGTCTTATTTTCAGGGAAACGTGATATAGAATTACAAAGAAAGGTGTACAGTTCATGGCGGATGAATCTGCATGTTACCATGATATAAAAACAATAAGTAGTTATACAGCATTTTATAATGTCTAAATAATTTTCGATAGTGGTTTTATTTAAAGTCATTAAAAAACACAATGTACGAGGATATGTGAAAACCTTATGAGGAAGGATTACATATCATGAGATAATAGATAAAGCAGCAAATTATTACAAAGAATAATTTACTGAAGTTTATATGATTCCAAAACCCATACAAATAAGTTATTTATTAAATTAATGGACTTTCCAGTTATTCCTATTCTATTTACAGGTAACTCAACGTTTTTAAGTGTTAAGTAAACTATCACTATTTTTTTATTGAGAATTTGTCAGAATTTATTTAACCTGCTACTAAATATTTAATAAACATTTGACATATTTTAAGTAGCTTTATGGAATTTAGATATTTGTCACTTTAAGAAAAAATGTTCACATAAATCTCACTTGATACATCACAAATAGAGTAAACATTTTTTACCATAAAATTGTATCTCCTCTTTTCCTGAAAAAGCCTTTAACCTTCTTGTTATTGCTATCCTATAATTTTGTCACAGAATGACAACACAGGAAAACTGAAAAAAACAAACACAAATTTGGCTGACACTGAATTTGGTGTTTTACGTAATATAGATGACATCTATATTTTACATGATATAGGTGTCATTCCATTATAACAAAATGGTTTAACTGCTCAGTCTATGTACATTTACCATGTACTTAGTTACATATAAATATCATCACAATTATATCCCTGTGTATTTTTCTTATTACCATAAATAGTCTTACAGAAACATTTTCCTGAATTAAATGTGTGTAGCTATATATACATGTATCATTTGTAGGAATTCAAACAATCTTTAATGAATACTGGCTACTTAAAATTTCTAGTTGATTAAGATTTTATAGTAATAGTCATTTTTCTGCTTCAAAGTTTGCTACCTCAACTAACTTCAAGGTTCTGTTATTTAAGAGTTTCTGTACAAATGCCTGGGAATAAAAGTGAATGAGAGTGTTACTTATTTTACATGATTATATTTCAACTGGATTTAAAATGGCTTACTACAATATTCATTATAGCAAAAATAAACAAAAATAGCATTTCTTAGGTCTGTAAATGAAAATAAAAGGAAATAAAGATATAAAATCAGCTAAAGTCAGCAAAGAATTTTACACTAAAAATGCACTCTTCGTGGTTTTTCCTCCAGATGGTGGATAATTTTGGCTTTTTCAGAAGCTTCCTGTAGGAGAAACATGATTCACACAGCTCTCAACATGTGGCAAATATTTGGTAAGTAGAATTAACATGAAGTAATTATTTTCCATGTTTCCCTGTTGATTTATTAATACACACATGCTAACATACAGTAGGTTGAACTTTATATATAATACGAAAGACAGTGACAAGCTTAAAAATAAACTATATTAAGATAGGAATAAATTGTTATCATATGATTAAAATGACTTTCCCCAAGCAGATATGCAACATTGCATTGGTGTTTCTATTCCAGGATGGGGCCCAAAAAATATTCCCTACAAAATAATTAGCCATATGAAGGTGACGAGTATGAATGACAGACGGACTACAAGAGGGAGGCATGGCTAGGCCTTGTCTCTCACAGGAACAGCTTTGTGAGACTTTGCTCATTGAGTTTCCTTGGGCAAGTTAGGTTTCCCAGCATCCAAAAAGTTTCACTGCCCAGACCCAGGTTTATTTACAAGTATGCAACTTGGCTGAGTCTTCAGTGTCCCCTGCAACACTGCTTTGAATTTCACTAACCCAGAGAAGTCTTCTTTAGCCTTGGAGTAGGGGGGAGAAAAAGATAAAAACATTTACCAACAAGGAGATTGCTTTACCTAGAAGTCATTGCAGTAAGGGAGTAAGGGAGAACATTACCTTAATAGTGTCTTAGCGGTGTCTCAGAAGGGTAAAATCAGAGGATGTTGTTACAAGATTTGGGATATGGGTTTAAATGGTTTAACTTGGATCTTCAAATTTGGTGTTAGCCATAGTTGTGATAGAAACTATTGTTGGTAGATGAGAGTGGTGATGGTCTTAAAGCAAGTCTTGATAAGTATATTATTGTGATAAGTGATGCTTTGTCAGCTGAGCAGACTACTGTCTCCATTAAATTTCTCTGCAAGAGAGTACTGAAACAAAAAATAAAGTTAAGTGTCGATCCACACTTTTATCTTTTCTAAGCAGAGTGTAGGGAACAAACAAATTCATATTGACACATGTGGGCTCAGTCCACAAAAATATTCAAATCCGAAAAATATTCAAATGCCAAAAATATGTCCTTTTGTTTTTGGTTCTTTGTGAAATTATCAATGTATAGATATTTCCCCAAATATAAGATAATAACTCATATATTCCTGTATTTTTATAAGCAATGTGAGCCACATTTGAAAATTCAATGTCTTACATTGTTAACCTGCTTTAAAAAGCAAGTGTCATAAATTATATAGAAAATAATTTGTTATTTAATGGGTAAAAATTTTAGTTTTAAAAATAACTTATTTCACAGATAAAAGTACAATGGTATCTAAGATTGTACTTTCTATCACATCATTGTCTATCAAACGTTAACAAAAATATTTGAAAAATATTTTTCAAATATCACTCAAAATATCTCTTACACATTTTCAAATATCTCATCCATTTTATAATGTGTAACACTTTCTGTATTTTTTTGTAAGAAGTATTTTTTGCAGAAGAATAAATGTTAAAAAATAAGAAATATTTTTTCCTACAGCTTAAGGTTACATTTACTAATAGGTATACATATATGTTCACATATGTATATGGATTCAACTTTAAATATGGATTTCCTGATCCTTTGTTCTCAAGTGTTCAAATGCATTTACTAAAGTGAAAAGCAAGCATAATAGCTAATTTATTTTTAGTGCTGAGTATTATTCCAGTGTCTGGATGTGCCACAGTTTATTCACAACCCCTACTGAAAGATACCTTGGTTGTTCCCAAGTATTTGGCAATTATGAGTTAAGCTGCTAATAAACATTAATGTGCAGTGTTTTGTGTGGATATAGATTGCAGCTTATTTGGGTAAATACCAAGGAGCACAGTTGTTGTCTATTATGGTAAGAGTATGCTTAGTTTTGTGAGAAACTGCTAAAGTGTCTTCCAAAGTGGCTGTAGCATTTTGCATTCCCACCAGCAATGAATGAAAGTTCCTAATGCTCCAAATCCTTGTCAGTCTCTGGTGTGGTCAGTGTTCTCTATTTTGGCCGTTCTAATTAGATGTACAGTGATATTTCATTGTTGATTCCCTTTACATTTCCCTGATGATGTATATAGTGGAATATCTTATATGTTTATTTGCCATCTGTATATCTTCCTTGGTGACCTGTCTTTTAAGGTTTCTGGCCCATTTTTTTTAATTGGGTTGTTTTCTTATCACTGAGTTGTAAGTATCTTACAACTTATCACTGAGTTGTAGGTTCATTGTATCTTTTGGATAACAGTCCTTTATCAGATATACGAGTACATCTTTAACAGAAATATGCTCTCAAGCCATGAAAAGACATGGAGGAAACTTAAATATACATATTAAGTGAAAGAAGCCAATCTGAAAAAGGCTACATACTGTCTGATTCTAAATATATGACATGCTGGAATAGGTAAAACTATTGAGAAGTAAAAAGATCAGTGGTTTCTAGGGGGTAGCGAAATGGGAAGAGTGAATAAATTGAGTACACAGAATTTTTAGGGTTGTGAAAATACTGCGAGACACCACAGTGGTGGTCACATGCCATTATGCATTTGTCCAAACCCATAATATACACAGCACCAATAGTGAACCATAATATAAACCATGCACTTTGGGAGATGATGACATGTCAGTGTAGCTTCATCGATTATAACAAAGACATCGCTCTAGCAGGGGATATTGGTGTTGGGGGAGGTGATGTGCAAGTGGGGACCTGGGCATATGAAAACATTCTGTACCTTCCTTCATTTGGTCATGAACTTAACAGTTCTCTAAAAAAAATGAAATATTTGAAAAATATAGCTGACTGCTGCCAAACTGAAAACATAAAATACGATAGTTTATTTTGTTCTTGGTATATAATAGTAAATACTGTTAAGGACATAGAAAAAAGGCAACATGAAATACTATTATTTTTGTGTGCCTCCTTATATCGATGAATCAGTTTTTTTGTTTGTTTGTTTGTTTGTTTCCAACGTTACTGAAACCAATAATGGGTCATTTCACCTATGGCTGATACAAAAGATGGCCCGATTTCAAATACTGGATTGGTTGAAGCAGGCTCATCTTTTCTTTCACAATCCTTTTAAGAAATGCTCATTCCAAATTTGCATGTAAAATAAATATGTCCCAATAAAAAGTTTTAAATATGTTAGCTGCTGATCTGTTATATATTATCTAACCACAAAAGTAGGTGTTTTCTGTTTAGGAAAAGAAAACTGAAAGACAAAAATTATAAGAAAAATTAGCAAACTGAAATAAATAAGTGTTCAAAGGATAAGAAAGAAATAAAGATGCAGAAAAGAAGAAAACTATATTGCAGTTCATTATATAATTTCTTTAAAATGAAAGAAAGATACTATAAGATACTTGAGAACTAAGCAGGACTAACATTTTTTTTAGTTATACCACAATTTGGAACTAGGTTGAATCCTTTGATGATTATTTTTATCAAGGAATTTTAGTTTTCAACTGCACCTCTCACTTTTTTTTTTGTTCATTTTCTCTGCTCTGAAAATAATATTTTTTGTTAGTGATAAGTTAATGAGATTGTAGGAATATCCTGTTTTATTTCTATGTGTATAAACATGCCTTCTCTTAAAGAAATGTTTTCCCATTCATCTACACAAACATAATTAAAATTTACTTTAGTCAAGGGCATATAAATTACTTTATTTTTCTTAAGTTAATTTTTAGAAGATTACATATAATAGGATGCCCAGCCTCTCTCTCTCACAAAGGTTAACCCTTTTTATAATTTGTAAGTTTTCAAAAACTAATATGTCATAAAATCTTAATTTATTTTGAAATTAGTTAGTATGGTACTGGATAATTATTTCAAGGCTTAGATAAATTTTAGATACAAATACATTATATCTAGTCGTGGAGACATCTCATATTAACACAGGCAAAATATAATTATTTTCCTGGTTGAGTTAAAGAATAAAATGAACTCATTTTCTGACTTTATTTAAACCTCAATCTCTTTGATAATCGTAGTTAAGAAAGAATAGTGTACCATTAAAATAAAGGACAATGCAAAATGAATTTCTTTCACATTTGTTAATACTCTACTATTTTTGGAAAATAAGCATTTACTGTCAATCCATTATGTTCAAAATATCTAAAATGTATTCTTCACTTACTAAAAATTACATATGAATGGATCTCAAACTTTTTAAACAAGACACCTGCTGTTTTTTTTGTTTTTCTTTTTTATTGATTTGAAAACAAATTGAAAACCATTTTTTCAAGTGTATAAATAGCTCATACAATCTAGGATAAAAAAATCTGCTCATTTAATTTCGCACCAAATTCTATAAGTATACACTATGTGGGCCCCCATCTTCTAAAGTGGTTTGGGAAAATTGAATAAAGGTCAGGAACATTGTAACTTTTGCTTTGTTTTTAACTATTAATGTACTATTCACTAAATCACTTCAGCAATCTGTCTCAGTTAATGTATTTATAAAATAAAGGTTAAAAATTAGATGATCAATATATCCTCAGCAATAACTATTATAATTTTAATATAATGAGTGCATGAACATTTATATTGCCTATAGAATAGAGTCAGGACCTCTTTTGAACTTGGAAAAAAAATGCATTATAATACATTTTCCAGCTCATTTCTCATTGCCATATTCTAAAGGAATTCACTTCATTGATTTGCATAATTTTTTGACTGAGTAAGTAGGGACTAGGGAACAAAATAAGATACATATAAATTTCTTATATTATGTCAGTTTCCAAAGATATATCATTAACATCATTTTATTAATGATTCTTCATAAGAAAAGTTACTTCTTGCAGCCTTTATATTTCCTTTTTTGTTGTTGTTTTTTGTTTTCCTAATTAAAGTTTATTAGGGTGAGAATTATTAGTAAAGTTACATAGGTTATAAATATAAATATACCACACTTTTGTATTCTGTCGAAATGTATTGCCTGAGGGAAAATTTGCATAGCACCTTTTCTAGGATGTTATGGTAATTGAGAATTAAAGTATTTAGTAACTTAGGAGATGCCTTGGAGAAATAGAGCATCCTCCAAAGAGAAATGGATAAGGACATTGAAGATTGTATTATAAAGAGGAAAAAGTGAAAATTAACATCATTTTATGTGTTCAATCAAGGATCTTTTATTGAGATACATCTATTTCCTAGAATTCTGCTTCTGGTAATATTAAAATACATATTAAAAGTCTATGCAAAGGAGTTCATAAACTATTGACTAGATTACATGGTAGTGTCATTGGATTTAAAAAATTAAAAACAAATATAAAAAGTCATATTTTAAAGTTTAGGCAAAATAAAATAACTGTGGTTATTTAAGGAACAATGAGTTACTCTGTGAACTTGATCTTATGCATTTCTAAAGAACAACTCATTGTCCTAAATAAGTTAATTCTAATTAAAAGCATACATATCCTGATAAGCCATTAAAGGAAAAAGGACAGCCACTACTCAAAATAGTTTACATCTGATCACATTATTACATTTTTATGTAAATGCTAATATAAAGTGTCAGTCTTTGGTATAAGATAAATATCTACAGCAAAATTTTAAACAGAATAAAGTTTATGATATTGCTATATTATTTTTCTTATCTTGACTGTATGATATTTGTGCATTTACATAGATGAATTGTAATTTTTTTCCCTTCTGAAAACCATTTCTTACCCTAGATGAAAACCTCAAAGAGGGTAGAAATTATTTTGTAGGTTGTCTTAATTAATTAATTAATTAGATGTTTATAAAAAGGGATTTCTAAGGTACAAAAATATGCATTGTAAACATTATCTTTCTATATTTCTCACATATCTTTAGAGAACAGCAATATTAATACTAGCTAAACAGTTTGCTTATTAATTGATTATCAACTAAAAATAATTATGGACATATGTTTTACCCTATCGTGATGTTAGATATTTGCAGCAATTACTGTGTTTGAGAAATCTGTTTAAAATCACCATCTCTGCAGTGAAGCTAAATAATATTTATGGAAGCATCTTGTTTTCATATATTCAGAGCTGAAAATAATTGCTACTTGTGCAGTGTGAACTCTCATGGTACGTTATATACTTTGTTAATATATTCCATGCATATTAAATTATTCATACATTTCTAATACATTAAAATATCTCTCGATGCATAGTAGAGGCCATTGCTACTCACGGTATGCTCCATGAACCACTGGCATCAAGAAGGAGCTAAGATGCAGAATTTCAGCTTCTATCTCAGAACTACTGAACCAGAATATGTATTTTTGATAATATTCCCTTAGTAATTTTTAGATATATAAAGTTTGAGAAGCACTAATATTGGTTATTATAGGTAAAATAATTTTCATATTTATTAATATAAAATTACTACATGTAATAATTTATGAAGGAATATTTGGGTTGACCTAATTATTACAATTATTTTAATACAGTAATTAATTTACATGTCTCTGAATTTAAAATACTTCACTATTAAGACCTTAGACTAATTTAAGATACATCATTGAAACAGAATTCCAAGAAACATTATAAATAGGGAGGAAGGAAGGGAAAAAGGAAAGAAAGTGATAAAAATCAGCCTAAACTATTTTTTTCTTTTTCTTATATATTATTTGTTATTTTGGAGGTGAATAGATTCTAAATTTTCTCATAAGCAAAAAAAAAAAAAAAAAAAAAAAAGTTCTCAGATAATATGTCCTGATTTTACTTCCCAAAACATAGCCAATGACATTTTATGTAACTTATAGAATAATGTTAAGAAAACAAAAAATTGATAGTTGCTTGTAAGAAATTTCATTTACTGATCTAAATTAAATGATTAATGGCTATTTTTCAGGAATATCATTTTGATTATTTTTAATATGAAATTATTTAGATACAGTTGTCATATCTGAGCTGACGTAAAATATTTTTCCACATAGTGATTTGCCCTTAAAAAAGTCTACATGAATAACTCCTTAGCATACCATGTGTATTTTAGGGGTTTTGCATTGATTTTATTCATTTTAGAAAATTTTTTTCTCTCTGATGTTTCCATGCACAATCCGTCACTTTTTTCCAGTAATCTCAAATATCATCACCGTTTGAGGCCTGCCCTCTCTAGTGTATTTAAAATTGGAAATGCCACCAGTCCCTCTGATTACTTCCTTTATCTGAACCTACTACAATTCTGTTGTTAGTTAACTGCATGCCTCTCCTGCAGGAACTCTTATCTCACATGCACCTTAATCCATCCCATGTTCTCAATGATTATCTGGCACATAACAAGCCTTCAATAAACATATATTGAATGAATAAAACCATAAAGAGCCTCCTATATATTGAAAACTTAATGGTACTGGGTCCTATGCTGGGTCGCTAGAGACATCGTTCCCCTTATGACCTGTGTAAACTGTTTGCTATCTAATTAAAATAGTTTTCTGCATAACACATACTGTGCTAAGGGATTTGCATGTATACTTTTTTATCTGCACTACAACTCTTAAATACAATAGTAGATGAGCCCTGAATACAGGTGGGGAATATGTGTAATTCATATCAGTTTATTACCTCTAAGCAACTCAAACTGATAATAGGTGACTAATAGAAATTTATACACACACACATATACACACACACACATATATGCGTATATACACACATAGAGGGTGTCAAAAAAAAGTATCCACATTTTAAGAGAGGATAAAAACTGTATTAAAATTGTAATACTCAATATATACCGATATCAAAAGATGAATACAAGTCACGTTTGACTTCTACAATTAATTACAAGTGGTTCTTAGAAGTGGTTACCATCAGCGTAATTTTAATAGTTTGTTCCTTTCTTAAAATGTGTATATCTTTTTTTGGCACCTTCTATATATACATATGTATATGATATCTGATAGAATCAATTTAATAATATAGAATTAGTTGTGAAGTTAGCTGGAGAATTTTTCTCAGAAAATGCTAAATATTTAGAGGAGTTCAGACTGTGGGAACAGTGCCGAGTGATGCCCCAGAAACAATCAGTTGGAGACCTTCGCTCCTATTCTTCCTACTGCCCTGCTCACTGCTCATGGCCAGGACATATTGTGGTTACCGGACTAAAACACGCTGCTCATCCTTGGTTGCTGCTGTAGCTGAACATCAAATGCTGGTGCGACAGAACAGTTTCTGGCAGCACCATAACAGCGCTATAACCTACTATTTTGAGTCACTTTAGCTTGATAGTCTTTGAAGGACTTATTTAAATGCACTTACACATGACAAATTTTTCTTCTCCACTCATAAATAGTTAAAGGGAAATTAAAGCAATAAAATACTTTTCAATAATCCCATTGAGAAAAAAAAATCAGTATCATTTAATTTTATCAAGTGTGTGTAGAAAAGGCATGTTAAGGTGGAGATGGGAATGTATTTTGTAACAGTCGTTTTGGAGAACTATTTGTATGGATTCAGTGGTAACATATTCTTTTTCATCAATTTATTCCTCTTAAAGTAGATTTTGTAGATTATGTCTTAAAAAATATTTGACTAAGGGTAGATGTATAGGGATGTTTAGTGTATCCTTGATTGCAAAAGAAAAGAAACAACACAAATATTAGAAAATATAAAATCTTAATGCAGGAATTATTAAATAAACTTGTTTCATTCTTAATATGAAATAAATATTATGGTAGCTCTATTAACATGGAATATTCTTCATGATAGAATGTTAATTAAGATGAAATATAAAATGGAATATACATTCAGAGGAGGATATATGAATAGGCTTCTATTTAATGGATTTAATACATTATTAGACACTCTCCTTTCCCTCTTTAAAACTTTCCTACAGATGCTGAAACCACAGTAACCACTGAAGGTTTGCATGTTGTTCTCTACTGAGTAGCACTGGGTATACTTTTCTAAGACATGAGATGTGCGGCTAGTATAGTACACAGGATAATGCCTCCGAAGATGTCCACATTCTAATCCCCAGAACCTTTCACTGTATTTGTATTGCATGGCAAAAAGTACTGTGCAGATGTGTTAAGAATTTTAAGATGCAAGATTATCCAGTATTATTCAGGTGGGTACAACTAATCCCAAGGACCCTTATAAACTAGAAGTCACAGGGTCAAACTGACAGAGATAAGAGACAAACAAAGGTCAGAGAGGAGAGAAGATGCTGAGCTGCTGGCTTTGGCCATGGAGGAAGTCACCAGAAAGTACTGCAGGTGACATTTAGAAGTGAGAAAGGGCAAAATGTTCTCCCATAGAGCATCCAGCAGGACCACACACACTTCTGCTCACACTTTGATTTCAGCCCAGTAAAACCTATCTGGACTTCAGACATCTAAAACTGTAAGATAATTTGTGTTGTTTAAGCCTCCATTTGTCATAATTTAGAACAGCAATAGGAAAGTTTACTTAATTCTTAAACTTGTTAATGTTAATATATTTTATTAGCTTTAATTGTGTTATTACATTAAACAGTGGATAAACCAATAAAATGTGTATGCAAAGAGAGCTGCAGTTTTCATGGTTTTGATGGTCTTGATAAATGTAAGGAAGGAAAATACATTGAATTAGTAATGGGCTGGGCAGGCTATAGAACTAGGCAAAACTCGTAACAATCTGGAAGAATCCTGATTTCCGAATGTTTTAAAAATAACTTAGATAGAAAGTTATTGAAACAAAAAATGCGTAAACTGAAAGAATTGTATAGGCAATTGGAGAAGGTGGCTCAGAAAATGTTGAAAAGCCATGACTTTCTAGATGGCAGAAAACACTGCAAAATGATATAACAGAAATGACCTGACTCTTCTTTAAGGAAACTGCAATATAAACTAATAGGTAAGGCAGCTTGGATAGGGTTGTAAAGTTCATACAGGACTCCAATTCATGAAATTATATTTAAAAAAAGACTTGATTCGATATCAAATGATTCATGAATAAATTTAAATAAATGAAGATTATTAACAAATTATTAACCATCAATACCATTTTTCTAACCATAATTATTTGCTATTACTAGCTATTGACAATCATAAATAATTACTAACTTTAATGAATATTATATAAATAATAAAATAAATTGATGAGTATATAAATAAGTTTACCTTTGCAGTTAATAGATGATTAATAATAGGGCTTCAGAATTAGAACATAAGTGAGATCTTAAAGTACAGATATGGAAGTTATCTCAAATTAAATTTCTAAAATATCTAGAATTTTTAATGAAACTTTAAACAACAAAACTTCTTTAAATGAGGGTGAATTTAAGTATTTAGCTCTAATGAAGCATGTGGAAAATATTTATTTGAACACTGACCATTTTTCAAAGCTTAACTCTTTAAGCTTTGAACTATGGAGATATTCTTTTTTTCTTTTGAAATGTAATTGCATTTGAAACCATTGGTTTCAGTGATATGAAGTGGTAAAATCGAAAAGGACAATTATTTTGAAAGTGGATGCAAAAGCCCAAAGTCTTTTAAACAGAAAAATGAAAACCATCTACCTCCCTAGAAAATCAGTGTGCTGAATTTTAAACACTAAATTTCTCCTGTGGAGGTAGACAACATTCTCCAAATTGGAAGCATTTAATAACCTGGCTTCTTCATGAGGCAGTTGTTACACTCATCCACTGCTGCTTCTTTTACTGATGTATGCATTTCAGAAAACTCTGTCCTTCTCCTGAGACAAGGTTGTCTCTACTTTGGTTCCTTTATTCTCATTGCCCTTAAATCTTAACGCTGCCCACTCCTCCCTGATTGACAGATCTCAGAGGTTCTGTCAAGGCTGCTGGTCCTCAAGACCATCAAACTGTCATTCAACATCCCAGTGTCATGACTAAATAGAAAACACATGCTCCATTGCTGTTAGCTCAGCTGGAGAAATATTCTCCTTCTGTAATACTTTGGTCTTTCACTCTGTTAAGTGGCTTTATAAAAAATAGCTTTGGTATAGATTTTGTTCTAAAATTACCTTACCATAATTTACATGTTGATTAAAGCTGAATTATAACAAATAGAAAGTCTACTAAATAAATAAGTAACATTGTAAGAATAGTTGGTTTAGAATACAATTCTTTATTAATTTGGTCTTTGATATTTCCCAGGATTAAAGAGTGTGCCTAGGGATAAATAATAACATATGAAAGCTAATGATTTTTTCAGATAAAATGTGTTATGTATAAGTACTCATGATGATGGAGGATGATTAATTGCAGTATTTTCCCAAAGTTGTTCTATAAAAACAAATACAATTTTGGGTGATCAACAAAATTATAAAATGTATTTATGGATCTCAGTTAGATATTGGTTATTCCCATGGTGACTTTAATAGGTGAACCAAAACTAATACTCAGTGGTAGAGGTTCAGGTAAGCTTTATATCCAAACCATAGCCCTCTCATACAAGTATGCTATAAGTGCAAAGAAAGTTAGTTGTTTTTCTTTGGAAATTAAACCATAATTTAGTTACCCATGAAATAATACCCTATAACTGCTAATTTAAGACTTTTGTAACTGCTAATTTAAGACTTTTGTGATAAATGTTCGTGCAACATTAGGTTTAGGCCTGGGAATCTAAATTATTTAAAGTGTATTAATCAAGTGTCTACTCTGTGCAACGCACTCTTCCAGTGCTTGAAAAACATCCAGAAACAGAATGAAGGTCCAGATTTGAGGCAGGGTTTTTTTGTGACACTAAATGAAACATCCTTTGCTCTCTTTTCTAAAACAAATTTTTCCTTTGGCACAAATTTTTGATAAGTGCCTATGCAAATGTAACGCAAAAATATTTACATATACATAAAACAAATTGAACAAATATTCATCTTTAATAAATAAAAACAAAAATTCCATAAACATTTTATTAATATGATTATTAGCTGCATGTTTTATTTCTATTTTAATAACTTTTTGTAACTCCTTACCATCCCAATTTTACAATCAATTCACGTTAGCAAATATTGATTGGAGAGCTACTGCATACAGAAGGTACCAAAAAAATGTATACACATTTTAAGAAAGGAAAAAACTGTATTAAAATTGTAGTACTCAATATATACCAATAACAAAAGATGAATACAAGTCATATATATATATATATATATATTGGCTCTCCCAAAAAAAAGGTATTATAAAGTATCTAATGAACTACATATGCAATGAATATAGAAATAAAAAAGATAAGTCTACGCCCTGACAAAATTATACTTGGGAAGCAAAAGGAAAGCAGAAAAAAACTAACATTTTATTATATACTTTATGTTGTGGACGCTAGAAATCTTCACTGATGTTACCAAACTTCATGCTCATGACAGCCTGATAAGTGAGTTTTCAGAAAAGTTAAATGATTTCTCTACAGTCATATAGATAGTGAATTCTGTTATGGTTTGATGAAGGAACAGAGATTCAGTTCATGTTTAGCTGATTTCCAACCTTGGCTCTTTTGTCCTTAAAAGTAACTTTTGCCCTTTTCGTTTCTAGCAATGAGATATATTATGGAGTTTCAAATGATTTAAATTATATTTTAACGTTTATATAATATTAAAGTACTACATATTAAATACCACATTATGATGAGTATAGGATTAATAATAACAGCAAATATATTTATTTGAAACTCAGTTCATATATGCAAGCTATTTTCTGTTTAGTTACACAGACAATATTTGATGCTTATCTGTATTTGTGTATACTTGTGATAACCCCATTACCCAGAAATCCCATGAATATGTTAGAAACCCCTGCCTACACTCTTTAAGATAAAATTATTAACTCAAGATAGAACAATTACAGTGTTTTTATAACATGCTTCTAAAAACACTAGTTAGTAACAGTAATAATATGCTTTCGTTGGAACAAATTTATTTGTGCTAAAATAAACTTGTGAAATTATTAAACCAAATTTAATGGCACTTCTGCCCAGGAGCTGTATTTTGCTAAAATACATATGGATCTCCAACAAGACCATATAAAATAATATACTTTCAGAATTCATACTACATAACATTTTTTCTGATGATACATAAAAAAGACCAAGATTTAACTGAATACCTTTTCGAAAATATTTCTTTACACATTAATCTGACATCACTGGGTAACTGACAAACATTTGGGAGATTACGGCAATGATCCAGACGGAGTTTGTGAGGTTATTGTTAAAAATAAGCAGGAAGCATAACACAGTGACAGGCTGTAAAATACATGTTAGAGAGGCAACTGATAATACTTAAAGACAGACAAATCATGTATAAATGTGAAAATAATGCCAATCATCTATTGATAATTTATTAGGTTGGTACAAAAGTAGTTGTGGGTTAAAAGATTAAAAATAATTGCAAAAACTGCAATTACTGTTGCACCAACCTAATACATGCTTTCCACTGCTGTTAGTATTTTCCATGGGTTGGCTTATTTAATCATAGTTCTATAGCCCCATTTACAGATAAAAACTCTAAACAAGGAGGTTCAGTCCTCTACTCCAGATGACACAACTAGTAAGGATTGGGCCAAAATTATAAACCGAGTCTAGGTTCAAGCCCGTGTTCTTGAACCCTATACTATCCAGAAACATATCTGCTGTATCTTAAAGTTAAAATTTGGTTTAATGGTTCTTTCAGCATTACCGACAGAAAAGAAGGGATATTGAAAAATCATGGAAAAAGAAATAACAACACAAATTTAAGGCCAGATATAACAACTTTAGTTAATTTTAGCATGAAAATACTTAGTAGAATTTCCATAAAACTAAATATATAAGGTAAGAAGAGAAATTTAGAATGAAACAAAACATAAATGTCTTTTTTTTTTTTTTACTTTTTGCAACACAGATTTTTCTTAACAATTTAGAAATAAAGATTAGGTATTAATGTCAGAGATGCATTTGTCCTCTGAAGAAAAGGCCAGAGTTAGATTAAATGATGACCACAGGAGAAAATAATCTACTTTGGGAATACAAATGCATCCTAAAAGCACACTTTTCGGCATCTATTCTGACCCTATCTCTACACTCTAACTAAACAGACCTCTTTTCCCAAGAGATAGTACCCCTTTTACTTCCATTCCTACCGGCTGGCCAGATTTGAGTAGTTTCTTCTGTTCATTTATTTACATTTGAGAATGTTGAAAACCAAAGACAAATAATTCACTAATCACTGGGCTTTTAGCAAAATATGACTTTTGCCAGATATCAGGAGATCTAAATTTTGCCAATAGTGCTTCTGAGACAGATTTCTGATATCTATCACAAATGCAGAATTAGCTTTTTCCATCTGTTTCTACTCTAGTGGAATATTTTCATTTAAAACCTTTCCTTATTATTTTATGCAGATGAAATCCACTCACTAATCCTTCAGATTATCTCTGATAATACTTTGGGTACTTCAAATGTTAACCTGAAAAGTAAAATAATATAATTTACCAACAGACAAAATAGATGATGGATCTACATTCACTGATGGCTTTCAGAACCCCTTCAACGTTTACTTAAGGGATATAATAATCCACATTTACAGAATAGCTCAAAGAAATAAAAGTGACAGGTCTAAGGAGTAATAGTTTTATTTTAAAACACTATAACACATTCAATGTATCTACAAGGTTATTTAAAGTCCTTACATGTTAGCTTTAAAAAACCTTACTCTTGCAATATAATATAACTACAATTCTATCTCGAATCAAAGGTTGTTTAAATAACTTACAGGTCAATTACTACAGATATTGAATTGAAGTGCTTGTAAAAACTGGAATTTGAGATTACTAATTTTGCATATTTTAGTTATTTCATTTTAATATATTAATTTTTTTCCAAATAAAATTATCATTTTAATATAAATACTATCCATCAAAACATTAAATAATTGTATAAACAAATCTACTTTTGGAGATATATTATTAAATTACAGAAAATCATTGCAAATAGTGCATAAAAATAGGAATAATACATATTTTTTGTGTATATATCAAAAAGTACTCAGATCAAGAAATAGAATATATTCAATACCCCTCCATCCCCTTTTGTCATTTATTTCAATCACTCACCTCCCAAGGAAAAGCTCTATTCTTCTAATAGCATACATTAGTTTCCTCCAATTTTGTATATTACGAAAATGAAATCATATATTTTTGTACTCTTTGCTTTCTGAATTTCCCCTCAATATTATACTTGCAAGATATATTCCCATTATTTTGTATAGCTCTAGGCCACTCATTGTCATTGCTGTGCAGTATCTCATTGTATAAACATACCACACACTATTTATCATTGTATTGGCAGTGATGGCCATATGGGCCATATTATCAATAGTGCTGCTAAGAAGACTATAATACATGTGTTTGGGAGGGAATGTGTGTTCATATGGGAGGGTACATATACCTAGGAGAATACTCAGTAATGTCCCATTTTAATACAGTGCAGTCAAACATTCTAAAAAAGTGAATGTACAAATTCATACCCCCGATATGCGGTTTGATTGTGCCACGCTCACCAAAACTTCATGTCTGATATTTTTAATCCATTATTTGGTATGTGATGGTAAAATGGTTGGGTTTAATTTGTGTGTTGATAGTGGCTAATTATATTGCCTAACTTTTCAATGCTTGTTGGTTATTTAGATGCGACTATTATGAAGTGTTTGTTTATATGTTCTGACTAATTTTCTACTATTTTTCTGCTTTTAATAGTGGGTTCGAAAACATGTAATATTAATAAGTTAATCTGTAAAACAGATTTGATTATAACAACGTTGTAGATATCTATGAATTTTTTTTAGGAACTCTGTATTGCAAAATTATGTTTAATGTTTGAAAAATATATTGTAAACTGCTAATGAATAGGGTTTATCCTTTTTAGGATGGAATTTGGATTGAAAATATGAAAACTGAAACATATTGGAATATATTTAACATCATCTACACTCTTTTGGCTGTCTGAAATGAAATGGGTCTGCTGATGATTTATGCAATATTCTACTCTTATTGAAATAAAATAAACTCTGGTTGATTTAAAAAATAATTCAATTTCTAACTTACTGTTACTTGTAATATTTGCTTTGAATATACACAAAACATGAAGAATGTATATTCTTTCAATCAGGCATGACTTGCTAAACATTTCGATTTATTTTTTAAGACTGATTTTTAAAGCAACTTGTGGTTCATAGAAAAATTGAGAGGAAAATACAGAGATGCCCCCATATACTCCTTGTCCAGACACATGCACAGCCTTCCCCATTATGAAAATCCCCAACCAGCGTGGTATCTTTGTTACCACTGAGGAACCTACACTGACACGGCATTGTCACCCAAAGTCCGTAGCTTACATTGGTCTCACGCTTGGTGCTGTGCGTTCTATAGATTAGACAAATGTACAATGACACGTGTCTACCATGATTGCATTATACAGACTATTTTCACTGCCCTAAAATTCCTCTTTTTCCTTTAGTTAACTAAAGTAGTACTACTCCATTTAGAATATTTAAAGATAATCTTTAATATACTATCTAATGTGATCCAATCTGTAGTTCCAATATATGTGCTGTATAGAAAAGCTAGTGTTCTCATAGATAAGTTAGTTTGCCCAGGGATATTCAGCTGTGGTACTTCGCAATGAAGGGTGTATGTTTGTGTGTGTGTGTGTTCAAGAGATTATGAAAGTTACATAGGTATAAAAAATATGCTAGTTTAATATTTGTGTCTATGGCTTCAGGAATGAAGGAAGGGGCACAGATGCCAAGGATTTGTTTTTTTCTTTTATATTATGATGATAGAGGAAATGGGTTTTTTCCTCCTAAAAGGTTTTTAAATGTTTGAGTAAGTAAGCCCAATAAAACATCTAGCTACTTTTTATTCCCATCCCCTCACTTCCTCCCCTTTGGCAATTGTCAGCTTGTTCTCTACATTATGGATTTGTTTCTGTTTTGTTTATTTATTTGCTTATTTATTTATTTTTTTTATTCTTTTTTTTTTGTATTTTTAGATTACATACAAGTGGGATCATATGTTATCTGTCTTTCTCTGTATGACTTATTTCATGTAGTATGATACCCTGTTGGTCCACTTATGTTGTCACACATGGTAAGATTTAACTCTCTTTTTAGGAAGAGTAATACTCCATTGTATATATGTATATATACAATGTCTTCTTCATCCATTCATCTATTGATGGACATCTAGATTGCTTCCATATCTTAACTATTATGAGTAATGCTGCAATAAACATAGGGGTGTGTGTATCTTTTCAAAGTGTTTTTGTTTTCTTTGGATAAGTACCTAACAGTGGAATTGCTGGATCATGTAGTAGCTCTATTTTTAATTATTTGAGGAATCTCCATACTGTTTTCCATATTGGCTGCACTAATTTACAATCCTACCATCACTGTATGAAATCCCTTTTCTCTACATTTTCACTAGCACTTGTTATTTATTGATTTATTGGTAATAGCCATTTTGACAAGTGTGAGCTGTTATATATCTCATTGTGGTTTTAATTATTTCCCTGATGATTAGTGATATTGAGCATCTTTTCATATGTCATTGGCCATCTGTATGTTCTCATTGGAGAAGTGTCTGTTCAGGTTCTCTGCCCATTTTTTAATTGGATTGTTTGTTGTTTTTTTTTTTGGTGTTAAATTGTGTGTTACTTATTTTCGGATATTAAACTCTTATTGGATGTATCATTGGCAAATGTCTTCTTCCATTCAGTAAGCTGTTTCTTCATTTTGTTGATTGTTTCCTTCACTGTTCAAAACCTTTTTAGTTTGATGTTGTCCCATTTGTTTATTTTTTCTTTCGTTTCCCTTGCTCAATGAAATATAGTATCAAAAAATATATTGCTAAGAATGATGCAACGCAGTTTACTGTCTATACTTTCTTTTAGTAGATTTATAGTTTTAGGTCTAACATTCAAGTCTTTAATCCATTTAGAGTTTATTTTTTTTATGTGGTGTAAGAAAGTAGACTGATTTAAGTTTTTGCATGTATCTGTCTGTCCAGTTTTGACAATACCGTTGATTGAAAAGACAGTGTTTACCCTATTGTATATCCTTGCCTTCTTTGCCATAAATTAATTGACTATGGAAACGAAGTTTTTTTTCAGGGCTCTCTATTCTATTCCACTGATCTGCATATCTATCTATACCAGTACCATACTGCTTTGATTGCAGTGGCTTTGTAGAATAGTTTGATATCAGAGAGCATACCTTCCATTTAGTTCTTTCTCAAGATTTCTTTGGCTTTCTGGGTCTTTTGTAGTTCCATATAAATTTTAGAATTAGTTCTAATTCAGAGAAGAATGCTGTTGGTAATGTAATAGAGATTGCATTGAATTTGTATATTACTTTAGGTAGTAAGAATGTGTTAACAATATGATTCCTAAATTTGTTGTTAAAATATGTTATCGTTTTTCCTGCCTTTTTTTGTGTGCTTGAATTAAAATTATAAATGGCACTTTTTTTTTTCCCACTGAAAGGAATAAACACACACACACACGCACACACACTTTAACTGTATTATATGTTGACTTCTGCTAACATTGACATTTTATCAAGGCCATTCTTAACATTTATCTCTCTCTTTCTCTCATTTTTATTTTTTCCCTTCTCACTCTTCTTCATATTTCACCAGATCAGAAAAAGACTCAATCTCACTGTACCAAAAACATGTGTAACGTGTGAAACACATAGATGATGCCTACTCCTCCACCCGTTTAGGTTCCTTATTGGCATACTAATACGAATGGTGGTTAAAAATGAGAAAATCCTCTCGTGATTAAAACCTGATTAACCTGGTCATCCTCCCCACGAAGGAATTTTTCATATTAGAACAAGAATATCATCTCACTATTCTATGTACACCCCTTTATAATACACCTTTATCTCCACATTTTAAAAATAATTTATCTTAACCTCCTTTCACAAAGTGACAATTTTAGGCAGATTCAGAAAAAGGTAAAACAAATTTATAATTAAGTATCTTTTATCAACAAGAATAAATAACTTTTGAATTTTTACAAAGAGTAAGCAAGAAAACTAATTTAACTTACAGATAAAATGCTATATATTACATAAAGTACATGTTTGAAGAAAGAAATATAATTTCCATATGTTTCCATTATAACTCCATATTTTCCATACTAATTTCACAAAATCATTTTCATAATTTGTGTATTTTCTTAACATGTAAAATTCATATACTTTCCTAATATAAAAAAATATATTTCCTAACATATTTTCTAATACATGAAAGTGATACAATTTCCAGAATTTTAAATTATTGTTCTTTACCACATTATTTAAGAAAATCTGCATTCCAGTCAAATCCATTTTTAAAAAATAGCAATCAATATAATACTAGCAACTCTAGTTTGCATTCTTGCCAAGAAATTTGTCACTGGTGACAATGGGAAGGTTAAATGATAGTGAAGGAGTTTTAAATCTCCTGCTTTCCAAATTAATCTTTTCTGAAAGCAGCAAATTATATTCTGGTGTACCTGTTTTCCACATAAACAAATAATCAATATTAGTAGCAGCAGCAAATATCATCAATAGTAGATCAAAATATTTAAAATATTTATATACCTTCAAAATTTTAAGCTCTCCTGAGTAGATTAAATTTTTATAGGATTAAGAACAATAAATATTAATGATGATAATGCTGAAAAATAACACTAAGTATATTTCCTTTGTTTTAGGTGGCATTTAAGAATAAGGATATTCAGAATAAGCCTTTTCTGAAAAACAATTTGTGTGTTTTTGTAATATGCCACACTTGCCAACTCACTGCATCACTCTCTTACCATATGATTAATTGGGAAAATATCATATAACCAGGTTTTGGAAAAATATTGATACTGTTAAATTTGTAATATATACCAGAGATGCTTCTATTTCATCACAAAGAATACTTACCTTCAATTTGTTTTATATTTTCATCAGAGACAGTTCTACCCTATCCTTCTACTTATTTATATTTTCTGAGGTCAAGGAGGAGCCTTAGTAATACCTGGATAAGTCATTGGTCTCTCAGAAGGCCTTCACTACATTCTCCATGTTGGAAAATATTTCGAGTATACTTCAGCAGCAAAGTCTCCGGTTGAATCCTGACTCTATCATTTACTACTTGTGAGTCACTTGTCAAGATATTTAACATCTCTTAACTTCAGTTTTCTATTCTTCAAACAGGTCAAATATTATTTCTCATCTGGTGAAAATTCAAAAGTTTAACACTTATAAGCAGGCTTGCAACATAAAGTGTTGTTTATGGAGCCTAATAATCAATAATTTCAACATTCGTCTTAATGTGTAACTTGGTGATTTCATGTTTCATATCAAGAGTAGTCTCCTCATATTCGACAATTTAGATTAGTATCATATCTAATTAGATTTTATTTTTCTATATGGGATATAATTGGATATTTTATTTTTCTATAATGTATTTATATATTATCAGTATTGTATATGTCCACTAAGGCCATGCATGTGGTCACTTTTGAAAACAATGTATTCTTATTATGATATTAATTATAACTGTTCTCTTGATATCCATAGAATGAAAATGAAAAAGAATAAGGCAATAAAGACATATGCTTTTAAAAAATATTTCAGGGGATAATATGTAAGTAAAATCTCCCCCCAAATGGACCATGAAGTTATGGATACTTTTAATTTATTCTCTCCTAATATATTATACAAATTTAGACACTACCAATATTTGAAGATCACCCATTTAATAATAATTACCCTCCAGAGAAGCATATTATATCTTCAGATACATTTTTAATGTGTTTGATTAATTAATATTTATTGACAGTGAAAGATAATTGCAACTATAATATTAAACATGTTAGGAAATTGCCTGAACATTTATATGCAAATTTTATTTAAAAATGAAATATGCAAGTGTGATTATTCTACAAAGGAAAGCTGTACAGCAATCTTGAGAGAAATTGGGGTATTTTATATGACTAGGACTATGTATTTAGGTATTTATTATTTAGACTAAAATTCTGCTTATAGTTAGGAAAATAGGAAGAACATATATATATATATATATATATATATATGTATATCTACACATACATATACATATATATGTGTATAGATGTATATGTGTATATATATGTATCTATATCTACACACACACACACACACACACACACACACACACACACAAACTCACTATACCTTGCTTTAGCAATTGTCTTTTTTTAAGTTGGCTGAATCAAAAAGTTATTAATACAACACAGCAACACAGCATACTCTCCAAATTGACAGATATGACCAGAAACATGAGAAATTTGATTATTTAGGAACTAGAATCTGTATGACATTTATACAGGTTAAGCTGGTTGATAAAATGGCAGTCTTCTTTTGAACTCAATAATTTACCTTCTCATACCAATATAAGTGAAGAGACAACATGTTTGTGTTATTGTTGATCAGTAACTCTGGACTTTTGTCTCTTTTTCATAACCACAAAAAATTATAGTTTCTAGTAACATCACATAATATTAATTCAAAAGTGAAGAATGAAATCACTGTAATTTCCTATCAATATATTGCAGATATTACTTTTTATTACCTATTTTTTATTCTAGACCACCTTCAGATGTTGTTTCTTGTGTAACTAAATGTTACGATTTGAAAAAAATAATTCTAACTTTTTTGTTAATTCTAAATTTTTTTCTTACACAAAATTATATTGATGATATAATCATCTACACTTAGTAAAATTTAGTCATAACTTGTGATCAGTGATGATGTCTTTTAAAATATGAATAACATTTACTTCAGTTATTTCATCAAATTAAAGACAATTTATATTTTATTGATGAATAAATACCCGACTGTAATTTCTATTGATAGGTGATTGATGCAAATACAATCACCTGAAATACAAATATTTCACATTTTTAAACTCTGAGTATGTTATAATAAAGAAATGAAATTAATTTGTTTTTCTGTGTGTGCTTTTATAATATACCATGAAACCATATAAATTCAGGATCTCTATATTGTCTCATTGCAATTTTTTAAATACACCTTGTGGATTTTGAAGTGAGGAAGGAAACATTTCCCTATCTCTGGATAAATAAGCTCCTATACTTGAAAGTCAAATTGTAATTTGTTTCCAATATACTATTTTGAAACTACAAAGTAGGAACTATGAAAGATGATATACGCATAGATGCCTTTGTGATTTTGCAGACAAAAATTAAAATTACCATATCGGCAGTTTGGCTTCATTAAAATATTTGAGGAATTTTGTGAGAAAGAGAAGGCTGAGTCTGCTTATTCACATAGAGTTTAGATGGAGGAATTAGGACTAACATGTGGAGATAAAAGAAGAAACAGTTGTCTTGCAAATGAGGAAGCATTTCCAATAATTAGATTTAGGCAGAGACCTTATACCCATTATTCCTGAGAATATAATTATCTCTGCCTTGTGTCTGAGTTTGTACCAAGGAGCTTTGAAGAAAACGGCTCAGATGATTCTGGTAATAGCATCAGAAACACTAAGGATAAGGATGTCTTAGGGGTGAGAGATAGGGCTAGCAAAAATAGGGAACTCCAAGTACACAGTTCCTTTGAGCACCATGCAGATTTATTCTGGCACTCTGGTGGCTTGGCTTAAGAAAACTCATTTTGATGGCAGCAATAAGTTTGCCAAATTTAACATTTAATCTAGACAGAGACACATTTCCTCACATTTACTTTGAAGGCTAATGGATATACTGTAATTATGCTCAAACGGAAAAGCACAAACTGATGCTTTGAGGACAAAAAAAAAAAAAAAAAAAAAACCACTAATTGAGGCATTATTATTATTGTTATTACTATTATTAGGCTTGAAATATGTTTTTTTATTTGTTTGTTTTTGGCACCGGATTACACAAGGAAAAGTAAATGAAATGATAATTAATTGGGTATTTTTTTGAATTGCTGTCTCTGATAATTCCATTTCACATGTGACTTGAGGACAATCCTAGAAGTGATAGTCAAGATTCCCTGAGGTCCTAACAGAAACTTTTGTGTGGAGATTCTAACTAGATAGATCCTCTGTTAGCTGAGGTGATCATGTCAAATTAAATACTTTCTTTTATGAGAGAAGCTAATGGATTAACGACTGCACAAGAGACACTTAGCCAACCAGAACAGCTGAAGCAGTGTAATGGATGTCACAGCCAACTTGTCCTCAGATCACATATGTCAATGGGTTTCTCAATCATTTTAGCTGTTGGACTCACCACTACTTCTGGCAACTTCAATCAAATGCTTTTACTCTCTCAGTGTATTCATTCTGAACCAAAATAGCCATTGGCAGAGATAACGGATAGATTCTACAGGGTCCCATAATAGAAGTGTCATTTAATGAAAATAATTAAACATTTTCAGTGTCATGCTACTTACTCTCTCACTTGACTGTTTACTGACATTTTAGAAACTGAGTGCTAGGGTAATTGTAATCATATTTCAAGTGAAATGGTTTATTTGGAACCATGAACTAATACAATTTAAAAAGTTTATTTCAAATATGTTTATTTGCATGGGGCTCATTTGTCATCGTGCACTGTAGTTTTCTAAAGGACAGGTAATAAATATCTTGATTCTCAAGGCCCATTATACTTGGTTTATTTCTTCCTGCCTAAAGGTCTAAGGAGCATATCTTAAAGTGTCTGCTGTAATAATACCAATATAAATAAAATTACCTATACCTCTGATATTGAAAAGAAACCAATGTTTTCCAAAATATTGTAGTGAGCAAGAAAATAAATGAGAAGCTTAGGAAAAAATAAGCATATGAATAAATATATATTATTCATTCAACCATATGTCTTTTTTTTTTTTATGGGAGCTTGCTCAAATTCAAGTCTTATAGTAAAATATGGTATTGAGGTCAGTGATCTTTACCATTACTGGTACTCCATTGCAGTTTTAGATAAGAAATGGAGTTTAATACTTATCTATTGAACAGGCAGGCGAGAAAAAATGAAGAGGTAAAATTTACTTAGGCTTATTAAGACGAAACAGCTAATTAGAGTCATGTGCCACATAAGGATGTTTAGGTCAACAATGAAACTCACATAGGACTTTGGTCCCATAGGATCATAATGGAGCTGAGTTTCCCTTAAGAAATGGAAGGCTGTGTGGTTCAGTAAGAATTTTTTTTTTTTTTTTTTTCCCGTCTGATGGCAGTAATATCTGTGGGGCAGGGCAATAAATTCCCTTCATTCACAACACCTCAATTTTGAGTGCAGAGATTACACTCCTATCAGTTAGTCACTAACCTGTTTCAACACAGAGGAGCCTGCCCTCTTGGTGCTGCATATTGAGAAGGCTCTACAGCCTTCCCAGATTTAGCAGGTCCATCTTCAGAAAACAATACTATAGATTCTTTATTGAGGATCTGATATCCTGTATAGGGACACAGATCCACAGGAGCTACCCTAACAAGTATTAAGTGCCATTGCCATTTTAATAAAAGTTGTCTGTGGTAACATGCTTCAAGCTTGTTCCTGTACTTTGGAAATACTTTCAGTTTGTAATGATATAACACATAGAGAAGTTTTATTTCTTCCATCGGTTCAACACTGATGAGAGCCCTTTGTGCCATATACAGGGTCAATGGAACCAAAAATAAATTTCCAAAGACAAAATATTGAGTCTTCAGTTCTACATCATCTTTTTGTTATATACTCTCTTTTTTTTTTCTTTTTTGATGACCACTATTATACAGAGTTGCTTAATTTGACCACTGCTCCAACATGCAGTAGCCAAAACCACATTGCCATGACAACCCCCTAGGTTTCCTTACCCCTCCATCTGGATTTTTTCATTCCTACTGATTCTCAGGCCACTTTTCATTCTCTCCTGACAGTCAGTGTTATGGTATCAAGCCTTCCCCAGACAGTTTCTCTTGATATTTCCACTCAGGACTGCCCACATCCCTGTTCATGGAGCAACATCGACAGCTGTGGCTTTCTGTTTCTGATTCTGTCAGAAGGAAGTAGGGAGAGGGCTTATGGGACAGTGTTTATAGTCTGCAGTAGCTTACAGTCATGTCCTAGGTCATCCCATTCACTCAGCACTCACTCATTGACTCACCCAGAGCAACTGCCAGTCCTGCGAGCTCCATTCATAGTAAGTGCCCTGAACGGGTATAGGCCACTTACCCTTTATACTGTATTACATTGTACCTTTTCTAAATTTAGATAAATTTAGATACACAAATACTTAACATTGTGTTACAGTTGTCCACAGTATTCGGTATAATAACATGCTGTGCATGTTTGTGGCCTAGGAGAAATAGTCTATACTGTATAGCCAGCCTACGCGTGCAGTAAGCTATACCATACCATTAAAGTTTGTGCATGAGCACTCTATAATGTTTGCACAAGGACAAAAATCATTTAATGATGCATTTCTCAGAATGTGTCCCTGTCATTAAGTAACGCATGAGTTTAATCATAATGCTTAGACTAGAACATAGTTATTGTGATTCTGATCTCTGTGGTTTTTTTTTTTTTTTTACTGTGTTGTACCATGAAAATTTTAAGTGTATCCTATAGGTTAGTTATGAATTGTCTCACCAAACATTATAGGTTTCCTCTAGTTACATTAAATACAGAGGATGCCAAATCAATGTATATGCATTTTAAGAAAGGAAAAATCTATTAAAATTGTAATATTCAATATATATCAATAACTAAATGTTTTGTCCAGCGCAACACAGGCAGTGAGAGAATGAGAAGGGGTGGCAAAGGGTTAAGAAAGAAACAAAAGTCAAGAGATTTATGCACTAGGGGCCAAGGGTCTCACAGCCTCAAAGGACTGAGCACCTTGAATTGGGCCATCTTTGGCTTTTATTGATGCACACACAAGGAAGTAACATTGCTTTCTCCACGGTCTGTGAATTTCATACATTATACTAGGAAACTGATTCAAACCAATCACCCTTGCCTGCAAGTGGCCAGAACCGAAAGTCCCAGGATGTCTTAGTAATTGTTGTATGTACCTCCCCAAGGGACAAAACCTTTATGCTGAAACTTACTGATATGAATAGATGGAGAACTGATGTTATCACATCATTGAAGCTCTTCACAAGTAGGTTGTGCGAAGGAATATAGCCACAGAGGCAGAAGCTCTCCTTAGCTGGGGGATGGTGGGGGTCTATGCCCACCTCTGTCAACCCCGTGAGTTCTCCAGATGACCACTATGTGACTGTGCCTGTCTTAGGTTGTTCCTTCCTTGAGGACTCTTACCTGTCATTGACTAACCAGCCATCCTTTGGGGCCAAACAGGGAGACATAAGGTGTAAGCACAAAGGTGAAGCAAAGTCCCTGAAAGGATCAGTCTCACAGACTCTCCTTTCTTTAGGGGTAGGTACGAGAGGACAGACGGGTAGGCTGCTGCGTGGCAACATCTAAAGATGAATACAAGTCATGTTTGACTTCTGCAGTTACAAGAGCTGCTCAAAGTGGTTACCATCAGTGTCCAGACATGTCTAATTATGGAGAACTACTGTATGAGCAATGTTGACTAAAGTGTCCACTTGTATACATTGTTTTGGCACCCCAGGTATATTGCGTAACCTTGAATTTCTCCTAGTCATGGATTAGAGGTTCAGATATGAATATATGCTGGATTTATATCTGTGACAGGCACTGCTGTTTGCTTGCTTCATTTTCATGATCTTTTTCTTTACAAAGTGAACACTGATAATATTCAGGATGACATTGTGGGGATGGGAGTATAACATCAGAAAGAGAAAAACAAGGTAGATGAGTGAACAGCAGGGAGAAAAAAAAGACAATGAGGACAACGAGGGCAATACCATCTTATTCCACAGATGGACATCTGCTTAGGCAGTGGCTTTATGATTTATCCCTACGCCTGCATTAGAAGTATAAACAACAACTACCACTATGACCTACAAAAATATAGGGAGAGGTGGCAGGACTGAAACAAGGGTCAAAAATCAGCAGCCACATTCCCATGTTCTGTTATGTTCAAGAGACACTGTCAGTATTTGCTGGACTTGAGGTGCCCCACCCATAGTCACTCAAAAGAACTGCTTGCTACCTAAAGGGATCAGAAGAGCCCGTGAGTTTAGGTCAGGACCTCAAAAGAAGGAAATGAGTAATAGTGGAAAAGGACATTCAGAGAGTGCAGGAAACTAAGGAGAGTAACCCCAATGAGCTGTCTAAAGAGTACATGATTTCTTCAAAAGTGAGTTAACATTTGAACATAAACCACACCAAGTGCATTGATGATCTGTGGCTCTCGGCCTGAGAATCGACAAAAGAAAAGAACAACATTAAATGACCAGTTAGGTAAAAGGCCACCTATTATTTTGTTGTTTGAATTTAAACAGCTAAGTTTTGGAGAGAGAGTGAAGAGGAGATAACTTGGAATCAGAAAATAACACTGTCGTTCTCAACTTCAGCATTCAAGATCCCATGTCGAATCTTCACAGAAGAATGAAAGAAGGATCTGACCTTCAAATGAAGATGAGCATTGATTAGGCTAGACTGAGTTCGAAAATCACCAAGTGGCTGGCAAAATAAGAATCTTCTCAATGCAATATAAAGGGGTTGAACAGGGACATTTATCATGGCATGTATAAAAACAATGACAAAAGAAAAAGAAAATTTCCCTAAATTGAAACTGCTAAAACAAACAAAGGAATAAATACATGAAGTTAATTAAACATCAGAAAAATGGTCTTACAATGGCACACTTCCCATAGAGACACTGAAGTACACCCCATGTTTAAAGAGCCTACTTAACAATTTATTTGATCCAAAGACCTTGGGAAATAACATTAAGTAAAAAATAGGAGAAAACAGCTAAAGAACGAACTGTCATAGAGCAGAGAAGACATCATGCCTAAATGCAATATGGTATAATTTGGATCTTTGAAACAGAAGATGACATTATAGGAAAATTTGGTTGAAAACTGAATAAGGTTTGGAGTTTAGTTAATAGTAATGTATTATACTAATACTTGTTTCTTAGTTTTGACTAATGTATCCTGGTATATAAGATGTCAGTGACCTAAGAAAATGAGTGAGAGAGTACCACAACTTTCTGTTATCTTTGCTAGTTTTTTATATTGTTTGTTTATTTGTTTGTTAATTTTATTTTAAAAAAGAAGATTCTAAAATGAGTAAAGGATATACGCGGACAATTCACAGGGAGAAAAACAATACAAAGAAAAGGAAATGAAGTCCATGAACATAGAATATCATGCCAGAATTCAGGTAAAACAGACAAAAATGTAAAATTGTTTATAAATACAATAGTAAAAAATAAATGTTATTTCAAAAGATGTCATTTCCTTATGTTTGTCATTAGACAAACCCAAACTTAGAGACACTACAAAACTCTACACTAGTATTTTTGAAAAGGATAAAGTCATTAAAAAAACAAAGTCTGAATTGAGAAGCCTGCAGAGAGATGATGACTAGCTGTAATGTGGTATTCCTAGATGAGGTACTGGAACAGTAAATAATACATTAGGTAAAAACTTAGGAAATTATCATGGCCATTTAATAAATAATAATAATTTATAAATAATAATTTATCAATATTGCGATTTCAGTAGTTCTGACAAGTTTTTGCAGCAAGGTATGATACTAACAAAAAGGGGAACTGGGTACAGGGAGTATGGGCACTCTACTATCTTTGCAACTTTTCTGTCAATCTAAACTGTTCTAAATATGAAAATGTTTATCTGTATTTGTATATATAAACTTCTAGTGAAAGAGGTCATACACACACACACACACACACACACACAGAGACACACAAACACACACACACCAACATATTAAACATTGTTGAAAAATAACTAGAAGGGATAAACTAGAAGGAAATATAAATTGTTAACCTATTTATCTCTGGAGTATAAAATTATCAATCATTATTATTCTTTTGTAACATTTTCTAAGAAGTCATCAGCAATGATCACATGTTGTTATTTTTAAGCTATTAGTAATATAACATGGGTTTTCCAGCTCTCTGAAAGTAGAACGTTTCTTGTGAAACTTTTCGTTAAGCTGAGATAGTGTAAAGTGAAGAAGAACCTACCTTAGGACACATCTTGCTAACAGATGTACAAAATCCATTGAGAAAAAGCATAAATGCTCACCGACACGGTTCAAAGCTATGGTTCCTTGATGCTGAGATGCTGAGTGTCGTTTCCCGAAGAAGCTTGGTGGGGCCACTCTTGCTGCTAGGGGAGCATGCTATCCATATAAACAGCTGACTGCAAAACAAATGATGAATGCGATTTTCACTTATCAACTTCGTAAAAGCAAAAATTCTCTTTTAGTTCGCAAAAACAACAGACCTATATTAGTACATATAGGTCTTTTCATTAAAGTGAAGTGGCATAGTGTGAACTTTCAAAAACTGGAGCATACATGTACTATAATATTACAAGGAACTAAATTAAAACAGAAGAGAGAGAGAAAAAAAGCTGTTAGATGTTTATATAGTCAAGTGATGGGCATTATTACATTATTATGAACTAGTGTCTCGGATGTAACTGCCTGAGTGAGGGAAAAAAAAAAAAAGAGGAGTCAGGAAAGGGAAACGACATGTTTTGCGCAATAATCTATATTAGGCAAGGCCATGTAGGTTATATTGCTGCCTAGGAGAAGATTTGTCTTTAGCAATGCAGATTTAGGACTCATTCACTAAGAGTATTTAGTTGATCTGAAATATATATTGGGGAGAACGTATTTGATTCAATAGATAGAGGATTAGGATTACACACGCGCGCGCGCACACACACACACACACACACACACACAGTTGACCCTTGAATGACGCGGGTTTGAACTGTGAGGGTCAATTAAAGAAAACACATATAAGTGGACCTGCACAGTTTAAACCGGGTCACTTAAGGGTGTATTATATATATGCATATATGTGTGTGTGTGTGTATGTGTGTGTATATATATATACACACACATATGCATATATATATATATATACATATATATACATATATATGTATGTGTGTGTGTATATATATATATATATATATATATATATATAATGCCACATTTGACTTCCGCAATTACAAGAAGCACTCAAAACTGGTTACCATCAACATCCAGACACTTCTGATTATAGCGAACTACTGCTTAAGCAATATATATATATATATAGTGCCAAAAAAATGTCTACTTGGTCAGTGTTGCTCAAGCAGTAGCTCGCCGTAATCAGAAGTGTCTGGACGCTGATGGTAACCACTTTGAGCACCACTTGTAATTGCAGAAGTCAGACATGACTTGTATTCATCTTTTGTTATTGGATTATATTGAGTATTATCATTTTAAAACAGTTTTCCTTTCTTAAAATTTGTATACATTTTTTTGGTGCTCTGTCTCTCTCTTTCTCTATATATATATGATTGTTGTATATAATATATACTCTATATTACATTATATATACATATATGTGTATATATGCACATATATACATATATACATATGTGTAAATATACATATATACATATACATATACATATACATATATATATATATATATATATATATATATATATATGAATGACATAGGCAGGGGAAATGTTAAAAGAGTTGACTTTGAAATAACAGAACCTAACTGGAATGTCTTGCAATAAATTAGAGAAGATCCACTAGTTGAAAATAAAGGATTTCCAGTAACAATTTGCCTCTATAAAGTCAGACTTCTTCAGGAAATGCTAAAGCAGTAGGAAACTGGAAAACAAAGTATAATGCCCATTTTCAATGAAACTTGAAGATAGTCGACACCTTCCTGATTATATAAAGAGGATTTTTAGGCAACTGGATTTAGGTAGAAGCTATGAGAAAGCCACAATAGAAAGACAGAGAGAGGGAGGAGAGAGAGGGAGGAGGGAAGGAAGGAAGGAAGGAAGGAAGGAAGGAAGGAAGGAAGGAAGGAAGGAAGAAGAAGAAAAGGAGGAAGAGAGAGAGGGAGGAAGGGAGAGAGGGAGGAAGGAAAGAAGGTAGAAATTAAATGTCTCTCCAGAAGGGCTGCTGCTCCACAGCATGGGTCATGGCATTTGTTTGTGGACTATTTTAAATTTAACCCGGTAGTAGTCCTCACGTCAGATATTGTGATGCATAAGGTATCTTGATTGTTGGAGCTCAACAGAGTCTCTGATACTTGGCACTTCAGTCCCTTACCTGTTTTTCTTTTATTTATTTTTTGTTTTCAGTCTCTAATTGTAAGAACCCAAAACAATTTACCTTTATATATAAGGTAAAGTCTGCTGTCCACACTTACTCTCCTGTCTCATGGCTTTATCAGCCATTCTTATTTCTGTAATAATATGGTCCACCAGAAACTTGATAATCTCATCATCCATGAAAAAAAAATCATATAAATTCACATCATTGATGATATTGAATTGTATCTAACAAGCAAGTATTCTAAATGAACCAATAAAATAGAAATGTGCATGATGGTAAGAGATAAATGGCAAGAAGATTGAGTTACCCATCAAATATACAAATTTTTGTATATCCAATAATATGAGTCATGAGAGCATATCCCCTTTAAGATAAAGACACATTTGTACAGCAACTCCAGAGTGTGGTTCAAGCTGCCCTGCTTTACTGACACAGCCAATAAAATTACAGTACAGCACCAGTATGCTGGGTAAAGTATCTGGCCAGGTCCAATAGGATTATCACAGGATAAAAGGTCCTGCCTTTCACAGCAGAAAACTAATCATATTTTGAAAGGCATCTTTTGATGGTCTGATCACGCTAGAGAACCAACAGCCTGTTGACTATAGGACTTCAAAGGACTTTGTGACTGGCACCACCCATGGTGATATGAATGTTGCCAGATCAGTAAATCAAATGGTCATGGAGCAGCAATCTAGCATGAAACTGAATTAAGACATTCAGGATCAGGTCCAGAGGACATAAATTATAATGACATGTAGCCTACATTGTTACATTCTCACCCAGATTGCTATGTCCTCTACTTCTGTAGAATTAAGTCTCTCTTTCTTCTTATACATGTTGGGTTTTCTACAGTGTACTGACAGAACAGAGGAAATATAAACACAGGCCGGGTACCTAAATGATTAGCAAACCTTGGTGGCATTCATTACAATCCCACTCAAGGATAGCTTGAAGGAGAATAGTGAAAGGAAATCCTCCCACTATCCAGACGGAACTTAGACATTTGTTTTGTATGGAGAGAGAAGCAGCCAAAACTATTCTCAAAGACAGAGAAGATGATTGAGTTGGTTGTTTAGCAATCAAAAAGGTGCTAAACCATAACTTCACATTCAAAGGTTTGGGGGGACAGATCATGTAGATGAAAGAGTGCAGATCTTATGCCTCATGATAAGGTTCAACAGAAAACAGTCATTGCGGAGGAGACACTAAACAATCGAGTAGAAGGATGCTTTTTTTTTTGTATGCAAGCCAGACAGGACCTTTGTTTGTCTACCCTGCAGTGCTGTAGTAGGTTCATGAATAGAATGGTCATGGTGATAGTGATTGAGGTGATACATTTGTCCAAAGCATAAGATTCCATTTTCCAAGGCTGTTCCAACAACTTCTACTGCTGAATAACCTATGTTCCAGCGTCAGAGACTAACATTTAATGGAAACTGGCATTTAGCCCTCAGTACAGTATGCCTTCAGGAGACCAGTCAGTCATTTGGTAGCAGATTGATTATATCTAATTCCTTCCACCCAGTGAGAGGACGGTAATTTATCATTACTGGAATTCACACCATCTCTGAATATGGATTACCTTTCTTGTTCATGGTGCTTCTAAGAACATCATCAACTGAAGTTTCATAGACTGTGTTGTTCCTGGAATATGGTCCCTCACATCTTAAAATTAGACCCAGAGACATTCTAAACAGCAGAGGAGACATGACAAAAAAAAGCAGAATGATAGGATCAACACAGAAATATTTCTAGCATATACTGCATCACTCAAATATCAATATGTGAACAACACTTCGTGCAATAGTCAAGTCTCTGTCCTCCAGCATGCAGTATATACATTGAATAAACATTTGATATAAGGTGTCTGCCCTAGTATGTATTCACCATACTTGGATCTAAGACCCAAATGATGGAAGGAAACTGTTTCCTCTTTCTTACAGAATTTGTATTTCCAATCCTTGAACTTGGCTAGATTGGAGGTCTTGATTTTCAAGAGAAGGACTGCTTCCACTAGGTATAGGAAAAAAGTGCAGTGAATTTGCAGCTCTCACTATCATTTAGTATTTGGATTAGCAGAAATATAAAGTTAAAATGTTGGCAGGATTAGATGATCCAGATAGCCACAAATATTGACTACTATAATATATATGTTGTTGGCCAAGGTATACTATTATTTTTATGTGTCTATATGTGATTTGATTGTATATTGTTAATAATTTTTGCATCTTATTCATATGGATATCAATTATTTATTTATTTATTTATTTATTTATTTATTTATTTATTTATTTACTTATTTATTTATTTAGGTAATGTCCTTGTGAGTTTTTGGTATTGGTTTATTTTTTGGTCTCACAAAACAATCTGGAAAATGTATCCTCTTTTTTAATTTTCTGAAAGATTTTGTATACTATTGACATTACTTATACCTTGAATGTTTGATAGTAGTGATTAATGAAGAATTCTGCGGCTGCTGTTGTCTCTTCTGAGAATGTTTCTAATAACATATGGAATAAAAAAAATAGTAGGGCTAACAAAGTTATCTGATTCTTTCGAATTTGGGATTCCATATTTTTAAAGCATTTTTTCCATTTCATGTATATTTTCAAATTTGTAGGTATATATATATATATATATATATATTTTCTCATTATACCTTTAATGTTTGTAAGATCTATAGTGATAATGATTTTTCATACTTGATATTGGTTTGTCTTTTTTATTATTTATCCATTTTTAATAAATTTATTGGGGTGACATTGGTTAGTAAAATTACGTAGGTTTCAAGTGTACATTTCTATAATACATCATCTATATAAGTATATTACGTTGTGTGTTCAACACCTAGAATCAGTTCTCCTTCCATCACCATATATTTGACCCTCTTTTCCCTCTTCTACTATCCCCCTCCTTTACCATATGGTGACCACTGTTGTCTGTGTCTATGAGTTTTTATTTCTGTTTGTTTGTCTTGCTCATTTGTTGCTTTCAATTTTATGTCCCAGATATGAGTGAAATCATATAGTTTTCAACTTTTTCTATTTGACTTGTTTAGCTTCACATGATAATCTCAAAATCCATCCATGTCAGAAATGGCAGTATTTCATCTTTTCTTATGGCCGAGTAATACTGTATATATGCACTACATCTTCTTTATCCAATCATCTATGGAAGGACACTGGTTGTTTACATGTTTTGCCACTGTGAGTAATTTTTGCTCTTTATGTAACTAGTGGTTAATATTTTTGTTGATCTATTTAAAGAATAGTGTTTTGTTGTTGTTGTTTGTTGAATCTGTGTGTTGTCCTTTTCCATTATATTTTATTCCTCATCTTTCTTATTTCCTTTCTTCTGTTTACTTTGTCTTTTATTTTGTTACACAATTTCTAACATTTTCAAGCATGTAGAATTTAGGTCTTTGGTATTATTATTCTTTACTTCTTTTTCAATATAAAACTTACAGGTTTATATTTTCTTGTAGAAACTGTGTTAGCTACATCTCACAAGCTATTGTGATATGTTGTATTTTTTAGTATCATTTACTTTTAATAATTTTCTAATTTTCTTTGTGATATCCTTCTCAACATATGTATTATTTTAAAGTATGATCTTCAATTTCACATATTTAAGATTTTCTATATAATTGTTCATGATTACATACATAGTTAAGTCTGCTGTTACTAGATAACGTGCTCTACAAAATTCCAATTCTTTTAAATTGTTTAATATTTATTTTATAGCCACCATATGGTCTATATTGATGAACATACCATGTTTTCTTGAAAAGAAATGTGTTCACCTGTTGTTTGGAATAGTGTCCTCTCAATGTAAATGAGGTCAAGGTAGTTGATAACAGATGATGTATGCATTTTAAGATTTTAAATGTAGTTTTGCTATCAATCACTGAGGTAGAAGTACAAAATTATGTTAATATGATTTTAGAGTTTTACCTTCTTATAAGTCAATTTTTGTTTCACGTATGTTGATTTGTTTGTTATTATGTAAACACACAGTTATAATATTTCATTGAAGAAATGACCCATTTATGATTTTGGTAGTATTCTCTCTTGAAGTCTGTCTTATCCAATCACCAATGTAATGACTCCAGCTTTCTTTAATTTACTGTATGCACAGATTTTTTTTTCCATTTATTTCTCTTTAAACCAAATGTGTCTCAGTATTTGTCTCTCTAAATGGCAATAATGTGTATGTTGCTTTTGTATCAATTTAAAAATTTTTGTTTAATTGGGGTAAGAACACAACCCGAGATCTACGCTTTAACAAAGTTCAAGTGTACAGTGCGTTATAGTTGAATATAGTGTTGTTCAACAGCTCTCATTCTTACCAACAGTATATGAGAGTTCCATTTCCTCTACATCCTAGCAAATAGTTGGTTTAACTAGTCACTTTAAATTTAGCCCTTTTAATAAGTTTTTAATGCTCTCTCACTGTTGTTTTAATTCGATTTCCCTAAAGATTCATGATGATAACTTATTTCAGATGTGTATTTACTCTGTATATTTTTGGTAAAATGTCTGCTCATATCTTTTGCTTGTTCTTTTATTGGCTATTTCCTTTTCTATAACAAATAGGACAGTGAAACAACAAAGATGTATGTTGGAATTTTACTCTTTCTCACTGATTCTTGAATACATTAGTGATTTCTTTGCTTCATGAAATAATTGTATTCAATACTATAACAATATTTCCTTCTTTTTTTCAAAAACTGTGCCATGCATAATGAAATGAACATATGCACAATCCACTTTTAAGGTTAATATGCATTATTTATATATTCTCCATCTGCTTCTTGAGTCCAGACATTTCATAAGACAGTAAAGTCTTGCTTTATAGTGTTAAAAAGAGAGAGAAAAAGGGTATAAGGTATGGTCCTTGCTGTGAAGGAACTCAGGAAATTCAATCCAAGTAAGGAAGACAGATATGGAACTGATTCCCACAAAGATGAGGTGTGGTTTAGGGGGGTCCGTAGCTATCAGAGGGTCAGAGGAGGGAACCATTATCCTGCCCTGCCCAATATTCTAGGTTGGCTATGAGAAAGAATTCAGGAAACATACTTGTCTCTCACCTTCCCTGTGAGATTGTCATCTTTCTTACTGAAAATTTATACTCACTGATTAGTTTAACTCTCCATTTCCTCTGTCCAGCTTCTGGCAACCACCATTACACTCTTTGATTCTACATTCTCTGGCTTAATTGTAATATTTAGCCCATTCACAAATAACATAAATTGCATAGATGTATATCTAACAGTTTATAATTTGTTTCCTGTTTTTCTTCTATCTGTTGTTTGTTCTGTTTTCATTTTCCTGTCTTCTTTTGGGCCATTTAAATATGTTTGAGATATCTACTTTATTTACCTGTTGGGTGTTTTTCTATACTTATTTGTGTTATTGTTTTAATATTGGCTCCACATATTAAAATATGCTTAGTTAATTTCTAAGTCTGCTTAGAATTAATATTTTGTCACTTAAATGTAGACAGTTTGTGGTATTTTCCAAATACCACAAGAAATTATAATGTTTGCTTAAACACTCATATTTTAAAGATATTAGAAGAGAAAGTCAAATTTGTATTTACCCAAATATTTATTATCAAGGAAAAATTTTCACACTTTTATGTCTTATCACCAGTACAACTGACTACACATTTTTCCAGACTATCCTTTCAAGGTCGTTTGCAAAGAGAAAAGCCTTGGAAGATAGAGATAAACAAATACTGCTTATATTTCAAATACTGTTATATAATAAATGCTTTTATAATTCCACAAGGTGGTTAACACAAATGTATATATTTTAAAAATTTTGATTGCAGGTAAAAGTAAGGTTGAGATAAGAATTGATTGCTATTCAATGGATTTTTTTCTTATCAAGTAAATATTAAATAATACACAGAACATAATTATATCATTTTGTTGACTAAACCATTTGTGAATACTATTTGATTCAAATACAGGCAAATTACATTCGTATATCTGGTCAGTAACAAACATTTCAAAGTATAATGAGCTCTAAATATATTCAAATATAATGAGTTCCTTTTAGTATCTCAGCCAAAAAAAAGTAATGATAAAATTTTAACTTAACCATATACAATTTAATTTTTATCCAAAATCTTTTAATATTGTTTCAATAAATGCCTAGTAATTCCTGCATATCTAACTGTTTCTGGTAAAGACCATATTCATCCAGTAAAAGAGATCAGATTTTTTCTGCTGCCATCTCTGGCAAGTAGTGGGCCGAATCTGATAAAAGTTAGTATTCCTATTTCTGTGAGCTCCTTGCAGCTTGTTCTCAGTATTGGATACTTATAGTGCTGACATTTCAAAAGAACAGATGGTGCAGAGGAAGTCCTCAGACGTCACCAGAGGGTGGTTTTCAAATCTTTGTCACAGGTTTAGAGAGCTATAACTTGAAAGAGACAAAACTTTTTCACTAAGTTTTCTATTTGCAACTCAAAATTAGTTACTTTAAAACACATTTAAATCACAAAGATTCCGTCCATATTAGTATAATAGTTTCACCTTATTACACCTTTTATTTTCTAAGATTTCGGGAAAATTTTGGGTCTTTCAATTTTTGCATCGACATTGTGGATATTTTCTATAGGAAGGGTAATATTTCTTGCCATGGAAAGATATTGTTGTAACTCCCTATCATAAGTTTGGTACTACAACAATATTTTGTACATATAGTATTAACATATCTATTATATTTTATTGTAATTATTGGATTACAGATTTTTCTGAGTTAAGAATTTTTAGTTTTTCTCTGTTTTTTAAAGGCCACTGTGCCTAGTTTATTTTGGGGCATATGGATGATATGAAATATATGTTCACTGAATGTTTGAATGAACGTATGGAATCTGATCAGTTATGAGACTAAACTTACATTATAGAGAAAGGTAAAGTGTCATCTTTATAGAGCACATATTAAATTAAAACAAAACAAAACAACATGTAGAAAGCAAAGGGATAATTGAAATGTTTCTATTATCATGTGATTACTCTCTGAATAAAAAGCAATATACAAATGTAGCTTATAATTAAAGGAAAGAACATCTACAGATAATAGAAAGCGATTTTTGTTTCATCTTACTATATATTCAAATTAAAATGTTTTCAAATGTTATGCACATCTTTAACAAATGCTATTTCTAATTCAAGACTTTTGTTAAAGGTAAAGAAAATAGAGTTAACTAGCAATTTTTCATGTATTTGTAGTGCTTATTTTTTTCCCATATATTTGGAGGCAATTTTTTATACATCTGTATAGTTTATGTGTATCTTTAAAGAAGCATATGTTCTTTAAATACTCTATAAAATAGTAATAAATCACTAAATATCTTCTAAGGCAAATAGAATTTCAGAATGAAACTTTTAAATTTCTAATAATTACTTTAAAGTTAATAAACCATCTATTGTAGATATTACTGTTAAAACCATATGGTACTCTATTGTTCTGATAATTCTGTACTGATAAATAATTCAAACAGACAAATAAAAATTCATTCTTAGCTCTACTGTAATTTCACCCTCTAATTAATAAAATTTGTTTTTGAAAATGAGAGATACATAGCATCCAAAATTTAAACCATAAAGTAGAAGACATGGAGTGATCATTGTGTGAACTTCAACCTTTCAGATATAATTGAGTTTGACATTTTGATGAGCATCACTCCAGGTCTCACTAAATGCATATATTTACCTAATATACTTTTACATATACAGGTTTTTATAAGTAGGATAATCTTAATATGTTTCTGTATATATGTGTATATTTATATGTATGCTCGTATATGCATAAACAATTTTAAAAAGTATCTAATCATCTTATAGTATTTATTATCTGAGGGAATTGTTCCTATATATTCATACTATAATTAACATAACTAATATCCTCTTGTTGGATATTTAAGACATCTTCAAATTTTTACTATTATGATAAAATATTTGGAGAAATTATTTTTACATAGATATATTTTCATATTTCAATTGTATCTGTGGGGCAAATCCTTAGAAGGACAATTCCTGGATCAAGGGTAATGATTATTTTATAATAATTAAAACTCACATCGCAAAATATTGCATAAAACTATGCTGTAACACAGTAGTGAAGTTCTGCTTACTATTGATTTTCTTTTAAAAGCAAAATATCTCGATTTACGTAAAACTTTTACTTCTGTCCTTTAGTAAGGTTTTCCTCTATCATAGTTTTTGGATGTGGGTTGCTTTGTTTAATATAATTTATGGTTTGTAGTCTACTTTCTAATATGTTTTCTACTTGTGTATTTTTGTTATAGAAATTCCTAATTTTTGTGGATTATGTAATTTGCCTTTGTATGGCATTTTTTAATATTTCAAAAAATATTTTAAGTTTTGATCCTGGGCTTTCAAGTATAAAATCTCATCTTCAGACAACCACAATTGTGTCTTTTTTCCTTCATTTCAGTATGTATACTTATTTGTTTCACTGTTTAATTGCACTGGCTAGATCTGTGAGAATAGTGTTAAAATAAATATCAAACATATAGTTATTGTCAGTATAGTTCTTTAAAAAGAACTCTAACTCTTTAATTAGCCTTATAAGAAAAGATTTACATTTACGTTTTTTTCTTTTTTATATATATTAGGACACAAATTATTCACATATTTGTAATATTCTTTGCCTCAAAGCAAATTCTCAACTAAATTTCAGAACTCTAGTCGGAAATCATTAAATAAAATTTGAATGGAAGAATATAGTATGGTCAACAGTCTAGAATTTTAAGATAGTACCAGATTGGCATACTAAAAATAGTATAAAGAGAAATCTTGCAAGAAAGAAAGGAGAGAACATCACTGCCATTACGGTAGAATAACTTCTCATCACATTTGCTATTATTAGAGCATATTGAACATGATGGACTAAATTGTACTTTGCTTCCAGACTATACTTATAAGAGCTATTTTACCTTCCTGTAATACAACTTTTATGCTTATAAATTAGATATGCTGAAACATGTTCAATTTACTATTTTTCAGATAAAATAGTAGTGCATGTTGGAAACATGCATAATGAAATAGTGGGTGGGATATGAAAGGCTTAGTGAGGATGTTTAAATTATCAATAAATCTCAGATATCATGTAAATTCTATCTTGGCATAAGAAAGGTTAACAAACTCAGAAAAAATACTACAAGGGACAACCTAATTGTCTTGTGAAACTAACTTTAGTCCTACGTAGTGGTCTAGAAAATATAATAGGGCAATTGATCTTTTGGAAGAAGGAACTGATAAATTGAATGAAAAGTTGTCAGCACACGTTTCTGAAACACAATTGCAAACTAATGTGATAAATCAATTTTAATAGAGTAAATTGTAAGGTTGACAAGGACAGTGCCATTTGTAATGTAGCAAGGTTAAAATCAAACTACACACAATGTTCCGTTTGCCTGCTTTCATCAAACAATGCATCATAAGCAACGTTCAAAATGGCTTACTATGAATTAAATTATGAGTAAGTTATCTTAATTACTGGAAATATACTAGTTCTATCATAAGTTTTCTTGCCTATATCTTTATTCTTTGGATAGTTCTAATTATATATTTTTCTTATTTTATCAGCTTTCTGGAAGTCTAAACTCCTGGTCTATGCATTTCACAATACCCGTAATAAAACTTCCTTTAACATGTATAATAATTGTACAAAACACAAGATACTGTGCATTTCATTTTCCCATTACAGAGCAAATAGTTCTTTCTTTATACATATATATGTGTGTGTATATATATATGTATATATATGTGTATATATATACACACACATGACCTTCATCAGAATTTGCTGCTACCAGAGAGTTTTGGTTAACTGATAGGCTGTTAGATTGTGGTTCACCACAATCTACACAGAGAACAGCTCTTTGTAAAATAAACACAAACACCTAATTATAAATATTAGGCAGTATAATTGTCCTTAAAATGAGCACTTAAAATGAAATATGAAGCTAGTGACACTGAATTACAAGAGAGCTTTCATATTTTTAAATTGTAATCATTACAGTTATTACTTACTTTGATGCAAGTTTTTTTCTTTCTTTGTTTCTCAGTCATCAGTGTGCCACTATCTCATAGCTCCTTAAATAGTTAGCTGCAAGCTTGAGTAAAATTGGTGTTAAAGCCTCTAGAAAAGAATTCCCTCAACTCTACAGCCATACATTCATTCATTTAGCAAAATAATAAAAGAAAATATCCTCTATGTGCCAAGCTCTGTTCTTTGGGAATGTAGCACATAGGAGCATTGATGAAATCCTTGCTGTTATGGCGCTTACATTCTAGTTGACAGAGACAGTCAATAAACAAACACAATATAATTGCAGAAAGTAGTAATATGGCCAGATAAGAGATGAGAAAGGATAAATGATGGGGCCCTTTTTATAAGAATAGTCTAGAAAAGCAGTGCCATTTGAGGAAACCCTGCATAAAGTGAGGCCAAGTTAGGGAATAGCTCATTCCTGGTATAGAGATCAGCAAGAAAACATTTACTGCTATGTTAATTAATTTGTTATTAATGAAGAAGAGCAAGAAATCTTCCTAAAATGGAGAGAGCTAGGAGTAATATGGTAGGAAATGAGACGTAGAGAAAAGCTTTGAGCTAGTCAATATAAGTTTATCATTATTTTTTGCTTTGTTTTGCTTTATTTATTAATTTAGTTAGTTATTTTAAATTGGAGCTAGAACTTGAATTATGTTTTGATGTGATCAAAGGATGGTGTGGTAATGTGTTTAGATATATGGCTTTAGAAGTACAACTCTAACAGTACCAATAATATGTGGAAAATAGAAAGCTTGGTAAGTAATAGAGAACAATAATGATCACTTAGGATTCTATTACCATAGTTCAGGTGAAATCATTTCAGATACGTTGTGATACATTGTGAAGACATATCCCAGAAGATATATGTATGTGTGTGTATGTGTGTGTCTGCATGTGTGTGTATATATATACACATATATATGTATACATATATATACATATATATGTATATACACACACATACACACACACATACATATATCTAATATATATATATATTAGAAGGATAAAGCAGAAGGATAGCGAAGGATAAAGGATTAGGTCAAAAGTCATAACAAAATTTTATTGGCACAATGGTGATGATTTAAGTGATATTTGCTAAGGAGCATACCTCTTAGACAAGAGTTAGTGGGAGGACACACAAAAGACAATTTGGGGAATGTAATCAATAATGTTGTAAAGATTTTGTCAGGTATCCGATGGACACTTTTCTCATTAGGGAGACCACCTCAGGGATGATGTAGATGCCTGATCAGTGCACTGTGCACTTGAAGCTGAAGCTGAACAATAATGAATGTCAACTACAATTTTATATATATATAAAATTTATATATATATAAATTTATATTTATATATATATATAAATTTATATGTATATATATAAATAAATAAAATTTATTTTTATATTTTTAAATATTTAAAATTTTTATATATTTGAAATTTATATTTATATATATATATATATAAATATATATATATTTACAAGAAGTGGAGTACAGCATTAGGAATAGAGACAGTAGAAATGTAATGGCTGTGTGTGATGTCAGAGTGTTAGTGGATGGAGGGAGGGGGGTTGTCACCGTGTGAGGGATATAAATGAGAAATGTCTAACTATTACATTGTTTTGTGCACCTGAAACTAATAAAAAAAAATGTTAAAAAAAAGAAAAAAGAGTTAGTGGGAGGAAATAATCAAGGAACTATCTGTTTAAATAAGGTTTGAAATTTGTTTAGACTATCAACAGATGATTAAAAGTAGGTTTCTAAGATAAGTGTATATATACATGCATAGATAGATAGATAGATAGATGATAGATAGATAGATAGATAGATAGAATTACAAACATCAGGGGTAAACCCTGAAGATGAACAATTAAAGCCATATGCATAGAGAAGTCATGAAAGCACACCTTTGTACAGAATCCACTGCTAAATGCTAAATAAATAATTATCTGTATTTTTATGGGATATAATATCCCTTGCATTCCTAACTAGAAAATAGTTACATGTGCTGTAATATTATATCTCTGTTCTGTGTGCAATTCTGTGATAGCCACATATAACATTTGTTAGTATTTTTGGAGATGCCTGTTTTACCTAACTGCAGATTATCAGGGACTAGATATTATGCTCTCCAGTCTGTTTATAAATATGTAATCTGGTTTATACAAAGGATCTTGAGATTGCCATCCTAAGCAAAAAGAGTCAGACAGAAAAATTCAAGGACCATAGAACTTCACCTATATGTGGGATATAAAACTGAAAGCAACAAATGAACAAAACAAACAAACCAAACTCATAGACACAGACAGCTGTTTAGTGGTTACTAGAGGGTAGGCAGGGGCTGGTAGATGACGGTCAAATACATGGTGATGGAAGGCGAACTGACTCTGAGTGGTGAACACACAATGTAATATATTGATGATGTGTTACAGAATTGTATACTTGACACCTATATAATTTTACTAAATAATGTCACCCCAATAAATTTAATAAATATAAAGAAAAAGAATTCTATCATTTATTAGGGGTACAGAAAGAACTTTTACTACCGTATCAGATTTCCACTGTTGCTGGAATAAATTTTAAAACAACTGAAAAAAAGCTTCTGTGAACGTAGAGCTGTACTTCCACTGCAGTGTTCTCCACATTTGGTTAGCCTACTTAATGTTTTTCTGCAGTTTCCATTTCAATTCCTGTGACTTCCCTGGAAACACACTGCAGACCTTTCTAGATGGGGCATCAAATGACTCATTTGTTTCTTAGATCTCCACCATAATAGTCGTAGTTTATGCTGTCTCTCTTATTAATGAAATAATTTCACTCTATGGTGTACAAAGTAGCTTAAGCAGCTCTCTTTAAATCTTTTCCTGCATAGTGTTTTATTTGAGTAAGGGAATTAAATCAGAGATGAGCTAATAAAAATATGTATTTTATATTGATATTGGCTACTTCCCATTAATATATAAAGTGCATATATCTGACTATTTATCTGTATTATGTCTTCACCAAGTGGTATTTCTTTATAACTTAAGTTGTCTAGTAACTTAGAGGATAATGAGTTAAGAGCATGTGGGAATTATTACAATTCCTTATCTCTATGCCCTGAGCATAAGTAAGGCCTAAATTCTCAAAGAAGCCCCTTCAGTATCTCTTTAGATGTGCAATAAGTGTCAGTATTCTAACAAATTCTCTCTATAGATGACAAGTATATCCCACTAGTAGAATAATAAAATTTGTTTCAAAGCTATAAAGAAAGCCTTGGTTAGAATTTGATTTTAAATAATCCATCGATAAATTTGTTTTCAAAATATTAATAGATAAATGTAAACACTGTATTTTATTGGATTTTGTGGTAGTTTTCTGGATCCAAAGGATCACATTTTGAAACTCCCATGATTATATAATATTCTTTAAGACGACCTCCTGAAATAAAGAAAAAAACTTATTTTAAGTTTAATAAACTGATCATATATATTGTGACAACCAGATAACAAATTAAATTATTGTTTAGCATTTCACCTATGCACAAAATAATTTATTTAAACATTGTAATAAAGGAAATGAATTGTATAATACATTTATTAAATAAATTCATCATGTGTATAGGTTCTTTGTTTTTGGAGAGGAAAATTCATTTATTTTATCAGAATGCATTTGTGTTTCTTCATTTATTTTGTAATAGAGGTTGATAAATTAATCTTCCTTTTATATCTGGAGAAGCATATGTAGGCAACTTAAATTTTACTGTGACTTGCCTCGTTTTATCTCCTGTTAACATGGTATTGTAAATCTGAAAAGTTTTTTTTTTTTTCCTAATGTTTTCTAGGATATGCAACTTCTACATACCATAATTCTAACCATAAGGATTTACCACAGCAAATCCTTTTAACATTTTCTAACAATATCTCAAGTTGTGGAGCACAACAAAAATTTGCTGCTAGGGAAATGCTAACTTTCTGGCATGAGTATATAATAAGGATTTTCTTTTCTGTGACTTCCTCCAGCATTTGTAAATGTGGTTTTAATGGTTCAATTCATTTGAATGATAAGAGACTTAAAATTCACTGAAACCTTTTTCTTCTGAAAGAAACCCCAAAAAGTTATCTTTCCAATCCCTTTTGCCTATGTATGATGAGCTTTTAGGTTTTTGTTTGTTTTTTTTTTCCCCCCAACAAAAGCAATGCCTCATGTGATGCCAAAAATAACATTTGTTCAGTTCATGTTTTAGTAGATTAAACTCAATATTACAGTACTAACAACTATTATAATTATAAGGATTTGGCTTACAGAGGAATTAGAGAAGTACAAGAAGAAATACCTTAGGCTCAAACTCAATATTTCTTATAGGAATGTTTTATAATAGAATATGGATTATGTGATTATCCTGTGATTCAAGTTTTATCCTATAGTGTAGAACTCTATGCTTGTGAAGCAGTACGTTGTCTTATATTTGACTTTAATATAGGTGCAGTCTATGCAAATATATGTGAGCAATTAAGACATATCCTACATAATGAACAGCCTGAGTGATTTTAAATCTTCATTGTACATTAAACCAAGTTACTTCTCCTTTGACTCTCGTATTAACTTCATAAATTCAAATGATTTCACAGACGAATACCCATTACTGGCAAATACCTTTGAAAAAGTAAATCAATTTTAAAATGGTAGATATTATTCATTTGTATATTAATTATTAGACTATTATAAAACATTAAATTATCTACTTCAAATAACCCTATTGCTTGGATATTAAGAAAGCAATTGATGGCACATTAATGCCTTTTACTTTAAATAGTCAAAATTAAACCATTTATATATTCAGCTGGCTGACATTTGAAAATGCTTTTATTTCCTTAGAATAACTTTCTCAATAAAATTACAAAATTCTTAAAAATGTCCATGAGATATTCAAATCTCTAATAATGGCAAGCTAAGTTTCTTGGGTCAATAAAACTAAAACAAAAAAAAAAAAAGAAAGAAAAAATTCTGTTTTAAACTAAACCTAGAATAGCAAATGCTTGAAATCATTAATGATCTGAAACAAATAATGAGGAAAAACACAGGCCAGTTTTTACATAAACCTGTAGTAAGAGAAGGAAGGGAGAAAAGTGATGAATAAAGCTACGTTTGCCCTCATGGCGTTCACCCATACTCTCAGCTCTGCTTTGCGTCTCTGGTTCAGGCAGATCACAAAGGACACAGATCATAACCTAGAATCTTGCCACTTTCCCCTGCCTTGATATGGCACACCAAGAAGTAAATCCTTCAATTAAAAGTCAACAAGTGCTTAGAAATCAGTAAGGGCACAAAGTGGGAAAGAAGAGAAAAATGATATTAAAAAAAAATAAAATAAAAGCCATCTTGGGAAGTTTGTGTTCACACACTTGACCTTCTATTGTGTATGCATTCTGAGTATGCTCAGCTTGGGTGAGTCAGGGACCTTTATATCTCAAATTTGGTTTGAGACATTCTCAAACGTATGGTAGTGATGCAGGATTTGCTAGAAATTTCTGGGTGTGAGCTGGGACCGTGTCTTGTGAAGCTGAAGGATGGACACATGGACCAAGGAGAGGCAAAGAGTTGTAAAGGAAAATAGTTTATTAAAGCAAGAGGAAAGGTTGCAGCTCCCGAGCGGGAGGGGTTACGGAAAGGGGAAGCCCACTAGCTCAGTCAAAAAGCTTTACTTTTATATTTCTATGTCTACCTGGGAGGTGAATATTGGAATACTGGTGCCCACCAGTATGATGTTTATCAGATCCACTCTGCTGCTCCAGCCTAAGGGAGACTTTTGAAATGTTCCAGTTGTCCCAGAGTTTGGTTAAGGTTTTTGCCCTGCAGGAGGTTATTTTGGGGCTTGGAAGATATGGTCAGTTTCAATTTCTGCTTAGTCTACCTGGGAGTTCCTAACTGCCTGATGTCATACTAACTAACCTGTTTCAGTAGCAGAAAGGGAGGGAAGGATGTCTGGAGGGAAGGGGCAACTCTCCTTGAGTAATTGTTGTTTAAAGACAATGGACAGTAAGGTGTGAAATATTCCAAAGCATACAAGGGAATAAGAAATGCTGAACCTGAGTGACAATCAACAGGAACTATATTTAACAGGAATTCCTATTCTACAGATAATAGATTTATATAACATATCCTTTAAAAGAATCTATTTTCAACCTGTTTAAGGAAATATATGTTTTAAAATATTGGAAACCATAAAAAGTAAAATAGATTTTCAAAAACAACTGGGCAGGCAAGTATAAACATACACTTCCAACCTTACTGGAGTAACTGGTACCAGACTTTTCATCTCATTTTTAAACAGAAAGGAAACTGAAAATAGATAAGAAAATGTTTTTAGGTATTGGGAAGCCTGTAGCATAGGATTCTAGTCCCTGAGTAAAGGAAAATAAATGAAGTGAGCCCTAGTACACCCTCAAATGTCTCCATGAAGAGTTTACAAGTATGAGATGGTAAAGGTGGGTAACCCAAACAAAGAACATTAACTGTGGTGAGTTGAACAAGAAATCACAATTCATGGCAGCTGAGATAGCTGTGATTTGTAGGGGCAAATCCTACAAAAGAGGAAATGTGCTGAGAAATATTTGCAAATTATCCATAGCATCCTTTTTTACTGTTGTTGGGTACAAATATTCACATGTGTATGGTAAAAACACAAGGGTTGATGAAAAAATTTCGGAGACTACACAGGGCTGAGAGACATATGAATTTCCACGACCCAAGTTTAGAGATATAGTTCAACATATTATGTATTTAGTAAAGCCATCTAAAGGATCAGGACTTAAATAGTGGGTCTTAAATTACTCTTAAGAAAAGTCTACTACTCTAGATACACGAAACAAAACTTAAAAAGAAGCCTCAAAAGCTTTAAATATTACCGGTACGTAACTTAAATTTCCCAAACAATAAAATAATCTTGGAATGAAGAAAACAAAATATAGACCGTTAACCCTATAAATTAAAATAATAAATAAATAAATAAATAAATGTCAAATATCCAATCAAAAAAAAAAAAACAAACCACAAAACTGGACATTAGAAGTGTGACGGGCCAGCCGCCACAAATCGAACAGTACCCGAATGGGGGAGTGGGAATGAAAAAAGACACTCACACAAATGATGATGAGGCCGGTCTTCAGTGATCCTGAAGCACCGAGTTTACTATTCTTCACCAATTTATACCATCTGTGTACATGCAGCTTAACAATCATGAGTATGCATTATCTCATTAAGAGTAAATTTATGACTTTTACATACAAACTACAAAATCCTTGAAACTTTCCCAAAGTCATTATCTCATGACAAAGCCCACCAATTATCCTGCTAGTCTTCAGTCCTCAGTGTCCGAGAACCGGTCACTCCCACCTACTTTCTCAGTAGCTTGCAAGCACCCTCCAGGTGCAGGCAGAGATAATGCCTTAGAAGCTGAAACAAGTTAATCATAAACTGAGCCAGTCTGCAAGGCTTTAAAATAACAAGAAATCATGGCTCCCCACATAGAAGAAACAAATGAAATCAAGGAACAATAAATTCATTCATTCATTCATTCAAGTTCAAAATATGACATAGTAGATGAGTAGACAATTGCTGTAAAACAGCTACTATAAGGAAGATAAACACTTTGGGGGAAACTATGATTACAATGAGTAGAGACGTGGAAGCTGAACAACAGAATCTCTGAAATAAAATAGTCATTGGATAGACATGAGAAATTTACATTATGTAGAAGAAAATATTAGTGAACTTAAGACATAGTAACAATTATCTGACAAAATTAGGAAAAATAGAGAAAAGAAACAAAAATATAATGAATACAAATGGGACAGGGTGACAGATACTTCAGACATAAAATAATAGGATTGTATTATGATATATAATATGTCCAATAAATTAGAAAGCTTAATGAGAGAAAACAATTTTTAAAAATCTAGACAAAATAAAATTCTCCCAAAGTATGTCAAGAAACAAAAATCCTGAAATATATATTCCTTTTTAAAATTAAATTATTTTATAAATCATTTTATAACCATATATTTTATGTGTAATATATCATTTTATCATAACTATTTTATAATTTTATTTATATTTTATTGCAAAATATTTACATGTTCAATTATAAATTATAATTTTATAAATTATAAATAATTCAGTTATTAATTACTTAAACATATATATATATTTAAATCTATATTATGTAAAATATCTTTTGAAAACTTTATTCTCAGAATATGTGCTTGTATACCTAGAAAATTCATAAATATCTATATGTAAATAATAAGAATTAATAAAGAGCATGATGAAGTCACTAAATAAGAAATTACTATACAAAATTTAGTTGTATTTTGACGTTCTAGAAACAAAATATTTTAGATGGATACTACTTAGAATAACATTAGAAATATGAAATATCTATATGTAAATTTAATGGTATACATTTAACAATGATGTAATTTAAACAATAGTTCTATGGAAAATGTAAAATTATATTAGATATATTAAAGAAGACTTCATTAATAGTAGGTCTTAAGATAGTGGGTTTTTGGTATAGTATATTCATGTTTTAACACTAAATATTGTCTTAGGTACTAAATTATTGAATAGATTCATTGAATCCATGCCAAATCCAAAAATGTTTGCTGATACAGGCAAGCTTCCTGTAACATACGTGTTGAGATGTAAGTATAATGAAGATTAAAATGTACAAGACTGGACATTTTGAAATATTTCGGTATGCTATAAAGCTTCAATAATCATGAGCATGATGTGTTAGTACAGGGGGAAAAATATGTATGTATATGTATATAATTCTTTATGAAAGTACTAGAATTAAAAATCCCATATTAGTAGAAGGTTATTGCAAAGTTAAATTAAAAAAAAAAAAGTGCAGAGCACTTTATTAAAGCCCATCTCTGTACCTGGTTATTTCAAGATTAATGTTATCTAAAACACTGTTGGCTTATAATTTATAATTCTTTCTCAGATTAATTACAATCCATAATTTTGGCATATAAACCTCCTATTAAATGCAAATCATTGGACGATTGTATGTAAAAATTCAATTTGAGACTATAGACAATGAAGATACTGACAAGAGAGCACACAGTATTTAATTAAAGTTACTTGATTAATTTTCCCGACTTTTTGTTGTTTCTTATTTGATGTAGATTTGAAGGGGGAAAAAATAATAGCAAACATACAAGTAGATACAATGTGTCAAGGTAGGATGGCAGAAATCAGGGTATCTATGAAAGAAAGAAATGCAGGTTTAACAAGCATGAGATAGAAAATTTTAGTGAAGAAAAAGAGAAATCTTATTTATAATACTTCTAAGAGTTAAGGGAGGACAGTTCTTGGTTTTAGGTGTGAGGGTAGAGGTGGAAGAATCATTAATTATTCTTGTGGTTCATTAAAATTATGCCAGTCATGTATATGTATCTTTTCTCTTGGCAGCATTTAGAGAAAAGGAAAGGTATAGGAAAGAATTTATGTTTACAGATTATTTCTGCTTGTTTCTATATGTATTCCATTTGATCTGCAAACAGATTTCTTCAGATGGTTTACAGCAGCATGTGGTTAGAAAAAAACTTTTTGATGATTTGTTAAGTAGGTCTAGAATAGAGGTTTTCAGCTGAATACACCAAGATTGCATGCTATATCTATCTTTGCAACTTGCATTTTTATGGTAACATGCCTTTCCTATTGTCATTTTTCTACTTTATTTAAATATCTACAAAACCAGTTCAATAGCAAAATTATTACCAAGCATAGATGAGAAAAGCTTCTAATCTGATAATATATAGTCTTAAGTAAGTAAATGTGACTGGGACCTCAGTTAGTATCGTACTACCGTTTTATACCAAAAATATTTTTTGACCTTGTGAAGTAGCTTTTTTAATAGACTGAGTAAAGTAAAAAGCATTTTTGTTTTGTGAGTGTCATCTTCAAGAAACTATTGCAGTTTTTCATTTTTATATAATTTTAGTGTTGCATAGGAGGATATGATATGACATAAACCTCTTTGACTACAATCTAATTCAAGTTTACATTTAGTACACATCTCAGATACATAGCACTGTAGGCTATGTGACAACGCTTCTTACTTAAACAAGATTTTGTCAGATGTCGACACACAAAATACAGATGTGAATTTATCTGAAGGCAATAGGTACGACAATCCTATGCTTCTGTATACACTTTTTTCTTTATTTCTTTAAATGCCTTCATGGTTTTGTGGTTATTAGTCACAGATTTGAGGAAAAATGTGGACTCAACTATCTGGGCTCAAAGCTTTGTATGTTATTGGACATGCCATTTCTCTATTTGATTTTTTTTTTAAAATGGTGCTGAAATTTAAGAGACATACAGAAAATTACATATGTAATAAATATATAGTAAATATATATATAAATGACTGTTCAGCTCACTAAATTTATACAAATTAAATACCCCAGTGTAGCCAGCACCCAGGTCAGTAAATACAGTACTGCTAGCATTGTACTCCTCCTATTCCCTCTCTGCCACTAAACACTCTTTCAAGGGTATCATTACTGATTTGAAACATCATGGAATAGCCATGCCTGCTTTTATATTTTATATTAAAAATAATATATTGATGATAATTTATATCTGGCTTCTCTAACTCAACATTATATTTATGAGATTTATCCCTATGGTTGTATGTAAATTAAGCCATTCATTCTCACTGCTATATTTTTTATTGCGTGAATATATCACAGTTTGTCTATTTTCATGTTGATGGATATTTGAATATTTTCCAAATTTTTGCTATTCCATTAGAATTGTGATAAACGTTTTTGTACATACTTTTGTTGAATATTTAAACATTCTTCTCTAGGTTGTCTGTTAAGGACAGGAATTAATGGATTGTAGAGAATGCATATTATCTACTACCAAACAATTTCCCACAGTGATTATACCAATTTACACTCCCACTGGTAGTAAATAAAAGTCCTGGTAGGTCCACATACTGGCAAACACTTTATATTTTCAGGCTTAATTTTTGTTTAGAGTGTAAGAATAATGGCACTTCTTTGTGCTTAAATTCATGATTCCCTGATAACTGACTTTGAACATGTTTTCAGATGCTTAATGACCACTGAGGTATTACTTTTTGAAGTATCTATTAATATCTTCTGATTATTTTATGCTATCATGTGTATGTGAGCATGTGTGTCTACTAGTATGTGTGCTGTTATAAATATGATATTGTGGACATCTTCTCTCATTGTTCAGAATGACTTTTCCCTTTCTAAGTCATGTGTTTTAATGAACAGAAATTTTAATTATAGTATAGTACAAACTATCAATATTATATCTTATGATGAGTGTTTTTTATATCCTGCTTAGGAAATCTTTGAGAATTTATCAAAGATGTTACCATGCATTTTCCTCTAAACATCTTCATTTTTTAAAAATTATATTTATTGGGGTGACATTGGTTAGTAAAATTGTATAGGTTTCAAGTGTTCATTTCTATAATAAATTGTCTATATATTGCGTGTATATATTGTGTTTACTACCCAGAGTCAGTTCTCCTTCCATCACCATATATTTGACCACCTTTTTTCTCTTCTACCATCCCCCCCTTACCTTCTGGTAACCACTAAACTGTTGTCTGTGTCTATGAGTTTTGTTTCTTTGTTTATTATGTCTGTTCCTTTTAGTTTATATTCCACATGTGAGTGAAGTCATGTAGTTCTCGACTTTTTCTGATTTATTTCACTTAGCATGATAATCTCAAGATCCATCCATATTCTTTTTAATAATAAAAATCTGAGTTCTAAAAGGTTTTTCCTATAGGATTTACTGAAATTAACCCCCCACATTTCCCCAAATATAATGTTTGTTATTCTGCCATCCTATTCAAGTTCATCTAAGAAATGCAAATAGTAGTGGTTGATTGCTTCAGTTTATTTTTGTCTATAATTTAATAGATTTGTAGGAATGAGACAAATTATTTGTATTGTTCATATAATCTAGGATTAAATATTCTAAAATTATTACTCCCAATATTATAAAAGTTGAATTATATTTGGCATAATCGTTATTGCTTATTTTTGTCAGTTATTAATAACTATCTCCATTTCATATTATGTACTATAAAATATTTTCAGGTGTTTTTGAGCAGTGAATGGTCTTCAGCCCAAAATAGTTTTCTAGTCTGTTTTTTGTTTGTTTGTTTGTTTGTTTGTTTGATTTCTTTTCTCAATAGTCCCTTCCTTTGCAAGAATAAATGCCCTCACCTTATTTAGAAAATTCTGGGTCATCTATTATTTCTGTTACCTATTACTGCATTAAAAAGTGCATCGAAAAAAAAAGTGCATCCAAACCTTTGACTTAAAGCAACAATTTTATTGTGTTTATCATTTTATATGTCAGAAATTCCAGAAGGACTTCACTTGACATTTTTTCTGTGCTCAGTGTGGCACCAGCTAAGGAGGTTGATGGATGATCAACTTTGAAGATGGCTCACTCATGTGACTGGCCACTTAGTATTGGCTGTCAGCTTATTGCTCAGCTGAGACTGAAGGACCTCTTCACTGGAGTGTATGAAGTTTCTCAGAGAATCGAAGCTGGGTTTCAGCATGTAGTGAGTGTAAGCTGCCATTCGCTTAAGTCCTGAGCCTGAAAACTGGCAATCTTATAACTTTTTTCCATGTTCTATTGCCAAACAGCCTTAGAACCCACTTGGATTCAATGGAAAGAGGAACAGATCCTACAACTATTCCCACTAATGTTAGTAATCTGCTCAGTGTCATATGGATCATACATGGATGAGAAACAAATTAATTCTCACATCGATCTGACTTCACATAAAAAATGTTGTGTTGCCAGATAAGAATATTTAGCAGACAAATTATTATGCATATCTACCTGCTCATTGTACTTTTTAGATTGGATCATTGACACCAATCACTGGCAGTGCCCTTGATAAACTTTTCCTTGTTTTTGATCTCGTGGTGATCCTTCAAGCAATTGTAAGTCACGTTAAAGTAAGATATAGACATAAGAAACAGAAGAATCAAGACACGTGAAGAGAAAATGGTGACTATTAGAGAATTTCTTCCTTTCTTCTTTATTAAAATGTTAAGAACAGAATTCTGAGACAGATTAAACCATACTTTTGATACAAGCCTGAGCAGAAAACTTAGCTAATCATGTCTAGATTTATTATCCATGGAGATAATGCATGCACATTGTATTAAGCCACAGGGTTTGTGTTCATTTGTTACATAAGAATAGAAAACTAATATAATGATATTTTTCAAGAAACAGAAGTTCTTATTTTTAACTTAGGTCAATATATCTACTTGTCTTATATTGTTCATATTCTGTGTCCTATTTGAGAAATGACTGACTATTCCAAGATCCAACAAATTTTATTCTATGCTATTTTCTAAAAGACGCATTCTTTGTGTTTCTGCATTTGAATCTATAATAGAATTAGTTTGGTGAATGGTAGATCATAGAATTCATAGTTTATTGTTTTTCATATAACTATTTAGTTAATCCAACACCTTGATTTTAAAAACTACATTTTGCATTGCTCTGCAAGGCCACCTTTTCAATGTATGAAGATACATTTATATTTGGGTCTCTTTGGAACGCTGAATCTATTTCATTGCTTTAGTTGTCTATCATTGTGCCTATGAAACCCTGATTAATTACCGTAACATTGTATTAATTATAAATTAATATATAGTGAACTTGTTTTCAAAATGGTTTTAGCTATTTCTCTACCTTTCATGTTCATATATATTGTAAATCATTATGTCCATTTCCCTACACACACACACACACACACACATATGATTTGTATATAATTGTTATATATAACTGTTTTATGCACACACACACACACACACATGATTTGTATATAATTGTTATATATAACTGTTTTATGCACACACACACACACACATATGATTTGTATATAATTGTTATACATAACTGTTTTATGCACACACACACACACACACACACACACACACATTGATTATGGCTGGGCAGCTGACACACCTGGAAGTTTGAAGAATTCACTGTCAAGCTCATTCAAGTTACTGTCAAACATTCTGCACCTGCATTACTGAGGACGCTGGCTTTTTGCTTGCTTTCTCCTGAAAGCTTTTCTCAAGTCCTAAAGGCCAACTGCAGTTTCATGTGGGCGTCCTCAACGTTGCTGCTTACTCCATAATGCCAGAAAGAATTATTTACCTCACACTGCTAAGACAGTGTCTCATACAACATAACAAAATCATGGTGGTGGCATCTCAACCACATCGCCATGTAGTGCAAAGTAATTGTAGGAGTAACATCCCTTCTGCTTTGCTGTATTCTATCAGTTAAAAGCAAGTTACAGCCCCCACACACAGGGAGAAGAGTCACAGCTATGGACCCCAGGAAGTGGAATGATCTTTGGAGATTACTTTAGAATTTGTCCATAGCAAACCTTAAGTAAATAAAAGTATAAACTCCAGAGAGTAAGCAGAAATTTGCAATTATTGTAGCAAAGGGTTTATATCAGGGATATATAAAGACACCCCACCCCCCATAAATGCAGAAATAAAGACAAATGTTCTAAGGCTGTAATGGACAAAAGACTAGAACAGAGACATCACAGAAAGGAAAATTAAATAGAATATAAATATATGAAAGGTACTCAACATATAACTTATTATTGAAGTGAAATTAAAATCAATGAAATTCACTCTACAAAAACTAGAAGGGCTAAAAATATGGTTACAAGGATGTGAAATAATAAGGATGCTTAAGTTATGATTGGAGTGAAAATTTGTATAACAACTTTGAGTCTAGGTAAATGATCATAACAATAATAAATTGTATGTAAATACATTAAAAATCATATGTAGATATGCTTTAGTCATATTATTGCCCCATATATGACTAGAAACTAGTCAAGTATTCTTCAATAGCAATTTAGATTAATGCATTGTATTATATTTATAAATATAATTTTAAATAATATTGAAAATAAATGGAATATTGCTACATGAATATTGCTACAGTATTAACTGAAACATTACAGAAGCAGAAAAGTAGACACTCGATTATTCCATTCACAAAAAGTTCAAAATGATGAACATTAATCCATGGAAGTACAATTAAAATTAATTACTTTGGGAGAAGAAGGTGGTTACACTTCTACAGTCTTGCTATTGTTATTTTTCTTAATTTGTGTGGTGATTATATAGTTGTATTAACTTTCTGATAATTCATTGAGTTTTTCACATAAGATTTATGTGCCTTTATGTTTGTCAAACTTAGGAAAAAGTTTTTAAAAATCTGTAATTAAAAATTATGCCCTCATAGTGTTTAAATCATGTATCAAGTTACGTGACTAAAATGTATTAAAAAAAGAAAAAAATTCAGAAATAAATGATTTAGTTATTGATATTTTAAATGTGTTAATGAAGGCAGCATCTGTTTAATTTTTGGTAAATACTCGTAGGTCCATGAGTTAATTTACAAAATACATCGGTGTCTTCTCAAAAACACTCTAAACTATCCCGTTGCATAAAAGGTATCCATATATATATATTTTTTCTTTTTCCCCTAGGAAGTCAATGCTGTTACCATACATATGCCTTTTTAGGTAAATTAATTACATTTAAAGGAGACTTGAAAGACAAAAGTACGGTTAAAATAATTTCCGTAGCAAACAGTGTTAAAAAGAAGTGAAAGCCTCTGGAATCAATGTATAGTGAATAAATATGTACAATTTACTTCATCTCAGAAATTAAATTTAATTAATAGTTATTTTAAAAATTAATATCCAGAAAATTGACAGTTCAAATATTTAAAAAATGTTTTTCCTTCAGATTGTAACAAAATTTTCGGTACAAATGTGAACATGGTTTTGTATAAATATTGTCATAACTGCAAAGAGGTAGTTATAAAATTAATTACCTTTAATATGCCAGAGTTTTAAATTAAGATGCATATGGCTTTTAAGAAAAAATTATTCTTGTTTTTCAGAAATTTCATAAAGACAAATGGAAAAGTTTGGTTAATGTACATCACATTCAATTTCAAAACTAACATGTATTGAATTTTAATTTACGTTGTATTTTATATATACTGACTCAATTAATCCTCATGGCAACTCTATGGATTAGATGTTAATGTTTTCCACATTAGATGTAGGAACTGAGGCTTAAAGGAATTAAATAACTTCATTCAAGTTATACAATTTGGGAACAGAGCTGTTCTCTGAATCTAAGCTTTCTAACACTAAATCAGTAATTTTAACCATTCTACTACTTTCTCAACTGGTAAACATCCTTGATTATACCTTCTTCATATCCTGTTTTTCTAGACTCGTGAGATGTTCTGAGATGCACATGGATATTCTTTTTATAAATCTTTAAAAAAAATTCAATTACTGTTGACATTCAATATTATTTTATGTCAGTTTCAGGAGTACTGCATTTATATAATTAGACATTTGTATAGTTAGACATTTATATAATTTATGAAGTGATTCCTTCAATAAGAGTAGTACTGACCTGGCACCACACATAGTTATTACAATATTACTGACTGTATTTCCTGTGCTGTATTTTACATCCCACAACTATTTTATAACTACCAATTTTACTTTGTAATCCCTTCACGTTTTTCACCCAGTTCCCCAACTCCCGTTCCATCCGGCAACCGTCAGTTCTCACTATCTATGCATCTGTTACCTTTTGTTTGTTTATTTATTTTGTTCTTTAAATTCCACATATAGGTGAAATAATGTTATTTGTCTTTCTCTTTCTGACTTATTTTACTTAGGATAATACTGTCTAGGTCCATCCATGTTGTCGCAAATAGTAAAATTTTATTCTTTTTTATGGCTGTGTAATATTCCATTGTATATATATACCATATTTTAGCCTTGTATAATCATTTCTTGATATACAAGAATATTCTTTTTTTTAATTTATTGGGGTGAAAATTGTTAGTAAAATTACATAGATTTCAGGTGTACAATTCTGTATTACATCATCTATAAATCCCATTGTGTGTTCACCACCCAGAGTCAGTTCTCCTTCCATCACCATATATTTGATCCCCCAAGAATATTCTTAATATGATATTCTCTGTTCTTAAATATTGCATATAAAATAAATTACTAATTTAACATAGAAAATATACATAAAATTAATCATACCCATGGCTATATGAAGACAGTCTAATGTCAATTGACTGCTTTATGTGAATCCAAATCTTAAACCAAATTCCAAGACCTCCAATTACTTTTACCACCATTAGATGAGGTAAAGGGGATTGGGAGTGCTTGACATTTGGTTTGGAATGGTAGATACTTAGAATAGATACGCTTTTTTTTTTTTTTTTTTTTGACATAGTAATTAAGAGAACACAGTAAAATTATTGGTTGGTTCATAACAGGGTATGCTAGGCTGAATAATGCCCTCTTCATCACAACCAAAAATGTCCATCTCCTAATCCCTGGAATCTGTGAATATATTACCTTACATGGCCAAAGTGACGGTGGATATAAGCAAGGCTGTGGATTTTGAGATGAGATTATCTTGGATTATCTGGGGAGGGGAGTGGTCCAATATAATCCCATGAGTCCTTAAAAGTAAAGAATCTTTCCCAGCTCTAGCCTAAAGAAAGATGTAATGGTGGAAAATGTGTCAGAGAGATGGCAGCATGAGAAAGATTTGACACCTCATTGTTGATTCTGAATTACAGGTGCTTTGTAAAAAGAATGCAGAGTTTTGTAGGGGTATGGGTAGTCTCCAGCTAACAGCCAACAAGGAAACAGAGACCTAGTCCTACAAACGCATAATACTGAATTCTGTCAACACATGAATGAGCTTGAAATTTGTCTTTCTTCTAGAGCCTCCAGAAAATAACACAGTACTGCGGATGCTTTGATTTTACCCTGTTGGGATCCATGTCAGACATCTGATCTCCAGAACGGTAAGATAATAAATTTGTATTGTTTTATGATGGTAGGTTGGGGGCAATTTGCTATTGCAACAATAAAAAATTAATATGTTGGGCAATATAGTTTTCCAAGGATTAAGGCCAATGCATAGTACAAGTTCCTAGGGAAATATAAAGGATTATGAGATGGAAATAGTTGTATTGGGTATATGAAGGTAAATGGCAGGGTAGTTGAAAATTCTCCCAAAGGAAAAGGAAAAAAAAGGCATGAAAATAATTCTACCATTCACTCAAATACCAATCCCAATTCTATTTCTTGAATGGTAACAGCGCTGAACTAAAGACAAGAATGTAGCAGTACACAATAAGATGAGATGCAACCCCACAATATTACTGCTTTCTGTATCATTTGCACCATGTTTAAAATAATCATAGTTACATATTACTTAAAGTTGTCTACAAGCATGTTTACTTCTAATTAATTTATTTCTTGCAATGAATCAATCTTGTCAAATAGATATTCACCATCTATAGATAAAACTTGGTAAAGTCATAATACTTTGAATGCATTGTAGTGAAATATGAATGGAATATGTTAATTAAAATAGATTAAAACAAACATTACTTTTAATGCTTTACTTTTTACCTTGTAACAAAAATGTTTCCTCATTTGTGTATCATCTCACCTTCTTTTATTTTTTATATTGCATCTTCTTTCTTCTTTATCCAAGTAACCTAATTTTGACTAAAATTAGATTATTTCATTGATGATATTAATTGTCATATAAATTATTTGACAGTATTGTTAATGTAGCTGACAGTATTAAAATGTAAGCTTCATTCCAATTCCAAAATCCCTAGATACAATTATAAAGCCATGGTACTCAGATTAAATAATTAGAGTTTGACATTTAAAAAGAAAATAAACACAATGCAACTGAGTACATAACATGTTTTAAACCGTTCACCATTAGAAAGAATCAATCAATTTGTTTGATAATAAGTGATTTATAACACTGAATAAATTGATGTAGGCAAGAAAGATATCATAATTTGAAAAGTGCAGAAAATATAAATATGTTGACCAAGAGGAATTTCTTGGTATATGAGATTATAATAATGTAATCTTATAGTTTTAGAACTGGAATCTTCTTTGTCATCTTTTAATCCAAAATACTACCCAGAAGCTACTCACTAGTAGCATACATGTACCTTTGTTTGGACATTACATGTATGTAACACAGAACTCACTACTTCACAGACCTTGATTTTGTGTCTATAATTGTGTCAAAGGCTTTCCTCATAAACTCTACCACCTTGTTTTTCTACCTTGATTTATTGGTTGATTAATCATGCTTGAGTTTTTGTTTTTTACCAGACTATATTATTGATATGGTACTTATTTTGTACCATGCTGTCTTATATCTGAAATATGGTGATGAACATAATAGGTACACATTTTTCCTCACAGGAAATAAAGAAAAATATATATCCAGGAATTCAGTATATTCCATAAGAGAAATATATGGTGAAATGGGAACACTGAGTTACATAAACTCATCAGTAAATCCTCAAAGTGTCCTGTGGGAAAGTGGGTTCATGACTGATGAATATGGGTTATTCAGCGGAAGATTTGTGCGAAGGGAACAGCATCCACAAAGGCCCAGAGATCACACATGTCACATATTCAAGTAAAAGTAAAATATAGAATGGCTACAGTGTTTACCTTTTATAACTTTGTGGGGATCACAATTAAGCATTTGTGTTTCAGAGTGGCCTTAGGCCAATATTAAAGAATTTGTGTGTTATTTTAAGTAAACCATGAAGACTTTAAGGGACACTAAGAAACAAATTGGTATAATGAAAATTACTGTTTGGAACATTACTTCAGATACAATGTGGAAAGTCAGCAGGAGAAATGCAAGATTGAAATCGGATGACAAATTTAAGGGAGACTGTGGTGTCTGGAAGGATTGTATTAGAAGTAAGTATAAGTAGATGTACAGTTTTTTGATAAATATTTAGAAGAGTGACACAAAGAACTGATTAATTGGATGTGAGGGAGACATGACAATCAGAATCATAGAAAGCACCCAAGTTTTTGTTGTTGTTGTTTATTATTATTATTATTATTATTATTATTATTATTATTATTATTTTTGCCTGGGCAACATCTACTTGGTCTTATGTATAATTTTGCAAGTATGCTGACTATATCTTATTTTTCTTTCTTATTTCTCATCTCTTCATACCTATATCTATAGCAAGAACAAGTTTAGTTTCCATTACTAATATTCCTCAATTTTATTTATTTTTATTGTATAGTTTCAAGACTATATTTTGATAAACTTTAGTTAACGGTTTAATTAATTGTTACATATAACCATTAGTAATTCAGTTCATTTTGCTTTTTAGACTATAAAACTATTACAAGTAAGATTTTAATCTCTTTTAACTACCAATCTTTATATTTTTATGTTTCAAGTCAACATGTGTATGTCTCTCTCTCTCTCTCTCTATATATATATATATATATATATATGTGTATATATATATGTGTGTATATATGTGTGTATATGTGTATATATATATGTGTATATATATATATATGTATATATGTGTGTGTATACATACATGTATGTGTGTGTATACATACGTGTGTGTGTGTGTGTGTGTGTGTGTGTGTGTGTATATGGTTGCCCAAAAGGAAAGAAAACATCATTTTGGCTACCATTTTACATAAGTGGCAGCATAATGTAAAGATAATTTGGTAAATTGATTTATTTTCAAAATATGCCTAATAATCTGTATATGAGTACATATATTTCTTATCAATCATTGAAAATGATTTCTAGACTTTTATACTAAACTATGTCACAGCTCTGTACATTCTAATGATATATATTGAGGTTTACAATCTCTTTTAACACAAATGTAGATTTGGTATTATATTTCTTCACCAAGTTAATGAGGAAAAAAGAACTTGAAGTATAGAAAAAATATTATAAATATGATTAACTTCTCATATTTACTCAGCATTATTTAGGAATAAATGTTTTTCCCCAAAACACCTTGCGAATTGATTTACCTGTTGTGATATATTTTACTACGTAAGACATAGTAGAGCGATATAGGTGGCAAAAATTGGTAGGAGTGTCCCAGTTCACGTAAAAAGAAGCTACGAGTGAAATACTTCTAAGATTTAGTTAATTAGTTTGTTCCTTAGTAATCACTCTTTCTCAGTGCCATAAGAAAACCTTTGTAGAAGGACATTGATATTGCGAGATTGTTCCCTTCTCTTCAACCATTTATTCATTTCCACTCCACATTTCCACAGTCTAAACCCTTCAGGATTAATTTTTCCCTCCACTCCATTAATCTGAATTAAGGAAGTACTCCGCAGGAGAAAAGATATGTATTATAAAACCCAGCAGTAACTGATTTTCGGTGTCCTATTTGGAATATGGCTTTTAATAACTGGTTAGAGAGAATAACTTATGATTGATTCGGTAAGAGTTACATTGCTGTAATTGATTTATTGATTCAATGAGTACCTCTATGTAATCGCCATAAACAGCATTCATTACCATTAATTTGAGATTATTCTTGAGTTCATGTGAATTATTCAAGAAAGAAATCTGTGGTGTAGGGTTGAGAACATAGAAAGCACTATAATTTCAGATCTTATTTCTAATGTGATTTATGAAAAACAGCATTGGATTTGGCACATAGAGTAAAATCCAAAGGTTATTCTAAGGATAATGTAATATATCTCAGAAGAGCCCCCTAATAAAAATCAGGAGTAACCTCTGAAATCAGAATAAGACAAATAAATGCATTATCTCCACTAAAGCTATACCACGGTATAGTGGGAAGAAACCGGTTTAATATATATTTACTGGTGGTAAATTAATAGACACCAAAGATAATTTTATATGTTCAGAATTTGTTCATAGGATTATATAGGAAGATTTTTGCAGAAAGGATTTTAGTAATACAAATAAGAAGTATGTTTATATAAGAATGGCATAACTTACAAGTATGTACAAAGGGGTGAGTCAAAAGTATTAACTAATATACTTGAATACATAGAATAATGAAAACTGTTGATTCAAAAATTACTTCAAATTTCCTTGGTTGGAACATTGGACAAAGTATAATGTTGCTGTTCATGTGAAAAAGTTATGTATAAATAAAATATTGAGGACATTAAGACCTCTGTGAAGAACCAATTCAATAAAGCTTAATTCAGACACTAGTGTAGGTTTTGAGATATAGTTTTCAGTTGATAAATAAGTTATAACATATTGAGGCTATTTATCCCATAAATTTTACTTTGTCTTACTTAAAAATTGCGGTTACTGAACTAAAATTAATTTAACCCCACTTCTCTAGAACTCCCTGCTCTGCATAATATTTGTTCCCCTATGAAATTACTTTGATTGAATTTTGGTCTATTATTTTGGAAACTAAGGAAAAATCACTCGTTCTATTTTTCATATAAATTTCCTCAATAGGTAAATCAGAGGTCACATTTTTTAACATGTTATTAACACTTCAATTAAGAGTCTTTTCATTTGGATATAATTCATCAGTTTAAGAAGGTAAACTTTCTTGCATGATGACAGAACTTTTTTTTTAATTTATAAAACTTATTTTTCAATCTCTGTTGCTGAACAATGGATAGAGAAATGAATAAAATGCACATTCAAAATAAATTATTCCCTCAATTACATGAACGTGCCAAGATAGCACATTTTATAACACATTGCTGCTAAGGGTGTTGAGATGATTCTCCCACCTTCTTTTCATCCAACTCATATAATTTTATTCCGTTTATTGTCAGCAAGTTAAGAAAAATCAAATAGACAATAACCCGATGTTCTGAAGAAAGCATGTAGAAAGAGACTAGAGGTTTTACTTCCTCAGTTGGGAGGTGCGGCATTTAACCTTTCTCAGTGATCTGTGACTGCGTTTGGACTGTCAAGATAGTGGTAGAAGCCAGGAACATCTTTACCATCTGTACTTGGCATCCGTTTCACAGAGTGACTGCCAAAGGAGAAGCAGCTTCTTTTAGTATACACCTCAGTGCCATTTTTCCTTCCTTTTAACACCTCAAGAGGTTACATTACAGATGATTTGGCAGCAGGGTATTGGGCCAGTCGAAAATAAGAGGATTATACAAAATTCAGTAAATCTTCCAGTTAGAGGAAGTATTTGCTATCTGGGTATTTCTAGGCATAATCCATTTGCTAAAGTTTCTACATTTACGTAAATCTTACACTGTGGTTTGACAAAAAAAATATTCTCTTCTGAAATGCCATGAATAAAATTTATGCATGAGAAGGAGTTTAAAGTCTAAGTCAGAACAAAAAATCTCAAATATTCTAAATTCAACAATTTCCATAAATATAGATAATGGATGAAAAGGGCTAATTTCACTGTACCATTTTGCTTTATTGGATAATTTTGTAGTGATTACAATATAGATATTGCATATCAAAACAGTGAACAACAGAAAAAGAAAAACTAGATACACACTGAGGTAAGGAAGAACATAAAAGCATGTACATGAAAAAGCCTACCATCAAAATTATTTTTAGTTAGGATGTATGTATTCAAATCAAAAATCATTTAAATACATATGTTAACATATTAATATATTAATGCTCACTGTGCTCATGGCATTGTGTCTGATGTTATAACTAATTCAAATACTCATTGTAAGCTCCTGAACCAGTCCATACATCTGTGATGTGAGGAGCCTTTTGTATGAAATTATTACTAAAACATAATTTATAGTTTGCTTGCATCCATTGAATCCTGGATAAATATTTTTGAATGAATGCACATCACTTAATAACCGTTCATAAGTAGCTTACAACCTTTTAAAGGATATACATATATAAATAAGCTTAACACAAGCAACTTTTGAAAGTTATTAAAATCACACAAGCTTTCTATTACATTTTCAAAAGATAAAGTTCATTTATATTAGAGGTAATCGGGAAGCAGCATTTTAGATAGAATTTTAAAATGTACAGGAAAAAGACAGTGGGAAAGTATATTGGAGAGTATATTGTGTGCTGAAGGAATTAGAAACCTAATTGCATATGGTTTAGGCAAGTAGCAGGAAATAATACTGGGTAACTGATGTCATTTTACACATATAGTTCTCAGTATCTGGCTTAGAAAGTGCATATAATTAGATAAGAAAAGGGAGAAAATTAATCAATACATTAAGCAGGGAAGTGAAGTATACAAGAAACACTTCAAGAAGATTAAGCCATAAGTATGAATATGTGACGTAAACTGAGAAAAGAAACTGAAAGTAGGGAGACTTACTACTAGAGCTGAAGGCCATGGCAATGGGGGCTGGCATCAAAGCCAGAGAGAATAAGATGGGTTCAGGAGAAGCCAGTTTTGTAACCGGAATAACACTGGGCCTCTGGAGGTCTGTGTTTGTCTACCAACATCTTTAAACATTCACACAGTATCCAAAACTGAGAAGAAAAGTGAGAAAAAAAAAATAAACTATTTTTAAATCTTTAAGCATCTCATTTCTTCTTCTGTGTTTCACAGCACGTATTTGTTCTTTGCTCTCTCTTAACTTTCTCCACTATTGTCAGATCACCTTTAAAAAAAAATAAAATCTTCTTCTGAAACATAAAGCAAACTGATTCAAAGGCACACAACTTTGGGGGAATAGTGCTTTTATAATTGTCAGTCTTTTGTCTCATAAAAAGAAAATTCCACCTCCAATTCCTGACACTGAAATTTTGGTGAAGTAATTTTTATATTGACAAATATATAGAGGCAAAGTTGATGACTGCATAAAGGAAATCTGTGATAGGTATAACAATTTGTCTGTATTATGCCATTCCAATATCTAGTAAATAAGCTACCAAGCTTATTAGTTGTTATGCTAGATTTCCTAATTAGTTGTATGTTATGATTCATATAAAGTTATTGACAGAGTTTTGGGTACATGCTCAGTACTTAATGATCATTCGCTATTATAACCATTTGAATTTCATCTGCTGTTGTTACAGTTGGTCCTCTTGACTAGGTTTTCCAAATATGTAAGTAAATAACTCCATGCTATCCCCCCTTCGTTTACTTAGTCTAATAATCCTGGACCTATGTACCTAAGAATTTTGAAGAATGCTAGTTAAATATCCAAATTGAAATACCCATAAATCAATTATATAAGAAAATTCAATACAGTTGTATAAGGAAACCTCAAAAGAGATAGTTGCTGTAAAAGCATTTGCACAGACAAGATTTCCAGAGAAAGTATAGCTATACTCCATAAAAAAAAAAAAAAAAAAAAGTTGAGAGAAAAAAACGAGAAGTAGAAAAAACAGAGTGAATCTTTGAGTAAAAAGAATAAGACCAGTAAAAATAAGTTTTCAAATCAAAGCAAAGCCAGAAAAGCACAGTGATTAAGGGACCTGGTATGAAAAGAGGTGGTTGTTATGACATATCACAAGAGTGGATGGAAAATGAATATACTGAGGGAGATTCCATTGTTGTTGTTTTTTTTTCCGCTATTATGGGGAGGTGTGAAATGAGATTTCCATGACTAGTTTAAGATAATTAAGAAGTGAACAGTAAATCGCCACTGCTATTTCAAGAGGTTTAGAAACAAAGTGGATGCTTCCCCAAAGGTGTGAGATCCAAGTCACATGATTTAACTACACAGAATGTGCATGACTACTCATAAGGAAGTAATAGACGGGAGTGATCTGAACATAGTCTGGCTTGTAAACTACATGATCTTTTAGATATTTTCTTACCTTAATATTGTATAATTCTATGCAATAAGGAGATAAGCGAGACATTCAAAAATGATGATGTTTTCCTGAGGAAGGAAATTTGGCTCCACCCCTGGAAGATCCCCTCCTACTCTGAAGATATCACCAGCACTCCCACCCATAGGGTGCGAAGAAAGTTAGGATTAGAATCTGGTTTCCTGAAACGGCTCTGCCTGTCTGGCTCTGCCTGTTCAGCCCAGGGTATCGTAGCAGTGAGAGGAGGCTGGGGAAGAGGGGATATGGAAGTATAGGCAGCCCGCCTACCTAGTCTTAGGTCTTCTCCAGTGTGAGGATGGGATGCATCCGGACTTGCAGGTACCCACATACCTCTGAGGGCCTGTCACCTCCTCTGACAATGGGCCCTGTGGCGTCCTTGGCCCTTCTGATATCTGAGATTAGGTGAGATTGTGCGTGTGATACACCAAGGCTATACCAGCTCATCCCCAGACTCTCAGGGCCTGTGCTGGTGATTCTATCTGTGCCATATCAGACCTGCAGCACTTAAAAAAAAAAAAAAAAAAAGTATTTACAATTATTCCAGAAATGCTTACTACAGAACTACTTTGAGTCAGATTCTATTCAAGAAATCGTGGCTACAATGGCAAATAATATGGACAGTACATGTGCCTTAATAGAATTTACATCATCATTGGGAAGGGTTCCAGAAAATAAAGTAGTAAAATTATAAATTAAAAAGATAGTTTGGATATTAATATATGATATGAAGCACATGAAAAGAATAATATGACCAAAAAAAAAAAAGAGAGAGAGAGAGAGAGAGAGCTACTTGGATGCATAGAATCCTTTCATATATATGGTTGAAAAATACCTCTCTGGAATAGTGGCACTGCCTAGAAACTTGAAGCTGGAAAAGGTGCTAGCTATGAATAGAGGCATAAGGGAAGTGTTTCTAGCTTTGGAATCTGCACATGCAGTGACTATGAGCTTGGTGTTTTAAGAAATAGATGAAAGCCAATATGCTAGATAGTCACAAGTAAAGGAGAAAGTGTTAGAAGATTGGTATAGCAGTGACTGGACTATTAAAGAAGAAAGGTAGAAGATATCACAAGGTTGGGAATAATTGATGCAAAAAGTGATAGAAAAGTCAACTAGAGATTGGATCAGACTAACATTTTACCTACAAAGATATGATAAGCATTTCATTGTCTGATGCAGAAGTGTTTTTGAAGTAGAGATCAGGACTTTAAAGATCAGTGTTCATTCTATAAGCGCTTATTATCAAGAATATAGGAAGCGGTCTTCTGAGAAAGAAGGAATAAACAGATAGGTTACGCAGAAAGGGAGAGTAAAACAAATTTGGATCAGTTTCTCAGAAAATGCAATAGGAAACATAAAGTTATAGATACCCAATCACCAATTAGAATGAATTCATACATTAAACAAACATTTTTTCTCATGTTGGTTAATAACATGATATAAGTTTCAAGTATACAGTTCTATAATACATCAGCTGTATGTGTATAAAATTGCACAAACGTTTACTAAGCACTTAACATCTGTGAGATTAAGGACGCGGCACTGGAAATATGAAGAATTAAATAATGTGATCTCTGCCACTGATAGTTCACACTTGGGTAAGACATAGCACAATCAGGACACCCATTAGTTTGTAATAGATCCCGTCACCATAAAATTAAAAAAATGTATCCAATAAGTCATAATCACATAAATAGCAATAAATATTTCATTATTTTCCATTAATAACAAAATATTTAGTGTACAGAATTTTGCATTAATAATGGTTTGGAGAGTAATGCATAACTAAATTGGCCTTAGGCCTATCATTTGCTCCATTGACAGACATAGAAACTGATAATGCAGAGTGAAACATAAACACCTTCAATGAATGCAGCTGCTTGCTGTTATATGAAATTATTTCTATTCAGTTCCTTTACTCAGACCTATCAAAATATGTAGAAACATATGGAGTTTTCTTTGATCCTCAAAATCTATATGTGCAATGCCAATAAACACTGATTTAAGCTCTAGATATATAGAATTGATTCTGAACTCTGAAGTTTTACAAAATTGAGCAGAACTCTTAGTCAACTAAAGTAAAGTGAGAATAAATGTCAAAGTTCTGTGCAAAGATGTATTACTGTTTATCCTTGGCTGAGCAATAACAAATTGTTAGCCAAAACCTTCTAAAGTCTCCTAATTAAATTGTTGAATTAATCACTGTGCAATGAATATGTTGGTATTTCTATACAAATTCATTATAATTTTGGATTTCAGTGTACATTTTATTAAATGATTTCAATATTTGTAAATCTTACAAATGGGCCTACATAGTACACACATTTCCAACTGATTATGCCCCAAATAATCTTTTCCTAGTACTTTTTTCCTGTTGCCAGATCCCACCTTACCATCTGTTTATCTAAAACTGTAAAGGTATAAGAGATAAAGGATTTTAAACTCACTAAAAGGTGATCGATCTATTGCCAAAACCCCAAATCTTTAATGCCAGAATTTTCTTCTATGGTTGAATGATTCCAGTTTTCAATTAGACACCAAAATATTTGTATCATGATGCACTTCAAATTTGTCGTGTACAGAGTCTGATTAAATTATCTACTTACCCAACAAAATACAAAATACCAGGGTGCCAAAAAAATATATATATGTAGATATATATATGTGTGTGTGTGTGTGTGTGTGTGTATGTATGTATATATGTACATATATATGTATATATGTATGTACATATATATGCATATATACATATATATGCATATATATGTATATATACATATAGGTATTTGCACATATATATATCTATCTGGATACTTTGGTCAATGTTGCTCAAGTAGTAGTTTGCTATAATCAGAAGTGTCTGGATGCTGATGGTAACTACTTTGAGCACCTCTTGTAATTGCAGAAGTCAAACGTGATTTGTATTCATCTTATGTATATGTATACATTTTTCAGCACCCTCTGTATGTAAAAATATTGATTTATATATATATATATATATATACATATATCCTTTCTCTTTAAAAACTCTCATTACCTATACAAAGACATGCAACCACAATTGTATAAGTCGTTTCTATGTTTCTTTTATTACATCTCATTCAACCAATTAATTGTCAAAGGGTTGAATAAAATTTCAAAATGTTTACTCAAATATCTTTTTGTCCCAGATATACTTGTAATCCACTTCTCTTTAAGAACGATAACTATATTTTCTTCATTTTTCTGTTTCCATTATCTGACAGTATAACCTAATCAGAGTTAGCAATTTAAAAATATTTGTTTAATCAATAAACATAATAAGAAGGTTGTGAACCAAAGGAAGCAAAATGCAATTTAAATTTATTCATTAATTCAACAAATTACTTACTGAGTACTTATTATGTACTACACATGGGCAACCTATTGTATATATGTAGAAGAAAAGAAAAAGGCCATCTCTTTCAGAATTTTTAGTATAGTAGAGGAGGAAAACTAGTAACAGCAGAGTGTATATTCTAACATGGTAAGTTTAAAATAGTAAATGGTACAAGTAAGAACCTTAAGAAAATCTTTTGTGGAATGGGAAATCCTAGTCCCTGAAAAGATGTCATAGAGGAAATATTCAGAAAGAGACAACTCCTATTGCACAGGATACACAGTGAAGTAGAATATGGCCCATCATGGGTAACTATAAGTAGCATATTGAGGTTGGAGCAAAGAATACAAAGATGACTATTATAGGTTGGTACTTGAGAGGTATTAGTAGAAAAAAAATTATTAGTGGCAATTCAAAGATTGTTGTATTCAAAGATTCTTGTATACAACAAAGATTATTGTATTCAGGTTCTGTGAATTTCCCTTTGTCTACCTTTTTGGATCATTTAGTTCTCACAATAACCATAAGACAGAAGAACTTGGGAAGAAAACAAATACAATAAAAAGAGGCAAAAGAGATATTGTACAAAGGAGACACTAAAAGGAATATGAAGACACAGTGAGATTATAAATAATAAAATTATTCAGAATTATTAAAGAATTTACATACATAGTTGGAAAGCTTGATTATTTTCAAAATATTATACTAACATATTAGTCTTCTCAGGCCGCCAAATAAAATACAGTTGACTGGGTGGCTTAAACAACCAAACATTTTCTGTCCATTCTGGAGACTGGAAGATTGATTCAGGTAGCAGAGCTGGTCACCTCTGAAGGTGCAGACACTGACTTCTTTTGTTCTCACATGTCTTTCCAGGGTGTGTGCATGTGGAAGAAGAGAGAGAGAGATCTCTTTCTTCTTTTTCTTATAAAATCCCCAATCCTATTAGTTTAGGATCCTGCCTGTATGACCCATTTAACCAAATTACTTCCTCCAAGTCCTATCTGCAAATACAGTCACACTGGGGGTTAGGGCATCAACATACAAATTTTGAAGAGACACAATTCAGTCCCTAGCATTTGCCCCTGCCCCCTCAAAATTCATGTCCTTCTTATATGCAAAATACATTCATTCCATCCCAACAGCTTCAAAAATCTTAATTCATTTTATCATCAATGTTAAAATGTAAACTTCAGAGCCTCATCTAAATATTGAAATCCAACATGGATAAGACTTGAGGTACAATTCATTTTGAGCAAAATTTATGTTCATCTGTGAACCTGTGAAACCAGACAAGTTATGTCCTTCCAAAACACAATGTTGGAATGAGACATGCAAAAGATAGATATTCCCATTCCAAAAAGGAGAAGGAGGGAAAGAGTATGAGTCCAAATTTTTACAAGGAAAATTCCATTAGATCCTAAGGCTTGAGAATAAACCCCTTTGGTCTCATTCTCTGTTCTTCAGGCCGCCCAGTGTGGCAGTGTCACCTCCATATCTCTAAGCAGTGGTTGGGTCACCTGTCCCTGCCTAGCCATACTCCAATCTCTGCAGCTCTGCCTGGCGAGGTCCCTACCCCAAGGCTTTGGCAGCCCTACCCCCTTGGCTCTGCACAGCAGTCCTGTCCCCAAGGCTTGGGGCAGATACTGTCTGGCCTATTGAAACCAAGGTGATCTCTGAATTACATTTGGGGTCATTTGTTCATCTGAAGAACAGCACATGTTTATAGCTGAGTAGCTGTGTCATCCTGTTCTGCCAAGTCCAAGGAGTCTGGCAATGTTACTTCATATCAGTCTTTGTTTTTGTTTTTGTTTTAATTAAAGTTTATTGGGATGACAATTGTTAGCAAAGTTACATAGATTTCAGGTGTATAACTCTGTAATGCATCATCTATATATCACTTTGTGTGTTCACCACCCAGAGTCAGTTCTCTTTCCATCACCATATTTTTTATCCCTTTACCCTCATCTACCATGAGGGTAAACCACTAAACTATTTACCCTCTGGTAACCACTAAACTATTGTCTGTGTTTATGAGTTTTATTTCTTCATTTCTTTTTCTTGTTTTTTTTTATTGTTTTTAATTTTATATGCCACATATCATTGAAATCACATGGTTCTTGAGTTTTTCTGTCTGACTAATTTCACTTAGCATTATAATCTCAAGATCCATCCATATCGTCACAAGTGGCACTATTTCATCTTTTCTTATGGCAGAATAGTATTCCATTGTGTATATATACCACATCTTCTTTATCCAATCATCTATCAAAGGACGCTTTGGTTGTTTCCATGTCTTGGCCACCGTAAATAAAGCTGCAATGAACATCAGAGTATATATATCTTTATGGATAAATGTTTTCAGATTTTTTTGGTAGATACCCAAGAGAGGGATTGCTGGGCCATAGAGTAATTCTACTTTTAATGTTTTGAGGAATCTCCAGACTGCCTTCCATGGTGGCTGCACCAATCTGCATTCCCACCAACAGTGTATGAGGGTTCCTGTTTCTCCACAGCCTCTCCAACACTTGTTATTATTTGTCTTATTGATGATAGCCATTCTAACAGGTGTGAAGTAATATCTCTTTGTGTTTTTTATTTGCAGTTTTCTGAAGATTAGTGATATGGAACATTTTTCCACATGTCTATTGCCCATTTGTATGTCCTCTTTAGAGAAATGTTTCTTCAGGTCCTCTGCTCATTTTCCAATTGGATTGTTTGTTTTTCTGTTGTTGAGTTGTGTGAGTTCTTTATATATTTTTGATATTAGCCCCTTATTGGAGGCGTTGTTTGCAAAAATCTTCTCCCATTTCGTTGGTTGACTTTTTATTTTGTTGATGGTTTCTTTTGCTGAGAACAAGCCTTTTAGTTTGATAGTCCCTTTAATTTATTTTAGCTTTTACTTCTCTTGCCTTTGAAGTCAAATTCATAACATCCCCACCCTCAGTTAAAACTGGCAGTGTTTGTTCATACAATCCCATAAGGTCTTTATTCGTTGATAGTCGTCCAGTAACAATGTTGGTGTTCTCTTCAGAACATACGTTCTCATTTTTTACAATATTGGTCAGCTGAGAATTTTCTACGTCTTCAATTTCTGGTTCCATTTTACTTAATAATTCTTTGTGGGTTTTTTGTTTGTTTGTTTTGTTTTCTTTTAATTCATCTCTTCTCACATTTTACTATGAGCAGTCAGGAAAAGCAAACTGTTCCTTCAATGTTTTGCTCAGAAATCTTATCTTAATATGCAAGTTTATTATTCACAAATTCTACATTCCACAAAACAGTAGACCATGAATACAATTCAGCAGTCAAGTTCTTCGCCAATTTATAGTATCACCTTTCCTCCAGTTTCCAGTAACATGCTTCTCATTTCCATCTGAGACATCACCAAAATGACCTTTACTGTCCACATTTTTACCAACATTCTGTTCATGATTATTAACGTATTCTCTAAGAAGGTGGGGGATTTCTCTCCAGCTCTCCTCTTTTCTTTGTGTGGATTCTCACCAGAATTGCCCTTAATATCCATATTTTTCGTATAACCCTCAAAACTTTACCAGCTTCTACCCCATCTTAAAGCCAAGTCCACATTTTTAAGCATTTGCTACAGTAGCACCCAGCTCTTTGTACTAAAATCTGTATTTGTGCTCGCTTCGGCAGCACATATACTAAAATCTGTATTAGTCTGCTAAGGTTGCCATAACAAAAAACTAGACAAAGTAGACTGAGTTACTTAAACCATTGAAATGTGTCTTCTCACAGTTTTGGAGACTGAACATTTAAGATCATGGTGCCATGAGGGTCAGTGTCTGATGAGGATTCTCTTCCTGGCTCGCAGCCAGCCACCTCTTGCTGTGTCCTTCATGGCCTTTCCCCACAGTGTGCGGAGAAGGGGAGGGAACAGAGTTTCTTCTTATTATAAGGCCGCGGATCACATTGCATTAGGATTATACCCTTGTGACCTCATTGAACTTCTATTTTTTCTTGAAAGACATATCTCCAAATGCAATCACATTGATTTCAGGGAAACAATCCAGTCCATAGTATATAAGTCTCTCATATTATGTTTATTTATAAAATTAATTTAGTTTGTACCTCTCCTGGGTTATTGGCTAAGAATTTTGTTTATCTCAATTGGTCCATGCAAGTGATCTCACTTCTGTGGGTCCTCATTTTAGGATCACTTAAATGATCCCATTTGATTCTATGAGTCATGTATTATTATCTCCATTTGGTAACTTTACATTTTAAGACTTAGAAAAACTAAATAATTTCCTGATAATCACAGAGAAAGTATGTGTTGAAGCAATATATTAACTCACATATGCCTGACATCAAAGCCCATCCCTTAGAACCTACATCATACTTGAAAACTGAATGAGTATTAGTCACATAATTCGCATGAATTTGTTTCATCTTTGACCACTTTCAAATCTGTGAGTCAAATCTACAAAGATAAACTGCATTATTGAAATAGTGTTAAAATGAAATCCTTTAAATGTATACAGTAAACTGAAGTATCCACCTTTGTAAATCAGCAGATGAAACAAAGATTAAGATATCAGTGCAAAGTGTCAGAGCTGTTTCCATGTATATATCCACCAAATACTTTATGCAATAATTCTTCAAAACAAGTGCTTGATGTGTCAAAAAATGCCCTTCGCATTATATCATCAGGTTGGAAACCTTAATTTGTTACCACAATTCATATTTATAACTCTGTCTTTTTTATGTAATTTTTTTAATTAAAATTTATTGAGATGACAATGGGTTGTAAAATTACATAGGTTTCAAGTGTATAATTCTGTAATATATCATTTATATATCACATTCTGTGTTCATCACCCAGTCATTTCTCCTTCCATCATCATATATTTGACCTTTTTACACTTATCTACCACCCCCATCCCTCTTACCCTTTGGTAACCACTAAACTATTGTCTTTGTCCATGAGGTTTTGTTACGTTTTGTTTTGTTTTTTATGTGACTAGCCAGCAAGAGGCATTGAATGTTTGCTAATTGTTAATTTAAATGTCATAAAATACTTCCTTGTACTTGTTTGCATACTTCATTAATAAGGTGGTACTTTATTGAGTGATGTATTTGTCATGCTAATATTTCATTCAAAGTTGGTTAAATTAGGTGTAGGTATGACAATTATTACTAAAACAGAATAATATGGTTAAGATCAGGGGCCCCAAATCATGCTAACTGGGTATGAAATTGAGTTCTGCTTCTTCCTAGTTTTGTGAACTTGTTTTTGTTGCTAGATATATCTATGCATCTGTTTCCTTATCTGTTAAATGGGGTCATGAATGAACCTATCTTAAAGGTAAGTGGTGAGAATTGAATGTTCTAAATACATGTAAAGCACTTACAGAAGTGTCCAGCAAATACTGAGAGCTTTCAAAGTGTCTTCAGTAATGATTTGTTTTGATCATAGTCCTGTTCTTTTTTGCTTCTGGATCAAATTGAGTAAGAGAATAAGACTTTAGTCTGTATAATACCATGTAAGTAAAATGAAATATTTTCTAACTCTAAACCAGAATTAATTCAGTTTCGCAAAAGTTTGGTAGAGATGGTTTTCTTTATATTATTTACTAAAAAGTAAGGGATTATTTTACTTTAACATGCTCTTTCTATGAAGGACTAAATTTCTTTGAGAGGACGTAGGGTTATTTCAACTAATAGGACAATTTCAAGTAGAAATAACTACAGAGCCATCACTTAGAAATTTACAAGTTTAAACAATAAAAAAATAATTAGGTAGCTAAATTACCCTTTTGAGAAAACTCAAAATTTACGAACATATCATCTATAAAGCATGTTACCTTTAAAGTACTGAAGTCCCACCATTGTGCTCAATGAATTACAATAAAAAAACTATTAAACTCTCCCAGTCAGTTGATACCACATTGCTGAGTGAAAGAATCATGGATTATTCCCTGTAAACTAATAAAAGATTATTCTAATTTCCACATAGGGGAACATTTCTTAGAAGATGTAGCCTTTTATGCTGCCACAATTAATTGCCTGAAGAACTCACATTTAATGAAATTTCAAATTTTCTTATGTTTATCAATATCAATTTGTTTGGGGGAATTGAAGAGGAGATATTTAAAGATCTCATAAGTTAGATATCATTCCACTTACCTATTGCTGCATAAACAATCACTCCAAAGTTTAATAGCTTAAAGGAACAACATTTGTTCTACTCATAAGTATGCGAGTTGTGAAAAATTCAGCAGGGATGGCTCATGATTTCTCCACTCTGCAAAAGCTGGATTGCCTCATAGCCCAAGGACTGGAATCAGCTGAAAGCTTGGTTGTAGAATTGTTGCTGAGTATCACTAGGGCCATTAGCTGAAGCTATCGGCCAGAACATCTTTATGTGGTTTCCCAATGTCACCTAAACTTCCTGACAATATGTTGACGGTTTCAAGGTCAACAACCCCAGAAAATAAAGATAAGTTACTGATAGAACTAGTAAATATAAAGAACCCTGAAATTGCTAGGATAGGAAAGTAAACCCTTATTCATTTTCAGCTTTTCTAAAAGACAAACGATGCTAAAATTAAGGCATGACTTATAGACAAAATTAAATCCAGGGTACTTATTGCCCCTTCCCTTGTTTGGAGTAGTATAAATGTGAAGCCTAGCTTATCACTGTAAACCCTTTAGCCAAGAATTCAGAAAGATTTCAGGCGGCGCTTCACAGACTATTTCAAATGACAAAAATTTCAAATAACGAAAAGCTCTTTAAGAATCCTAAACCTGTGCCTTGTAGATCCTCTCTTTTGAATAATAGACCTCATTTGAATTGTAAGTACTTTGTCCTACACAGCAGCTTTACAGGGACCTAAGCAAGAGGTGGCTCATTTCAAAGAAATCCGTGAAAGAGTTTTTTACCTAGTTTATAGAATTGGAGGGAGGACGCTCAGTCAGAAAATTAGTCTTAGAATCCATATCAAGCACGTTGGGTATTTTTGTAAGTAAAGATTTGTAGTCACTTTGCTACACTCATTCATTTACATATTGGCTGTGGCTGTTTTTGTGCTACAACAGAGTTGAGTACTTGTGACAGAAAACTCTATGACTGCAAAAACAAAAATATTTAGTTTTTGTCCCTTTACAAAAAAAGGTTTGCTGATCCTGAATGTAGATCATTCATTAATTCATGAGCAATCCCAACAGTTTTCAAAGGAATTGGATCGATTTGGATTTAAAGGAGTAAAGGCAGCATACACTGGTGAGAGACTTTTGGAACTTAATACTTCTGTGGACAAGAAGACTGAAGAGACTACCAAACTAAAAACAAGGAATCTGTTTTATATAAAAGGCAGGGTAATTCAGAGAATGAATGAAAGGCCCCGAGGACAAGAACTATGAGCCAAGAACTATGGAAAATCTTTCATCATTATAATTCCCAGTCTGGATTTCCGAATTGTATAGGTCACTGATTGTTGTGTTCTCTCCTTTTTTGGGGGTATTTAGAACAATTTCCATATATCTATTCTGCCAGTATATGTTGAGAGAGAGAGAGAGAGAGAGAGAGAGAGAGAGAGAGAGAGAGAGAGAGAGAGAGAGAGAGAGAGTGTGTGTGTGTGTGTGTGTGTGTGTGTTTTGTAAAAATACATGAGTCTTTATATCACAGATTTTCCAAAAGAGAAAACCACAGTATTATGGTGAGAAGACTCATCCACACCTGGATTGGAATTAAATAACAAGATCCTCAAACTTCTAACCTAAGCTTAATGATGTCACAGGATAAAACTTCAGTGAGTTTGTGGAGAATGTATTTTGCATGTAAGCAAAAGCTAATTTTCCATGAGAGGAAACCGTGGTAAGTTCAAATTTCAAAAATAACTACAAGAATATTTTCAGTAGCACATGGTTTTTCAGGCCCTGCCCCTTTCCTGTGCGGAGATGAAATATATGTCCACTCCTTTTGAACCTAGTTGGGCCTTTGTAATTTCTTTGACAGATAGAATGTGGTGGAAATAATATTGTGTGTTTTTCTATGCAAGGTCATAAAAAGTGATACAGGCCTGCCACACTTCCCCTAATTATGAGCGTGGACAGCCCTCACAATACTTTACACTATCCCATGAGTGTAAAGTGCCAGCTGTCATCAGTTCCACTTACATAGACTTAGGAGAGACTACAAGGTCTTCACAATTATGTTTGCAAACTTGCCACAGTGCACTTACATGGCAGCACTGTACCAACAGTTCAGTAAGGTTTCATGACCTTGCTATATCAGTGTCTCACAGTTGTTTTCGTGTCGATATGTGATGGTGTCTTGCCGAGTGGCTTTCATTATTGTTGTTACATGTTTTTGTGTGCCATTGCGAGAATGAGCTTGAATTAGAGCAATGAACAAACATTCAATTTCTTCTTAAACTTGGCAAGAGTGGAAGTGAAATCAGGGACATGTTAGTCCAAGTTTATGGGGATAATGCCACAAAGAAAACGGCAGTGTACAAATGGATTAAACATTTTTCTGAGGGGAGAGAATGCATCACTGATGAAGAAACGTCAGGGGGGCCAGTAAGGAGCAGACTTGATGACAAGGATTGCAAAGATTCATCAAATTGTGTCACAAAAATGTTGGTTGACTGTGAGAAGCATAGCAGATCATATCAACATCAACAGAAAAACAGTTAGGAAAATCTTAACTGAAAATCTTGGAGAAAGGTGTGTACAAAAATATTCACAAAGGAGCTCACTGATGAACAAAAGCAGGGGAGAGTGGAAGTTTGCCAATACTTTTTGGAGAGGCAAGATGATGTTCTGGGCTGTGTGATCACTAGTGATGAAACATTGGTGTACAAATACGACCCTGAAACAAAGCATCAAGGTGCACAATGGGAGTCAGCCAATTCTCCATGACCAAAAAAGTTGTGTCAGTCCAAATCAAGTCAAAATGATGTTGCTAACCTTTTCTGATATCAGAGGCATTATTCATTATGAATTTGTACCACTTGGACAAATAGTTAACCAAGTTTACTATTTGGAAGTGCTGAAAAGTCTGCATGAAAAAGTTAGATGAAAACGACCTGAACTTTTTGCCAACAATTCATGTCTCTCACATCATGACAATGTACCAGCTAACAGGGCACTGTCTGTGAGGGAGTTTTTAGCCAGTAAACAAATAACTGTATTGGAACACCCTCCCTACTCACCTGATATGGCCCCCAGTGACTTCTTTCTTTACCTGACAATAAAGGCAATATTGAAAGGAAAACATTTTGATTACATTCAGTACATCAAGAGTAATATAACTGCAGCTATGATAGCCATTCCAGAAAAAGAGTTCCAAAATTGCTTTGAAGGGTAGACTGGGCACTAGTGTCGGTGCACAGCTTCCCATGGGGAGTACTTTGAAGGTGACAATAGTGACATTCAGCAATGAAATATGTAGCACTTTTTCTAGGATGACTTTGTGAACATAATTTTCACACCTTGTGCTCTGCTCACACTCTGACCAAATTGAAATCATGGAGGCTCTTGCTTTGCCAGGGCCTGCCTCTATGGTCTAGGTAAGACCAGATGAAAGCCCATGGAGTGGACTTTGAGTAATGGGAGACTGGAAAAAGCTAGCAGGTTATTTGATAATCCCTTCTCTCATGATGGATTATCATGGCAAACAATGTGCGTTTTCTCTGGAGACATCTCAAGTGACCAGACTGAGAGATTTGAGTCCTTGCAAAGCTATGTCCAGTTCAGTAACATTCCTTATTTCATTTGCTCTACCTGTTTCTTCTCTTATTTACATTTCTCACTCTTATTCTCTGTGTTTTCAACACCCCCAAAAAGTGTTAACATATAAAAATTTGGTTCAGGATTTATTTCCTAGAGAACACAAGCTAAGAAAGTATTTTTATTTTAAAAAACTAAAATTCAATTAATTATGTGCATGTATATATTATATGTAATATACCATGTAGACTATACAATATATAACACATAACACATGTCATAGTAAAATCACGAAATATTAACCTGAAGTCAAAACTACTTTTGTCAAATCTCTAAACTGTCTTTTAGAATCTATGTGACCCCCGCATCAGTTTTCCTTTTATGAAATGATGATGATTCCAGTTTTTCATTATTTGCCTGTAAAGGATATTAGATGAGAAAATCCATTTGAGGCACATAGAAAATTGCCTGCAATATAAGATCTTAGCAAACTTTATATTTATTTTTTTTTACTGTCATTACATCATTATTATCATGGAAGAATCATATTCTATATGAAGTCCTCCTATACAGCAATGTAACTGATGAGGTTATTTTTAGAACACTTTAGAAAAGTAACAGCATTATATTGGTAGTATGCACTTTATTATATTAAATTAAGCATGAGCTAAATACACTCACACACACACACACACACACACACACACACAATGTGATTGAAAACTACGGTGAACGCTTCTGCCAAGTGCCATCCAACAGAAAAGCAGGGATCTTCAATAAGGGACGGGGCATGTCAAACCTTAGTAACAGTGTGTGAGAAGTTTCAACTTGTTCGGTGCAGTCAGTCAGGTGTGAACTACAGTTGAGAGGTGTGTTTTAAAGTGTGCCATGAATCATCCTCCATCATGACAACATCCTGTGTCATACATCGCTTCTGGTATATGGCAATTTCTGTCAAATAAAAACATTACAATGTATGTTTTTCTATCTCATTCACTAAATCTGGCACTCTGAAACTTCTAGCTCTTTCCCAAAATCAAAATGATCATGAAAGGTAAAATTTTTGAATCGATTCAAGACATGGAGGCAGCCACAACAGTGCAACTAAAGACACTCACAAAAGAGGACTTCCAGTACTGCTTCAGAAAGTGGCAAGCAGGAAGAGATAGGTATGTTTGAAGGGAGGGGGAGTATTTTGAGGGGGATTAATGGCAATATGTCTTTTACTGTAATATATTTTTTAATTTAATCATTCGCCATATTGTTTTATCACACCTCATGATTTCACTGAGGCAAGAATACAGGGTAGTATAGTAAAATTTTTCTCAATTATAAAATCTACCACTTCTTTCCCTTCCACACACAAAATACATGTGATCCTTTCTCAAGGGTCACAACACAAAGTCCCATCAAAATTGAACATAGAATCAAAGCCCGGTATCTCAGGATAAGACACAGATGTGTCTCCTCTTAATCTGTAGCCTATAAAATTAAAGGGTACAATGACCATATATTGGGTAAAAGAATAGAAATAATGGAATTCAGATTACTGACTGCTCCCTTTGTCCCATCCTCCAGTTTCAGATGCCTATTGTGAGGTTTTCTTGTTGTACATTTGGATGTGGCCGTGACAAGAAGGTGAGGATATAGCTGCATCACCCCATAATCTAGATACGCTGAGTAATATTCAGTGGCTTATTTTGGTAATTGTTTCTAAATAGACTCTTAAATGAATAGAGCCCACTGTGTTCCTAGCCCCCAACTCTTACATCCCATCAGCTCCAAGTTTCCAGTTGCTGTGTTGGACGTCATAGGTAAAATCAGAGACATATTGTTGAATGTTGTATGACCTCTGTTTGCATCACGTTTAGGAATAAGAATAACTCACATTTATTCCCTAAGTACTCTGTGTTTGTTTTCACATTATAACAGGACTTTTTTGGTCTTCTCCTTTGTATACTACTACTCTACTTTTGTTTTCCACAAAGGAGGGAACAACACCTTATTCGAAAACTAAACATTCGAATCCATCCCTCACTTCATACTAGTTTTAGAATCTCAAGGAGTTGTATAATAGCCACAGCTTTATATTTGCTGAAGTTCTAGGTTTCAGGCATAGGAATTTAGGAAGACATTTCAGGAAAATGAAGCAATAGGGTTTCATAGAAAGGTCATGAGATTTAGAGCCAGAGAGCTCCAAATTTAAATTCTGGTTCTAGTATTTGTGAACGGTTACTTTCCTGCTAAACCACCCTGCGGCAGTGCATTCCATTTAAGAAGAGTTAATACCCAATCTAAGATCATGTGGTTTGGGTACACAAAAGTAATGATTCCAACCATGTGCAATATACAGGAATTTAGCGAATGGAGTATATAATTAAACAAGCAACGCTGGGCTTTAACTTTCAAAAATAGACCAGCTCTTGGTCTGTGATAATACTACCATTCCCGTAATACTCATACTTTTTCCAAAGCTGTGCAGTTGATCTGAGCCCAGATATTTTTATCCTAATATCATTGATGAAGTTTCCGAAATTGGATATCTCTTATGAAGAAATTCACTCACCTCAGTCTCCTAATCAGGAGATACCAGAAAACTTTTCTAAATCTCAACAGGTAGTTCCTGTGGAAGTTCTCACTGCTTCTCAAGATGTTTGTAAGCTGCTCCTTTATTGGGTAGAAACCAGGTCCTGCAGTTACTCCTCAGTTGCTAACAAGTGGGGAAGAGATGAAGATGCCACCTACTGATTGGACGTTAGGCCTTAACAGTGATGTAGGGAGTTTGGAATTTGTGCTGCTGAAGTCTTGGCAGCAACAAATGTAAAGAAATCAACACACATAACACACAAGTTGCACCTTATAACCAGTTTCAGGTGTTACTGTCTGAACTTATCCAAGATGCACAGCTAATGAAACAAACACAATACTCAAGCCACAGAAGGGTTCAGTGAACTCTGTTCACTTCTACTTTTATGTATTTTGCTTAAGAAAATCACACAGCTGTGTCTGATGGTTCTGGCCCAAGGCCATTTTGTCCTTATAACATGCTTTTCTACTTGGGCAATAGGGCAGAAAAATGTGTCCTAGTGGTCATCTAATGGTTACAACTAGCTGTGTCTTAGAATTGTAAGGGAAATTAAAAGTATGTGTGATAAGAGGATCAATAAAGCATCAACAAATAGGCCCCAGGTCATCATCATTTAAAAAAAATGTATATATATATATATATATATGTTGTCCATTGAAAACTTTTTTTGACTACTCTTCCAATGTTACAGAGATCTGAAGTTGCTTTTGCCAGGGGAAAATAATTACAGGAGGATGAGAAAACAAGTGATACATCATTTTGGCAAAATTTTAAAACAGCCAAAATAACATTTAATTCAGATACATGAACAAAGATGTCTGCATGGGATGGCTAAGTGGATATATATACCTTTGGCAAACTCACCCAGAGTTCTCCTATGCAGCTAAGTGATGAACTGGCACGGCAAATGGTGTCCTGACTTATTAAACATTGAGCAAGAAATACCTCAAGTCTGTGACAAAGAAGTATGGAACATAAATATAGAAGAACCAAAGGAAGTATTTCTGTGCATGCCAATATCGAGGATGACTGTATGACGGAGGATACTGTACTGCACACCTTGGAGATACCTATTTCAGACAGAACATCCTGGCAAGCAAGACCACTCCCACCTTCACATAACCACCTTGATCTCCAAAAAATAAATAAAAGCCAGAAACATAGTTTTGGATTAAAAGATTTCACGGTCAAGAAAACAAACAATAATATCAGTAAAACAATTCACAGCCCCAATTCATTTATAATATTTAGAGTTGAGCCTGTGTTTTCACGTTAGCTACTGGTTGCTAAAACAAAGGAACTATCTTCAAATGATAAAAATGCATAATATTCATATTAAAATACTAGAAAAAACTCTATAAAAAGAATAATCAGTTTCTCAGTAGGCAAAAAATGCTGTTCTTATTCTCTCCCTCCACAAAAATGTATGTATGTTCTATAAAACTCAAGTGATTTGATGATAGACCCAAATTCATGTAGTCTGTTAGATAAAATGAAAATTACAAAGTCCAGGCAATTTTGATATAGTGTTTGAAAGATCATTTAAAACATCATGTTTGTAGAAGTCAATTGGAAGGGCAATTTATTAAGTTCTCATCTTTTTAAAACGGCCAGTCTCATAAAAACCCTATGGCAAAATAACTCTACAAGGACGTTACTACTGAGCAATAATGCATAACCATGCATTAATTTATTATTTAATTCATTCAGCATTAGTTGTGGATGTGAAATATGCAGAGATTTATGCTGGAAATAAAATTATATAACCGTAAGTTAGAAATGTGCCATCTTTTACAGAGAGTCCTTGGAATGCAGGAAACAAGTAGAAAAAAAATATCATAATACTTTGTCATAGGTGTTAGGATGAAAATACGAAAAGATTGCTGTAGGACCTGAAACTATGTACTCAGTCTGGGACTGAGGGCAAGGACTTTGACAGACTGATTACTACATTACTATGTTCTATATGTTAGATTTAGAATTTTTTCCAATTTAGATCATTCATTATTGTATCAGTCATTTGTGTTGCTTTTATTAGGTATTATTATTTTTCTTGTATTCATTTTACCTGTTCTTGTTTTTAAAATTTTGCTTTTTAAATTTTATTCTACTCCTTCCATCACCATTTATTTGACCACTTTTACTCTAACTTTGGTTGCTGAACTCACAATGCAATATATACATGATGTATTATAGAACTGTACACTTGAAACCTATGTAATTTTATTAACCAATGTAACCTCAATAAATTTAAAATAAAATAAAAATAAATTTTATTATCCTTATTAAAGATTTCACATACACTAACAAAATATTTTAAACCTAAACGAATGTCATCCCATTCACTTATTTTATTAACTCATAATTACTTTCATTTAATACATGTTTACCTTGAGATACAAAAGTGAATGGGTCAGATCTTGAATTGGACAACAAAGGAGGAAAGGAAAGAGCAACTTGGTATAATCAGGAAAGTTTTACAATGTTACTAATATATGCATTGAGTCTTAAAGATGAGTAAAAATTTGCCAGATGACGAATGTAGAAATAGTGTTCCAGGAGAGTAAAGCTGTAACATGAAAAATTATGTTTTCATCATAATGTCATTTTTTTCATTTATGACAATGTTTTGACAAAGCTTTTTATTCAATATCTGGTTATACTCTGGGGCACAGACACTACATATTCGTAAAGCTATCAATCTCATCTATCTACACTAAGGTAATAATGTTAACACTTTTCTATTTTTTAAGATATAATTAAGTTTAATCGATCTCAAAAAGAAAGTCTTGTTTCAATTATAATCTTTCAAAACAATATATCCATTTTATTTCTGCATGGTGGAATAGTGGTTTCCTGCAATGATAACAAAATAAAGCAAATCTAGTCTGTTGAATTCATGACATTAAAGGAGGTTGTATTTAAAGACCCATGGGCTGACATTAATTATAGGAGTGGTCTAGGTATCAGCAAAAACACTCCTGGTTTCTGTTGTTTTAAATACATCATAGATTAGAAAATTATGCATAATGAAAATAATGGAATTCCATGCTTATTAAATATATATATATATATATTTATATATATATAAATATTGCATTACATATATATTTATATGTAATGTAATATATATGTAAAATAATGGAATTCCATGCTAATTACGTATATATATTACATTACATATATATTTATATATTTATATATATATATTTTACATATATACATATATATATTTTACATTTATACATATATACATTACATACATATTTATATATTTATATATATTTATATGTAATGTAATATATATGTAATGTAGTATATATGTAATATATGTATGTAATGTAATATATATATATATATATATATATATAAATGAAACAATGATAAATGCATGATGATAGATGCAGGAGGGCACTAAAATACATACTCATTAGCATAGGGAACTGTTTAAAAAGAATACATATTAAAAATGTTTCTTATCTGTCCTGTTGATTCAGTTGAACAGAGAATGTTTCAAGACCAATTACTGGAAATAATAAAGAATATTTTTGACATATTTTGTGTGGATTCAGCATCAACTAAGTATTATTGAAATATTGGGTGACATGTTTTTAAACTTAGGAGAAAAAACTGAACATCCTGAACTAATAATAGCTTTGTATTATTAAGTATCTTTCAATATTGCCCATTATTGAAAATAATTTTCCTCTGCTTTATTGTTCAAAACCAATACTTTAGCAATGAATAACACATTTTTCTTCCAAAATAAAAATCAATTTTGTGGAAAAAAATCAATTTTGTGTTTGGGCTGAGTAAACATCTTTAAATTCCTATCCTTTACTCTTTAACTTGACAGTCTGAACATTCAAGTGTACTTGAAACAATTTACTGGAAGAGGTTTGCAAAATCTTTAATTTAATGATTAAAATTACGAGCTATACTATGTATCTTTATTGTTTGTTACATGTTTCAATTGATTTAATAGATCAGCCCCAGTATTTCCTAATGTACTATAGGTCTTTCCTTTTTTTATTCTCCTTTTTTAAATCATTTACTATTGTATAGGTGTGTATTACACAGTTGATACTCCGGAGCAATAAAGAACAAAATCCATTCTACTAAAGCAACAATAGCTATATTTGATTCTTTTTGTGAGTGTAGATTTAATTTAATTGCATAAAACATTTTGAGAGATGCTATATTTTATTTGGTTTATAATTTGTAGAGCCCACGCTTTCAGGGCTACTTAAATTTTTCAAGGATTGAGATTCACAGTTGCAGATTCCTCGACGCTCCTTTCCTGTTTCATTTATCTGTCTCAGTGCTCCTAGGTCATCTGTGCTGCACTCATCATACAATCCACCCAGTTTGGCCTTTTCTGGGTAGAATATATTTGCTTAACAATTGCATCCTTTCACCAAATTGTAAAATCTGAATGTCCTATGTTAGCAGCCATGCATTTTACTATGCAACTAATTAGTGCTCTGTGATAAAATTGATTACTGTTTACAAACTGATAGCCAGTAAAGATCTCTTACATCTCCATCTCTTTCTTTTTCTTTATTATATTTGAATTCTCTTGAGCCATCCAAAAGCTTAAATATCTTATGCCAGATCATTTTTTTGGTAATTAAGAAAATCTTGTAAATGTCTTTCTTGCTCTCTGAGCCAGGCACATAGTAGGACTAAGCAATCATTTGTGATTAAATGAATGAATGAGTGTTAAGATTTTTTTATAAATATGAATATAAAACATAGCCTTGAAAATCCCCAGTTTAGCATTCATGATTCTCAAAATTTGGGAACAAATCTTAAATAATGGGTTGCAGTTTGTATTTTTGCCAGGACACAAATATATTATGTCTACATTATCATTAGCTGTTGTTAGCTTACTAATCTAATGATCTCTCTATGAGATCCTACACATTTTATCCTATATTTTCACACTCATTAATTGTCATGTTACTTTTTAAAGAATATAAAGTCCTAAAAAGTTCATTTGCAAATGACTTCATTAATATTTAAGTTAAGGTATCTAATAAAAGTTATCTAATATATTCATGACTTTTTAAATCAGAAAATACAAGTCTAGAACAAATTAAAGACTAAAGCAATTCTTTGCAAACATAATCTATATATCATATATGACCTGTACGTCACCGTGCCTGGTTACTCCAAAAAGTTGATATGAAAAAACAGTATGAGAAGTTTTAAGTTTACCAGAAACTAGAGAGATAACATAAATAATTTTGTCTAGACTTTGATTAAAACATTTCAAAAAGCTATAAAAGACATTTTGGGTGAAAACTTGTGTGCTATCTAACATTTTATAAAGCATAGTATTAACGATGTTTTGTTCATTTTCTTCTGTGTGATAATTGTAGTGAGTTCTGTCAAAAATATCTTTATTTTTTTAGATGTGGCACGTTGATATGCTTAGAGTTGATTCTTGCAACTTTTTCTCAAATAGTTCAGAAATATCTGTATACTCCCATATACATATGTATATATATTTACATACATATGCACACATGAATGTCTATCTGTATGTTCATAAATATGTAAATATATTAAGCAAATGTGAAAAAAATCAGCAAGTGAATTTATATTGTGGGTGTGTTAGTTTTCATATTAGCACTCTTACAACTTTTCTATATATTTAAAATTTTTCATAGTATCCAAGTCCAGTGTTCTCCTGCTTCTGTTGATCCATCACCACTGCCCATTATATTTTTCCTGTGATTCTCTTTAAGGACTGCTTCAAATTTACCCAGATGACTCAAGAAACCTATCCTATTGTGATCCATCCTGTTTTAGAGGTACCTTTAAATTCATGGAGAATGTTGAGGTCGCAGGCATAATCTCCCACAATTTCCATTTCCAGGAAAGAACATGGTCCTGCCTATATTTCCAGTCTTTCCTGTTACCGTCCCTTCCCTTCCTTCAACAATATGGTCTATTATTATTGATAACAGTAATAACTATAATAATAATAAAAGGAACTAATCATTCTCTTAATTTCCTCTACCCTCTGCATGGAATGTTTATCCTTATTTTTCACCTCATTAAATACTACATTAAAAATTAAATTTTAGTTACCTCTTTCAGAGTAGCTTTCCAGAGCTCAAATTTCAGATGTAAACAGATAACTCATCATAAATGATTCCCATTATTTTACATTTGTTGAGATTTGTTTTATAATCCATGATATGCTCTTATCATAATAAATGTTCTATGGGTATAGATTTCTATTCCAGTTTATGTTTTCAAGGTATCTTTACTTCAATCTGACATCCTATTTAATCTGTAGTTATCTGAGCAGCATTTTATTGTATAGATATACCCCAATATATAATCATTTCCCAATGTTGTCCATTATAAGTAAAACTGCTATGGACACTCATATAGAAGTCTTTACATATACATGTTTTTATATTTCTTGGGTAAACTATCTTTAACTTTATAGCAAACCCCAAATATTTTCCAGAGTGGTCTCACCATTTTACATTCCCATTTGAAACATATAAAGTTTGCTCCACAGTCTCATCAACACTAGTACTTCCAGTCTTTTTAAACTTAACCAGTTTAGTGGGTATTTCAAGGTATCTCATTTTGGTTTTATTTGCATAACCCTGATAACTAATAATGTTATTTGTTTGCTTTATACCATTTGACATATCTTTTAAAATTGCTTTATCAATTCAGATAGATCGATAGATAAATAGGGATAGAGATAGATATATAGGACACACACACACACACACACACACACACACACACACAGCGTGCCAAAAAAAAGTATACACATTTTAAGAAGGGAAAAAAACTGTATTAAAATTGTAATAATATACACCGATAACAAAAGATGAATACAAGTCATATGTATACATTTTCTGGCACCCCATATATATATATATATATATATATATATATATATATATATATATACACACACACACACACACACACACACATATATACATCAGGATCGATCTATCTATCTATCTATCTATCTATCTATCTATCTATCTATCTATCCCTCTGACTTTCTGTAAAGCACTTTCAATATCCATGGGGATCATTTGTGGTGTTTCTTTGAGTAATAAATGGTTTATTCTCTGATTCAGAGGTATTGTGTTTCTCTCAGTATATGTTAGAAAACTGGCAGGCTAACGTCAAATTTCATACTTTTCACAATTTCAGACAAAACTTTAGGCAACAAGGCTAGAATACTGTCAGAAACATTTTTGAAAAGAAAATTGAGGACCACACTTAAATAAGTGTTGTATAAGACAAGCTGAACAGATGGGAGACCAGACTCTGTGGATTATATTAATCAAAGTGGTAGACGGAGTGGTATATACTTAAGAAATTTTGCCAGGAGCCAGAACCATGTAATACCAAGAAGTGAATATTTTCGGAGAAAATTCTCCTTACATTTCTTGTTGTTTCTGAATGTTCTGCACATGCTAGGCAAAGGAAATTGACAAGCTAGACTGAACATAAAACACATTTTCCATGGAACCATTTGCTTACACTTCAGGCTGCAAAAAACTAGGGACCTCTCCCTAAACTTCTCAAAGAGAACTTGTTTATGTTATAGAAATAAAGATTGGATTTTTTCTCTATATACAGGGGGTGCCAAAAAAAATGTATACACATTTTAAGAAAGGAAAACTGTATTAATATAATACTCAATATATGCCAATAACAAAAGATGTATACAAGTCACTTTGGAATTCTGCAATTACAAGAGGTGCTCAAAGTGGTTACCATCAGCATCCAGACACCTTCTGATTACAGCGAACTACTGCTTGAGCAACATTGACCAATGTGTCTACTTGTATACATTTTTTGGTACTCCCAGTATTTCCAGAGGGGAGAGGTACAGATGTGCCAGCAGCCCCTATGTAAGTCGGAATCTCAAAATTTTGTGGTTCTTCTTTTGTATAGAAACCCTCTATGTATGCAGATAGACCACTGGAATTCACCCTGTTGTTCTGTGGGAAATTGGAGTGTAGGGACATAATGCACAATTCTGTCTGCTTTTTTTGTTCTATGTAATAAATGCCTGTATTTTGACAGAAACTCCCGGCCTCTGTATGAGAGAAGAGATGACGTATTACTCACAGCCCAAAGTAGCTAAAATGTTCATTAAATGTGTGTATGTGTTTATGTGTGTGTGTGAATAAATACGTGTGCAAACATACACAGAAGGTGCCAAAAAATATATATACACATTTTAAGATAACAACTAAGATAACATCATTTAAAATGTGTATACATTTTTTTGGCACCCCTGGTATATATGAATGTTAATAGAATTCAGGCCAATTCAAGGTAAATATTAGTATTTACTATTATCTTTGGGTTCCTTGAAATTATATTCTAAACTAAACATTACACGAAGCATTTCCAGATAAAGATATTAATATTACTTGCAAATATATTTTTTGAACTTTTCACTGGAATAATAGCACTATATATCACTATATAATTTACCTATCATTTATTTAGTCATAGTTCCTCATTTTAAATTCAAATAAACTTAGCTACATTGATTTATTATACTGAAATAACATACAGTAAAAATTAGAAACATTATTTTGTAATCTACAAAGAAAATCAAATTGATAATTATCCTAGATTGAGCCTAATTCCTTGATTGCTTTTTATTTAATAAGTATAATGCTTTCATATGTAAACTTACATTTTTAGACTCTTTTTGATATGCCATTAGCTGTAGAACCTGTATGGCTTTTATAAAAAGTAAGTGCACCATTATTTATTTTCTTGAACCAATCCTAATTATAATTAAGGTTTTAATATATTATTTGTGTACAATTATTTTTTGTGTCTTTCTAAGTTATATTACCTCTATTCCCTGCTCAAGGTCAACCTGATTATTGCAACCTGATTTTTTTTTCTTCTTCTTAATTGAAGTCATTAAAAATAAAGAAATAATGATAATGGTTATTGACCTTCGAAAAGCCATTTTGTTTAGCACACAAAAATTTTATCGTATGGCATAATTACTTAAGATTTCTTAGCAAAATATTTTGCTAAGGAATACAGTAAATGCAAAAAATGCAAAAAAAAAATGCACTGACAAGACTATTTAGTCAGTCCAAAGATCTTAACGGATTTCCATTACATTTATCTACAAGCTCAATTATTGTCATATAAAAAATAGCAGTTACCACACCCCATTTTTCAAAAATAATTTAATTTAAAATGCATTGTTGAAAACAGTTTAGCAGTTTCTTAAAAAGGTACACATATAACTACCATATGTCACAGCAATAGCACTCTTGGGTTTATACCAGAAACATAAACACTTATGTTCACAAAATACGTGTATATGAATATCCATAGCAGTTTTATTTGTTAACGGCAAAAACTGGAATTGGTTCTGATGTCTTTCAACAAACTGTGGTGCAGCTATATAATGGAATACTACTCAGCAATAAAGAAGGATCTATCAATATGCATACGAACATGCATGACTCTCCAGAGAATTAGTATTATGCTGAATGAAAAAAGTCAATCCCAAAGAGTCATATGGTATAACTTTTATTCATATGAGTTTTTTTCTTCAAATTATAAAATAGATAGAGGCCTAGGAAATTAATGTGAAAAGGATAACATATTGTTAAGAATTTTCCAAACCTGTTAATGCCATCATGTAAATCTAAAGTAGTACAGGTATAACAGCAATATAGTAAGTAGTTCTGATAATAAGAGCATCAAAAGAGGCCTCAATATTAATAGCACAGTAGTGATTACCACACCAGTATTCGAGAGGTTTGTGTCTTAAAATAAATAAATCAGTTAATAATCACTCATAATTGCTAAAGCTAAGTTTTATTTGGTAATGTGTATCATTCTAATAGATCAATATCAGAAACATTTACTATTATGATTTTTAAAGTTACATGCCAAAAGCCAAGGGGGTATAATTTTATACACGAAGCAAGTAATGCCTTGAGAACAATTTTTCAAGCTACTTAATAATGGAAGCTAAAAAACAATGAAATTATATATATATTTTTTTAAATTAAGGTGTATTGGGGTGACAATGATTAGTAAAGTTACATAGGTTTCAAGTGTACAATTCTGTAATATGTCATCTATATATCATTTTGTGTGTTCACCACCCAGAGTCAGTTCTCCTTCCATCACCATATATTTGATCCCGTTGACATTCATCTACCACCTCCCTCCCCCCTTACCCTTTGGTAACCACTAAACTGTTGTCTGTGTCTATGAGTTTTTGTTTCTTTGTTTGTCTTGTTCCTTTCAGGGCTTTCAGGGCTATACCTCACATATCCATGAAGTCATATGGTTTTCAACTTTTTCTGTCTGACTTAATTTCGCTTAACTAAATAATCTCAATATCCATTCATGTTGTTGAAAATGGCATTATATCATCTTGTGGCAGAGTAGTATTCCATTATGTATATATACAACATCTTTATCCAATCATCTATCAAAGGATACTGGTTGTTTCCGTGTCTTGGCCACCATAAATAAAGCTACAATGAACATCGGAGCACATATATCTTTATGGATAAATGCTTTCAGATTTTTGGGGTAAATACCCAGTAGAAGGATTGCTGGGTCATATGGCAATTCTCTTCTTAATTTTTTGAGGATACTCCACATGCCTTCAACCAAATTGGAGAAGATATTTGGAAACAATGCCTCTGATGAAGAGGTAATATCCAATATACATAAGAAACTCATATAACTCAACAACAAAAACAAACAAACAATCCAATTAAAAAATGGGCAGAGGACCTGAATAGACATTTCTCCATTAAAGACCTACAGATGGCCAGTAGACATATGAAAACATGCTCAACATCACTAATCAAAGAATTGCAAATAAAAACCACAATGAGATATCACCTCACACTGGTTAGAATGGCTATCTGTCATCAACAAGACAAATAACACGTGTTGGAGAGGTTGAGGAGAAAAAGGAACCCTCATACACTGTTGGTGGGAATGCAGATTGGTGTAGCGGCTATGGAAGGCAGTGTGGAAATCATATCTTTAATATGCTAAAAGAAAATAGCTTCCAGTTTATATTTATATATCCATAGAAAACTTCAAGAATATTGTACCAGGAACTCTTCTTGAAGAAATAATTCCAAAAATTATTCTAGATCATGCAACTAAGTAATGACTAAGGCACTATAACAAAAAAATACTGGTTTTAGATTATATATATATATATATATATATATATATATATATATATATATATGTTTGTTTTCTTTTTAAGTAGGGAAAATTTCCAAATGTTGTACAGCAAGTCAAGAATTGAACCAAAATTTAAGCTTAAATTTGTCTAATTTTGTTACTTCTTTTCTTCTATTGTGATTATACCATGCTTTATTTAAAGTTGGATTTGATAAATCAAATGTTATATTTCATTACAATATTTTTTGTAATATTAAAAATCAGGAAAGCTAAACATCTAATGTTATGCAAATTACTTGATAAACTTTTAAATATTTTAAACTAGTGATAACATTTAACCCTGCACACACAATATAGAAACATTAAAATTGTTTATACTATAGCAAACATTAAAATGGAAATACTATTAGCTTTATCTATAGACTATACTGAAACATCAAATAGTTAAAAATTTACAAATGTGAAAATCTGCAAATAGTTGGTACTGTAGGAGATTTTAAAGCCTGTTTGTGAGGGAAAGTATTCATTTTTTAAAGACTAATAACCTGAAAGTTGTTTTTTTTGCAAAGCTTCGGAGAAACCAGCTAGAGCTGACTATTTAAAGCAATGAAACCCTGTAGGGATTTGAATTAGAGACTCAGCTCACCCACCCACCATGTCATAGAAGATAAAAATCACATATTTAGACTTTCTTTCCAGGATTATATTACAAGAGGGGCTAGGCTCCCCCATCCATGACTGCTGATCTGCAGGTTATGCCACTAACATGACACATCACATAGCAGCAAACACAAGATTTAGATCATTGTTTTTCAAACCTGTCTTTGGAGAAGCTAGTGCAACCCCACGCATCAAGAAAGCAATGGAACCCATTCAGGATTTACTGATCTTCTTGCTGATGTTTGATTCTAGACTTTGATGAAGGCAGTGGAGGCTGTGGTGGTCTCTTAGACCGGCATCATAAAAGCCACTTGGTCCAAAAGTCAGAGTACCTCTCCAGGAATCTGATAGCTACCCTGCTAGATTTCTATACACTCCTTAGCTTATAATGGGGGACTGGAAACTTTTACCCTGTGAGTGATTATATCCTAACGCTCGGTGTGTGTGTGTGTGTGCGCACGCGCATGCGTGTGTGTATACATATATAGTATTATTTTACTTTAAACAACAATTTCTTTCGAAAGATTAATGTTTGAGTAATTATAACAGAGACGATAAACAGGATAGTCAGAGTTGCTTTGCAAATAAGTAAAATTATTTTCACTATGAACACAAAATAAGATTTGGATTATATAGTACAGTTGAAATTATATTTTAGTTTGAATTTTTAAAATGTAATTCTTTTATAAGTAAGAATTACTTTAGAACTGATTGTGTATTAATATATCACTGTTCATATGTTACATTTTTGAATTAGTTTAAATGTCATAGATTTCACATGATAAGTCCTCATTACTAAGATTTACTACTAAAATAATTCTCATAAAATACGCATCCTGATAGAAAGAAATGCATATGGCTTTGTTTGAAAATCTATGTCATTGGAAAAATGTTGCAAATTGACAGTGAGATGTGTTGGAAGAGTCATAAGCAGAATCTACTAACTTTACTGGGCAAACAGGAAAATGATTGTAGCTATCCCTAGCGCTGAAAAGAACTTTCATTATTTATTAACTTTGTGTGCGTCTGTGTGTGTGTGTGTGTGTGCGTGTGTGCATGTGTCTGTATGTGTGTGCGTGTACAGTGTCAATGAGTGCAGTTACTCTATGTATGAATGCGTATGTGCACACATACGCATGTATGTTTTGCCACAATTCAAAAAAGAAACATTTATGACTCCTCTCTTAATTATGACTGCTTTATTTAACTTGTCCTTGCTTTTTGCACGAGGACATTTTCCCTAATCCCAAGTTAAAAGATATTGCTATTCATAAATTGCAGTTTATTACTTTCAAAAATATAATAGTAGCTCCAGATGTATTTGAGGACTAAAAGTTATATCACAAATATATGTCAGGAACTATGCAAGCCCCAAACATAAGACAGCTTCAGGTATAGATTGTGGCATTAGTTGTCCCTCTAATGAAGTTGATAATTGTCACTACTTTAGGTCTAAAATATTTAGAAATAAAACTTACGGGGGGGTTGTTTTTTCTTTCTATATAAGTATGATGAGAATTTTTTCTGAGCAAAGATATAACACATCCCTCCCATAACTAAATCTGAGTATGAGACATACTTTTCCTTTTAGCCATTATAGAGTTATCAGGCCTAGCCTTCTTCCTACAATGTACAACAATAACAATAGCACAAACTGGACAAATTATATGAAATAACTCTTTTCACACATTGGGAAAAGGACAGCTATGTATTTAAATCAATGAGAGAAGTAATCAAACAAAGTAACTTCTACAATTATCCTGTCTTGCTGGAGACTTTCTCCAAATTACAATGCACAGATGGGGGATTGAGCAGAACTGGGAAGTTTTGCCGTGTAAATACAGATTTAGAATTCAAGGAAGCAAAGGTTGCTGGAATATGAAGGCAGAACTGGTCTCAGTGGAAGAGCTTGGAAGATAGAGGATCACTTGAGTCTTTGGCAGAATACTGAACTGCACGTGTGTAAGATGAAATTCTAACAGGGCAATCAAAAACAACTTCTGTGGAAAAACAACTGCCAAGGAGGTGTAAGCTGAAGAATCAATTCCCAGATGCCACAGAGGACAAAAACAATCAAGTTCTGATCAACCAGAGAGGTGAGATTTTGTGGATATGTGAAAATTTCAGTAGAGACCTAAAATAGCTGACATTTAAATAGTGGTACTGTTTAGCCTTTAAAGGTTAAGGCTATTCTATAGCATCTTTAGTGTTTCACATGTTTAAGATCATGCCATTTGCAAACAGATACAGTTTTTCTTCTTCCTTTGTTATTTGAATGCCTTTTATATCTTTACTAGAAGTAATAAATGGATTTAATGAAGTTGAAGGGTACCAAATCAACATAAAAAAAATCAGTGGGTTTATATATACTAACAATGCAAATTAAGAGACATCCCATTTATAATAGCATCAGAAAGAATACAATATTTAGGAATAAATTAACCAAAGAGGTGAATGTCTGTACAGTGAAAAACTGAAAAACGTTGATGAAAGAAAATAATGAAAGCAGAAATACATGAAAAACTATCTGTGTTAAAGGATTGAAAGATTTAGTATTATTAAAATGTCCAGACCATCCAAAGCTATCTACAAATTTAATGCAATCCTTATCAAAATAAAAATGGGACATATTTTTTTTCTGTTTTTTACAAACATAAAGAAAAACAATCTTAAAATTTATGTAGAACCACACAACGGACCCTGAATAGCCAAAACAATTGTGAGTAAAATTAACAAACTAAAGATCTAACACTCCCTGATTTCAATATATGTTTTAAAATCACAGTAATCAAAACAGTGTGGTACTCACATAACAGACATATAGACAAATGGAACAAGTAGCCCCCAAATAAATTCACACATATACAGTTAACTGATCTTCAACAGGGTGTCAAGAATACACAGTTGAGAAAGAATAGTCTTTTCAACAAATGATGTTAGGAAAACTGGATATCCACATGCACCAAAATGAAATTGGATGCTTATCTTGCACACAAAAATTAACTCAAAATGGATTAAAGCCTTAAATATAAGAGCTGAAACTTCACATTGTAGAAGAAAACATAGGTATAAAGCTTGATGACGTTGCAGCATATTTTTTGTTGTTGTTGTGTGTTTGTTTGTATTTGTATATGACACAAAAAGCACAAGCAGCAACAACAAAAATAAAAAAAAGTGATACTACATCAAAACAAAAACATTCTACACAGCAAAGGAAACAATCAAAGAGTGAAAAGGTAATTGACTGAATGGGAGAAAATATTTGCCAACCATATACCCACATGTGATAAGGGATTAATATCCAAAGTATATAAGAAACTCTTAAAACTTAATAACAACAACAACAAAAAAAGCAAATAATTTGATTTAAAATGAGAAAAGGATTTGACTAGACATTTGTGTCAAGATGTACAAATGGCCCAAGGGTACTTGTAAAAGTGTTCAACATTACTAATCATTAGGGAAATACAAATCAAAATCATTGTGGCATATCAGCTTACACTCTTCAGGATGGTTATTATTTTATTATTTGTTAAGTTTTGGTGAAAATGTAGAGAAATTAGGATCCTTGTACTTTTGCTGGAAATGTAAGATGTTATTGCAATAGTTACATTTACTTCTGACATTTTAATTTTTGTTTTCGGTATGTGCCGTGTCTTTTGGCTCTCTGTTCTTCCTTTACTGCTTCATTTTTCCTTAAGAAAATAACTACTAATGTAACATTTTAATTCCTTGAATTAATATTTACTATATTTGTTTAAATCTTTTCTTTTAGTGTTTGATCTTTGGCTTAAAATATACTTCTTAATTTTTCAGATTATATTTCAGATTTATACTAACATATATCCAGCAAAATGTAGCTCAAGCTCCACTTTCCCTGTTATTATACTAATATTATTACTCATATTACTTGTAAATTTGTAGCAAACAACAAAAAACATTGTTATAATTATAAATTTACATATTTTTGTCATTAGAGATGCTCAGAGTAGAAAAGATACTTTGTTATATTGACTTTTTTTTAATTCTCTGTTTCTCTTAATTGCTTTATGTATAGTTGAGTGACCATATGTTGTCATTTCTTTACTCAACCAGCTTTGTTCAAATCCACCTTTTTTGTGCTTTGTTATTGTTTGACAACAACACTTTTCAATTGCACTTTTTAATTGTTTGACAACAACAATTTGTTATTGTCAAACATATTACATGACTATATGTTACAGTCCCAACAATATAATCATATACATTCTGTTTTATACAATTACATTTTAAATCAGCTAAAGAAAGAAGTAAACATTTATGCTGTGTTTTATAATTACACAATTGCCTTCACCAGTGCTCTGTTATTTTTTTGTCTTTCATATAGAATTTATTTTATAATCTTAGACCACTTTATCCTGAAAAATGTTATTTAGTATTTTTTGTTAAGTCAGATCAGCTGGTAATAAATTCCGAGGATATCTTTATTTTGCCTTCATTTTTGAAATGTAGGGTTTTTTCTGGATATAAGATTTTTGGTTGACAGTGTTTTGTTTTTCACACTGTGTACATCAAGTGATACCTAGCCACCATTGTTCCTGATGAGAAGTCATTTTTGACTTGATGCTTTTAGGATGTTCTCTTTGCCTTGCTCTTTTAACACTTTTATTTCAATTTATGTTTTCTATGATGCATCTGAATGTGGATCCTTTGCCTTACTTGGAGGTTACTGAGCTTCTTAGGTGTTAGATTAATGTTTTTAATTATTAATTTACAAAGTTTTCAGCCTTTATGTCTTTGAATATTTTTTGGTTCCTTTCACGGTCTTCTTTCCTCCTGAAACTTCAGTTACTCTTTTCTTAGTGAGCTTAATGAAGTCCCATAATTCTCTAAGGCTCCGTTTATTTCTGTGATTTATTGTTCTCTTTGTTCTTAGGTGCATATTTTCTATTGACCTATCTTGAAGTTTGCTGATTTTTCTGCTAGCTCAGTTCTTTTATTTAACACCTCTAGTTATTTTATTTATTTTTATTTTGCTTTGTGTTTTTTTGTTTTTTTCCAGTCCAGAGTTTCAGTATGTTTTTTAAATAATAATTTATATATCTTTATTAATATGCTTTATTTTATTGCACATTGTTTTTGAACCTGCCTTTTTAAAGCATGGCTCCTTTTAGTTATTTTGCTTAATTATATTAGCTTCCTTGAGGTAGTCATTTATGTGCTGTTTGACAAGTAGGCTCTCTTAATGGCAGTTACTTTCACCTGTTTTTTTTTTTTTTCTTGTATGGTTTCCACTTCCCAATTCTGCTGCATTTGTCATAAAACTTGGTGACAAGTGGACATTTCAGATACTACTTTGTAACAGCTCTGAATTGGTGTTGTTGCTGATGTTTTTCAGTTTAGTTTTTTACTGTTTCTTTAGTTTCTTGGCTGGACCATTTCAGTGAAACGTCCAGAATATCCCCCCTTGATATTCTTCCTCAGAAGGCACGACCCAGGGCATGCACAGCTACCCTGGGATGCAGAGCGCTTTTTGATTGTCACTTTCTCTGATATCTCTGTTAACAAGTCTGCTCTGTTGCTATCACACCCAGCTGATAGTCTCAACGAATTTCTAGTCGATTGCTGTATTTTCAACAATGCCCTGGATTATAAATAGCTGGGCACTTTGTTAAAATTAAATTCAGTCCCATTTGCAAGGGTAAACTTTAAGTCTATTCTTGAGCTATTTCCTGATCCCAGGAGAGCCCTGCTTTAGCTGTCTTCTGTGCTTGTCTCTGTTAAGCTTCTGGATTGTCTGCGGTTTAGCGTATTGCTCTCATGTAGGTACAATCTCCTTTTTATTGTTTATCAAAACCTCTCCATTGTTTTCAAGGGCACCCTTAGTTTTGAATTTCTCCATCATCTATTCTAAATAAACTCAGTTCCCTTAGAATTTAAGAGCTCATGGTTCTTATACCTGCCTCTCTCCTTGGGCAAAACCTTTGACCCCAGAGTGGAGCATGAGGACAGTGCCTCACGTCTCTTAGAGAGACACTTTGCTTTATAGGAGTATGGGATGAGAGGTAGCCTCTGGTCTTCCTTACTTTTCTATCCTGGCATGAGACCTCCAAACTACAATTGAACTGAGGTGAGTAGGCGACTGGCACTTCTTAATTATTGGATTAAAATGCCTGAGGTAGTGAGTGCTTCCTCTTGGAAAATGGGGCCTTGGTGGAGAAAGTGAGCCCCAGAACTCTTGATTGTTCTTCCTTGGAATAGAGGTTCTGAAATTCAAAGCTAGATGTTGATGAGAAACTTCATTTCTTGCTTGGAGCTGAGGCTGTGGGAGATTGACTGCAAAAGGAACTTTTTATGTCTTCATTTCTGGATGGTGTTAACCTGAAAATAAAAGGCCAAAATGAGAGATAACACGTTTCTTTGTTTTGTTTTGTTTTTGTTTTTGTGTTTGTCTATATCACAAAGAATAGCTATTTCGTAAGCACTGATTCAGGCAGAAACCCAAATACTGTTCCAATAAAGAGGTTAAGACAAGAGATATTTATGAGAAAGGGAATGGAAATAATTATATGGATGAAAGGAAGGAATTGGTGCTAATAAGCCAAGGAAGGAATTTCTATAGGTGCAAAAAAGCTAAGTCACTCTTTAGCTATCCATGGTGGTGCTAATTATAAAGAATATTCCTAATCATCAGCCTCGTGGCTAGGAGGTCTGCTTTCCTGTTAGTTTTACAAATAGTTGTTTGGAATACAATGTTGGTTTGGTTCAGTCCAAAGGTTATTTTGCCCAGGTCAAACATTCCAAAGATTTGAGGGGTAACATGCAAGGCAGTTCCTCTGGCCTGGTTTCCCGAGCTCTATTGTAAAAGGTCTCTATCTATGTCAAGGATTCACAGTGGTTACATGGTATTTATCAAATACATTTGTGAAGACACATGGGACTCTACAATTAAAATGACTGCATTTTATGTTATGTAAATTACATCTCAATAATGATGACTTACAAAGTGAAAATAGCAAAATGTTGCTTATGGAGTCAGTGAGAAAGCAGCCATTATCGAATACCTAACCATGTCAACATCTAACCACTACGATTAAAAATCATTAGTTAGAGAGATAAAAGTAAAGGGCCATATAATTCAGTTTCAGGGATTGATTATGCACATCAGAATGGAAATGTATAAGAATTTACCAAAACATTTTGAAAATTACATACTGAACTTGTATCAAGTAAAGTAGTCATGGGGTCATCGATTTGTTACAGTCTCTATAATTAGATTTCTCCTCTCCCTTTCTCCAAATGTATAATAATCACAATGGACTCTGTAATTTCAATGTCTTTAAAAATGTTAAAAACTGAGATAAAATAAGTGAATATAGACAACTTTCAGGAGACAGTCATTCACATTTTCATATTATTCAAACTATTATGATGAAACATGTCCTTTTGAAAGGTAAATCAAAATGATTTGTTTGTATTTCAAACAGAATATTTTCTGTCATCTCATTTATAAGCCCTAAGGACGCAGTTCTTTGTTTTTAGTGTGGATAGTTTCTAGAATTCAAAGACAAAGAGATAAATTTTTTAGTGCAAATTGAAAATCAAATTAAATGTCTTAAGAATGAAAAGTTATTTTTGCACCGAAAGGGATAAGAATGTTACAGAACGAAATTCAATAGAGTAAATTTGAAGATCTAATTGTATTTATTAAGCCATTCATGAATCTAGCAAGTAGAAAGACCCTTAAAAAGTACAAAATGTAAGGTTTGTATAGGCAGAAAGGTAAGGCAGGGGAGTTATTAATAAATGAAAAGAAAGGATAATCTTTAGGTCAGGTAGTCTTCTTTTGGAGGGAAGGGAACAGCAAGGGTTTTAACATGCTGAGTATCTATCTCACCAGTATTGATCAGGAAATTCCAAACTCCAGACTGATTGGTTTAAAATTCCACTCCTGGGAGACATTGAAACTAAGTAATGTTATTAACTTTTGATTTGTTGATGTGGCTTAGCAGAAGTGACTTCATTTTTGGCTAGGTTTTTTTTCTTTTTCCTTTTTTTTTTTTTTTTTTTTTTTTTTAGCAAGTAAGAAAATATAGCTATTTAGTAAGCACTGATTCAGGCAGAAACCCAAACACTGTTCAAATTGAGGGAGGTGATTTTGAAATTGAATCACAATGATTGTTTATAATGACAGCCCTCTTTCTATTTTTGAAATTTATTATTTTAAAGCTTATGGTAGTTTATCCAATCAAATGCTCTCATTATGAAAAAAATGATAACATATATAATGATTTTTTTAAAAATATATATTAAAAAAACAAGTTAAAAACCATAGGTACATATTTGCTCTTGCATTCAAAATGATAAATGTTACCTCAAAGCATATTTTAAAGATACTTAAGCCTTGCGGATAATTAACTTGCCTTAAATGGAAACACTAAATTGCTAAAAGAGGATTCTTTCAGCAATCTCTACAGCTGTCTTCCCAACACTATATACATAAATATGGCATGCATACTACAGCATTAGCATGCTGCTTTGTGCCTAGCAATATTATTCATTATCTTGTGCAATTAGTTGTGCTTAAAATGAAAACAGCTGTTAAAGTGGAGTCTTTTATCATAGACATGTATTATTAAATTTGGCAATAAATCTGTGAGTGATTTCCAAAGTAGAAGAGCTTCTTAGGAAAACAAATATGTGAAAGACAAGCATATATTGAGTACTTTCTCTTAGCCATGCATTTTGCTAAGTATATCATAATGAATTACCCCTAATTCTTACAACAATACTTCAAGTCAGATGTTTTCTGCATTTTAGAGAGGAGAATACTGAAGTGTTAAATCGAAATGGTGTTCCCAGTTTTAAACAGCTAGGTAGACAAGGATGTGTCCTCCCGTCAGGCTGACTTCAGATGTGCAAAATGCCCATCATCCCATCATCCTCACTGTGTCTTTCTTAATGAGTGGCCTGAGTGCTTAAAACTGAAAACTAGAAAAACAAGAATTCAAGTCAATCAAGGATGCTGCATTACTCGGAAAAATCGGTGAAGATATTTAAGATTATGAAGTTTACCCAAACCTGTTATTATCTTCTTCTAATATCCTTTTAGAAAAGAAAGAAAAAAATAAGATTGAAAATTTTGAGCTCAGTGTTGATGAATGAAAATAAATGTTTCTACTGGGTAAGTGAAGAGAAAATAATTTTTGTCAAGTGTCTGAGAAGTCAGGATTAAAGGAAAATAATAAACTGAACAGTGGAGACAGCAAACATAGTTTTGAAAATGAAGAGTGGCATATTGGAAGAAAGAGCTAGGAAAAAAAATGGTGGTGTAAGCAAATAGCACTGCAGAATAGAATATTTCATGTTAAAAGTATCTGATGGAAGTAAAACATAGGAGTGAAATCATTCATGTTTAAGTTATTAAGAATTGGATTACAAGAAAATACAGTTTCAAACATGGAAATTAATACCAAAGGTTAGATATTGAATTTAATAGTAGTGTATTTTGGAGATCAGATTTGTGCCACAGCTTGAAACTTTTTAGTTTGGCTATTATATCCATTAGTTATAATCTGCTTAATACAGCTGACAAATATTTGGGAAATAGCTCATATTATTATCAGTAAAATGAAATAAAATATATATTTTAAACTGTTTTAGAAATAACAAAAAATCCTTCTTAATGGTGACTTCTGAACACTTCACCAAGCTTAATTTGTGACACAAAGTCGGCTACCACAAACCAAATACATTCAGTTGCAAATTCAGTCATTTAATTTTGTTACATAATAGTCATAGTGTAAATACCATTGCTTCTATTTTCTAACTGAGCAAGAAATAATATTGGGTTTTCTATGTGAATTATGAAAATCCCTAGAATCCCTAAAATCCTACATTAATTTCTATGAATTATACTATCTTGAAATAGCAAATGCTAGTTAGTATGTCAGCTGCTTTTTCAGATTCAAACAATATTACCTTTAAACTATCCCTAAATGTTAGATTTAATTAAGACTATTTAAATGTAGGGACCAATTATATTAATTTACAAATATTTATAATTTTTTCTGGCATAAGAAAACATACACAGTAATATTTTTTTCCTAGATATTAATGACTTCCTGTATATCTGATAGGAAATAATAGAATCACAATTTGAAAAGTTTATCAAACTTTTTTTTATCAAGTGTTAGTCTTAAGTGCTTTCATCTGTGAACTAGTTTACTGTATGATTGTGGGTTTTAGCACTTCCTTTAATGTTGTGAAAATTGTAAAAATTCATTAAATCTTATTTTCAAACTATCATCCTGTATTTGTAATTCATGAATTGTGAAGGTATTCTTTTTAAAGTAACTGAAGAACCTTTTCAATGGAATATATGGAAAAGAGGAAAAGCATCTTGTGGTTCAATATGGCAATATTAAGAAAAAATTGGTTAAAGTGGTCAGACCCTCTAATTACTACAGTTAATTTGCTGAATGTCCACAGGCTACTGCTAGTCCTAGTATATTTTAGGGGCTTAGATTGTTATGAAAACATATATTTATAATAATATATCCCACTCATCTATATCTGTGCCATAACTCACAGAATTCTAGATACAAGGATGCTTATTTTCATGTTTCTTTCCAAACTGTGCTCTTTGGCCAGTAGTAATGTTTAACAGGTTTTTGATGAAAACTAAATAACATTAATTTCACTTTAGTGAGCACTGAGTAATTGCCAAGAGTAAGCCACACTGGTATTAAAGAAAGAATGAAAATACCAAGAAACAAACATCATAGTGGAACACAAACCTTTAAATTAGTTGACTGATGTGGAGATGAGTAAGGGAGAATAATTAGTTAAAAGATAATGGACAATTATTTTTCAGCTCCAGAAGAATTGAGTTAAGGGTAATGAGAAGTAATTTTCCATCAGTGTCCTTGTCACCCACAGGATCGCTGCCACCTGAACTCCAAAATAACCTTTTAAACCCAACCATTCCTCAACAACACCAGAACTATCCTCCTCCATTTCCAACCTATTGTCATTTTTCAGTGAAACATAGCCAGTAACCCCCATCTGATCTTCCTGCATCCATTAATTCTTCCCCTTTCTAACACATTCTCTAGATTGTCAAGTGAGTTATCTTTCCTCTGCATCTTGATTGAAACGTACACATCCTCTTTGTTTGATATGTGGCTTCAACTTTTCAGGGAAGTCTTTCCTGTCCTCCTTGACTTGGTTAATTTCCCCTAAAATGGGTTTTATTTTACAGTGAGCTTCTTTGTCATAGAACTTGTTATGGTTGTTTTTTATCAATAATAGTTTCCTCCACTGGACTATAATCTCAACAATAGCAAGGATCATTTTTAGGGTCAACTTTGTGCAACAAGTGGGTCTCACCAGGATTTAAACTCTCATTGGGTTTATTGTCAGGAGACAGAGTAACTAAATCAGGGCTTTATATATGCAAGTGTATACAAAAGGTGCCAAAAAATGTATATACATTTTAAGAAAGGAAAAAAAAAACTATTAAAAGTGTAATAATCAATATATACCAATAATGAAAGATGAATACAAGTCACGTTTGACTTCTGCAATTACAAGAGGTGCTCAGAGTGGTTACCATCCTCGTCCAAACACTTCTGATTACGGCAAACTACTGCTTGAGCAACGTTGTCCAAAGTGTCACTTGTATACATTTTTTGGCATCCCCAGTGTGTGTGTGTGTGTGTGTGTGTGTGTGTGTGTGTGATCCTAGCCAATATTCACAAACCTATGATGTGAACAAATGTGGATTTGGACTAATAAATGAATATTTTCAAAGCCCTGCTAAACTAGTAACAATTGTCTTAAAGTAATGTCTTAAGGAACTGCTGGCCTCAGTTGTCATTATTTGTAATGTTGTTCTCAGAAGCAATAACATTTTCAAGCATTATATTGGCATATTGTCTGTGTGTATGATGAAAAAATGAATATACATTAATTATCCCAAAACTGAAACATGTTGTCATTTATATAGGAGTCTAGGCTAAATATTTTAACTTCCACAGAAAGAAATCTAAAAGAAAAATAAAAGTTCAAAACCATCAACTTTTATATATTGGTCTGAGATAAGGTATCAAGCCCTACTAAAAATTCCTATAGCCACAATATAAAGAAGTAAACAAATTAGCATTTGGCAAATGACAGTGAATGTATAGTTTGTTGAAAACTCTAGTTATTCTAGAGTGATATAGAGAAAAAGGTGCTTCAGGAATAACAGTAATAACCAAATAACGATATGGACATAGAAGAAACAGGAGCAAAAATAGCAAGGGAAGAAAGTGCTGACATATGTATCAATGTTGCCCATGTTGTACCATTACTTAGTTTTATGACAATGGAGAGTTTTGTCTTCAGAGAAGTACTCTTTTTAAATCCTATTCTTAAATCTGTGAATGACCAACAATAACCAGAATTTACCAGTACTCAGTGTTCGTTTAGAAAGAGATAAAGGAGAAAAAGTTGAACTAGTATCAAATAGTATGTGTGTATGGGAGAGCAATAGTGGAAGACTGGGTTATTCACACCTTCTCAACTGCATTTCTTCAAATTTATGATCTCAAACAATAAAAAGTATTGTTTTCTTATGGAGGTAATATTTCACATATATGCACATCTAAATTTCTAAGTATGCATGTAAATATATATCTAAATATGATATGTATAATGTATCCCACCAAAAACTCCACAGACCCATAAAATATCACATTGTATTTATTATTTTCTCAATATCAGTCATTATTGAAGATCTTTACACCTAAACTGGCCACTTGACTAAGGAACAAAGCAGAGGGAATACAGAAGAGAAAATGTAGGCACCATCAAAAAAGATAAACTTAGCAAGATGTGGCCTCTAATAATTCTCATAGAGGCCACTAGAAATGAAATACAAAGAGGACCCTCAGATTTCTCCCCAAATGATAAGAGAATAAGGGCCTATCAAATAATATCGAACTGATTATCACAGGAGATGTGAGAATGCATAATGCAAATATAGGAGATATTCTAAGGATGATTACTAATATTAGAAAGAGATGCATTGAGGTGATAATCAACAGTGTGTCAATGTGTTGTATTGATATAGGACATAGTAATAAAATGGTCATAGGACACAACCATACGCAGAACTCAATTAGGTTGGAAGAAGGAAACAGCCGTAAAAGACTGAGAGGGTTCATTAGCCTAATAACATGGAGATAAGGAAAGGGGAAAAAAAAAAAAAAAGAAAGGGAGAGAGGAAAATTAGTAGCTAGGAGTGGAAATGAGTAGCTGGAAGGGACAGTATACAGAGTTCAAAAAGCTTAGAACAGAAGAAAACTCAGTGGATTTCTTAACTAGAAAATGGGAAACAAATTTCTACCATGTATTGAAGTAGAAGCTTTCTGAAGACAATTTTACTTTCTATCTCAGAAAAATGGCTGTTGTGGTGAATATGGTAGACATTTTGGGGATAATGTTAAGAAATATGGATGTGGTAGATAAGCACATGCTAAGTGGCATATTCTTCATGTCTGAGTGTGTATTAGACAGACTCTTGATGGCTTTTGGTTTTATATTCTAGCACAGAAATGTGTTAATCACCAAACGGTTATCCTAGCCAATATTCACAAACCTATGATGTGGACAAATGTGGATTTGGACTAATAAATGAATATTTTCAAAGCCCTGCTAAACTAGCAACAATTGTCTTCAAGTAATGGCTTAAGGAACTGCTGGCCTCAGTTGTCATTATTCATTATTTGTAATGCTGTTCCCAGAAGCAATAACATTTTCAAGCATTGTATTGGCAGTTATACCCAGATCATTAAAAAATAAAAAAAAAAAATAAAATAAGAAACCTCACTAGAAACAAAATGCGTAGATAAAATGATAGTTTCATCCTGTATAGCTTAGCTGTTTGAATTGCTAATATAAACTGTTTTAAAAGGTAATTGGTTCGTTTTGGGCATAGTTCACATGTTACTTTAACAAAGAGTTGTATGTTTAAGCCGTAGTAAATGTGACCAAGCATTGTTAGTAAAACGTATGAGTATTTTATGCTAAGGCTCATCAGCTTTTCCTTTAATCCAGTAAACTAGATAAGAGTTGTTCATTTACTAATTGGAGAAGATAATAAATTTGTTTACAGGGCAACACTTGGAATGAAGAGGGGAAAGAGAAAAAGCGAAGGTTTAAACAGATGTGAAAATGTTAAAAGTTCAATACTATATTGTGCAAAGTAATAAAAATATTGAAAGTGGACAGAAAAATTAGTTGAGCATAATGTTCCAGGAAAATAATGGCGTAATGCTTCATGTTCTCAAGGGACCTAATTATGAGCTATTCTAAATAGAGTACCTCAAGTATTGACAGGTAGGCTGTTTATATTTGGTTCTTAATTAAAGACTCTTCTTTTCAGGCCTTAAAAGGTTTATCAAAAACATCTTTCTATTTTAACAAGCATACTGTGAAGCCACATGTAGGGAGGCAAAAATAAATGAATACAGAAAAGGAGTTTAAGTATGTTTGTAGACTGGAAAAGAAACTTTTCTATAACTTTCAAGGAAAAAAAAAATCATTTATCTGTCTAGGTTTCCAGTAATATTTTTTATATTTCCCATATTGCACATAAAGATCAATCATATATTTTTAAACTCTCAGAACTGCATCTATGGCAGTAACTTTTATCAAAAATTGCAATCTTGGGATAAACCTTATGAAAGCAGTTTCATTCTTCAGTTGTTTTGATGAATGCTTTTAATTCAATTTCCATGCAGAAGGTCCTAAATATTTTTAATGTATGTGGTGGTACATTAAAGTAAACAAGAAATGGACAATTTTCTAATTGCATCTTGTTCATTCTAGCAATAATATGATGTTTCAATAGTGTGTTATGAAAGAAAGGGTATAACTCTAACAACCTGGGTGGAATATAGTAACTTAACTTCATGAGGGATTCAGGGGCAAGGAATAGGAATAATAGCAATGGAAAAAACTGTACTATGTTTGAGCCTCTGATAAGTTGTTACATTCTGTGAGTAGCTTTGCTACTGACCTTTTTGGTATATTATTTAACTTTCATGTAAGCAATAATTAATATATTTATATCCCCATTACATATAGGCCAGAATTGGAACCATCTGTTGAGCTAACTCTTCCTGGGGAAAGCTCTCTCGCAAAAGTATAATTCAGCAAAGCAGTCATTCTAGTTGATTTCTTCTAAATGTACTAAGCATGATTTGATTGGTTTGCAAGAATTCTGATTGTTTTCATGGCTGCTATTAAAAGCATATTACTGTCATATAGTCCCAGTGTTAAAGCCTGTATTTCAGGCAATTGAAGAATTTTCATCAAATTATTACGTGTTCTAAAGAAAAGACAAAATCCAGAGCTATGTACTTGTAGAAGAATTAAATCATTTCAAACAGTGAAGCTCTTTGCTCTTCACTGCAATTCCAAGGTTCTTTTAGTGTGGTGACATTTGGCAGAAATGAGACCAGTAGAATCCAAACATACTACTCTCAAATTTTTTTTTTCCTTTAAATGTTAATGTGTTTTCCAGCCATTTCTTATCATTTCGTTCATACTGAAAATGAAAAGCCAAATTTTCTTGATTTCTCTGCCAAAAGGATCTAATTTTAAGTATTTAATTTTCTGAATGTATGCTACTTTCCTAATGTAAAGATAGAATTAGAATCCTAAAAACAAAATGATCAAAGACCCTTGAAAGTCAACAAACTTGACTGCCTATTTCAAATAAGTTGGCCTCTTAACAAAATTGTGCACATACCTACGTTCTTTTAAAGAAAATATCTCCAGAGCAAACAAAATCCCTGAAAAATAATCCCTTACAAATGTCTTTTCCGTTTTTAAACCACTCTAAACTATTGGCTGGCAAAATTGGCAAAATGTTTTCATCAAGATTCACATTAAAAAACAAAAAGGAAAAATATTAATATATAAAAAAAAAATCAAATACCAGTTCTTCTCTCTTTGTCTCTCTCTTTCACACACACACGCACGTTCTCTAAGATGTTTTCTGATATTTCCCCTTCTCTTTCATGTTCCACTCTTCTCACATTATGAAAATTACCTCTTTAACCTATGGATGGTAATTTGGCTTTTTTTTTAATTGATAGATGATATAGATATAGATATAAATATAGATATAGATATATTCACATCTCGAGTAGTGAACCTAATAGATCTATGCCAATCTCAGTCTTTATAGCTAAAATGATTATGCTTAATGCAAAACGCTCATACACAATGTGCCAGACATAAGAAACAAAAAGGACTCCTTTTCATCCATTTAGCTTGTACAGACTAGTATCTGGAATTTTTTTGAAGTTGGCTTTGCAGAGTAGCATTGGACAAGGGTGATGTTGAGTATGTCTTTAACCACAAAATACATGTATGCTATATTGTTTTCTCTTTCAATAAACTTGCAACATCCTTCTTGGTACATTCAGAATCAATTACTCTAAAATCAACAAAATAAGTGAATGAAGTCTGACTTATATTTTAAGTTGTGTGTTGTTTGTGTGTATTTGCTTTAACTTACCAACTTTGTTAGAATTTATATAGTTAAAAGAGATATAAACAAAACAAATGCATGAATGTTTTGATTGAACATTTAGTATTTGATACCACAGAATAAATTATGGACTTAACAGTGATATGTTCTTTTGGAAGTGATACCACAGTGAAACAAGAATTTACACACTCGCAGAATATTTATATACTACACAGTAAAGTTACTTCTTTTTCATACTTCTTTCTTTACCTTGCCCTATGTTTAATCTTAAGAAATGATGTTTATTTACCCAATATTACATACAATATTTACATACAATATTTACCCAATATTATATACAATGCTACTTTTTTTGAGGGTAGAGTTTAAGTTTACCAATTAGAAATTTCTACCCTGTATTTCCTAGAAGAATGGTAACCTAGAAGAATATAATACATATTAATTTACTTGAATATAATTAACTGCAGCCCATTTTTTTTCCACTTTAAACAAAAGCTTACAAAAGGAAAAAAAAATATGTGGCAGGAAAAAGTCAGAGTATGGTTATTTCTGTGCCATGTTATCTGAAATGTGATTTGCAGGTTCATAGTGCAATTTTTTCAATCTAAGCAAAAATTACGATTAATGGCTTAGGAGATAAACTATTTACCTTATTTATGCCATTGCTCAGATATTATTTATTTAATATGTTCATCAAAACTATTTTTTAAAGTGTTCACCTTCCTTTGTATAAGTTCATTTCCCGAGATAGTGTGAAGGTACAATCAAACATATTTTTAATTTCTTGTAAAATAAAAATTCATTTACTACTTATAAAGTTTGAGTTTTCCTATTAAGATCATCATCTTAATAATAATTTTTCATGGCCAACAATATCAAAGAGAATATTATATAATCTGACCATTTAACATTTTTAAAGCATGTGAACTTTTAATGTTGGAATGCATTTTTTATTCAGACACAGTGTTCTACTTTCTATGACACACAAAACTACTTGGCAAATATATAACCAATAGGTCAATTTCCTTAGACTCATGAGATAAAATCAATTGAAATATATGTATTTAAAAAATTTAAATTAATTAAAAATAGAATTAAATTCTCCTTTTAATAAAAGCTGCACAGTACATAGAACAGTAACAGGTCTGCCTCACTGCCATGGGCAGGTAGACCTAGTGATAGCATCACTTTTTATTTAATATTGCTCTTTTGGGATTCCATGACACAAATGTTGACGGGCTACAGGAGGGAGGTTGTGAGAAAAATTGAGCAGCTAGTAATCTGAATCTTCTCACTAAAGAAATGTGCCTGCATATGTACCACTCTTGTTCTCACTCACTTGGCCCATTCTCCAATTCTGCCTCCAGTCTCTGTTAATGGCGGAGCCACCCTTACCTCAGCTAACCCAGCTTGGCCCCACAGATTGTCTTGGGCATGAAGTACCTTTACCCAGTGGCACTTGTCTCAGTTTCCCATACCCTGCTCTAAGATAGAAAGGTGACTGTGTCATTCTCAGAAGGAGATCTTTGGGTCACTCTCCTTAGCTTCTTATCTGAACCAAGTCAACACTCTTTTGCCATGAGTTGGTTGAAAAGAGCCCTGCCACTGCCTTTCAAGGAGCAAGTGGGGGTGATGTGGTCTTTTTCCCTCTTGCTGGCCTCTGAGCAACTGGGCTTGTGTCCTGGCAGACGCCTAATACTTCCTCCCCCATATTTTTGCACCAAACTCTAGAGGCTTTATCTGTGGTTGCTTTTCTCTGAATCTCTACTTTTTATTCTACTAGCTGTTTCATTTCATATTGCTTATGGACTATTTATGGAAGGAGAGGAACTGAAAATAAATCTATAAATATATATTTTCAAAATAAAATGAAAAATTTAATAAAGTGTTACCACTTTTTGTGAAGATAAAACCTCAGTTATAAAAAAATTATAAAAATTTATGAATTAATTTTTATACTTGTAGCTCAGGGTCAATCTATATTCTTTCCCTCCATTTTCATTCACAAAGACTTGCTTTATTTTTGTCTTCCTTTAATCTTTTAATATCCAGTTAAAGTCCTACTAGTCTCATGCTGTTTCAGCCTACATTGATCTCCCTTGTTCTAGTTTCTTATAGCCCTTGCTGATTGATTTTGTATTAGTGTATTTCAATATATGTTGTAATTAGCTAAATTAAGAATTATTCAAAAGTATGTCAAACTGAAATTTAATGAAATTTTATTTTACATTTTCTTTCATTTTGCATGATTTTTCCTTTTCAATTGTTACTAATAATGCTAAATATTAACGCTTACTGTCATGAGCCTTTAATGAGGGAATTCTCCCCAAAGCTAATATTAGTCAACATTAGAACACATGGTGCATCTTGAACTTTGGCATCAAAAGAAATTAATACTTTACCCTGAATGACATCTCTAATCATTATCAGGCAGGAAATTTCTAGTTTTATTGCTCTCTGTGTGAACTGTGGCAATGAATTACTAAATCATGGTCACCTCAGGTTATGTCTTCTTCTTCTTCTTTTTTTTTTCTTTAGAACAACAAGTTAAGCAACTCAGTTTAAATTATGTGTCATTCTAATTGGAACTGGAGAGCAATTAACTTTTGTGTGGCAAAATGTCAAGTACCTTTTTTTTAACTCATCAAATGGAATTTGTCAAGAGAAGTCTATAGCTTCATACAAATTACAATTGTTGCAATAGGTCTCTGTTTCAATTAGCTTATGAACAACTTTATTGCTGAGGATAACAAGCAGGAAATTCAAGAAGCAACAATTGTGTTTTGCTACTTGACAAGAACATCAATTTTTAAGAGTCAAGATCAGTTTCAATCTGAAATAGATTTCCCCCATTTTATAAAAATGTATAAAATGTTGAAGTTGTATCTTTCTCACTTTTGCACCGATTTCCATACATTTAAATTAATGAAAACTGTTATATTTATACATATAAATATTGTTAAAAAACAAATTCAGTTGAGGAAATTCAAAGCTCGAATTGGCTTTATTCACTAATTCATGAATTGGGCAGCATCTCATCTAGAAGATAGAAAGGAGCTCCAAGGCGGTATACAAAATGTAAGATTTTACAGGCAGAAGAGCATGGGACAAGGAAGTTACTGGCAAAGAATGGATTATTTCAGGCAAGGTCACCATTGTTTGGGGGAAGGTGGGGGTCTATCTGGCAGATTACCTCACTAGTGTTTATCAAGTAACTGCAGATTGATTGGTTAAAACTCAAATTCCTGGGAGAGGCCAGAACAGCAATTGAGTTAGCTATTATATTAAGTCTTGATTTATTGATGTGGGGCTTAGCACAAGAGACTGCACTCGGGGCCTGCTGTTTCCATATATATATATATAATAATTATATATATATATTATATATATATATAATATATATATAATATAATATATATATAATTATATAATAATTATATATTATATATATATATATATAATAATATATATAATATATATAATTATACCATAAATATTATAGTTCATAAAACAGATCTGTATGTCTAATACAGAACTGAATGACAGTCAAGAAATTGCTTAAGCAGAATGTATTTCATGTTTCTCCACATGCATAATTGGATAATTTCCTAGCTCCCTGTAAATTATAATTCAAATCAACTTTTTAGAAAACTAGATCTCTCCTCCCTCCCTCCCTCCCTCCTTTCTTTGCTGTCTTTCTCTCTGTGTGTCCATTTTTCTCACATAATATAATCTAAAAAAGTCTGAAGTATTGTATTTTAGTGATATTTTAGAGAAATACCCAGAAGTTAATTTAAAAAAGTTTTCTAAAATAAGACATGCCATAAGATAACACAGAAATGTTGTAGGAGTTTACCACCAGCCAAATTCCAGACATATTTAATAATCGGAAGAGAAATTTGATTTAAAATTGAAAATGCACATATGAAAACCAGAGCATGTGGCTTTATGTTTGTATACAAATAGGCACAACTATGGATGATTTATTATAGATTAATACCACATACATATTAAAGAGGCGAAAATTAGAAAACGTGTCCATTCTTGTTAAATGCTCTTTCATATTTCTGATGAATAGTTTTACATTGTTATTTTAATAAGTTATGATACGAAAATGTGTACTTTATAGCTATTAGTCAATTTAATTTATATTTAATTATAACTATTGTGGTCCAGTAAATAGTTAAACATTTTGGGACATATAATTTAATCCACTTAATTTAAAAAATATATGGGAAATCTTCCCATCATTAATTCAATGACTATACATATCACCATCTTTTGGCAAATTATCTGTAAGGGTTAGCAGTTAACCAAAAGTTTAGGTCCCTACCCCCTAGCAGAATGGATATTTAATAATAAATTTAACAGTTTATATACTGAATACAAGTGTGGTGTGCTATTTAATAGAGAAGTTCACATTTATAAAACAGTTTATAATAGGTATATGAAGTTGTTTTAAAGGTCAGTGAAAATTTCCCTGAAGAACAGTTTTCCCTGAGATCTCAAGAATGCATAAGAGTTAATTTTAAAATGATAGTGATGAATTGGGGAAGAGAGGTTGCATGTAAAACAATCCAAGAAAAAGAAATGTGAGGAACAAAATCCCCAAGGGGTGAAAATACTGCATTTATTACAGGAATTGATAGAAAATCAATATGATGGTTGAGTGCTTGTCAATTACTGATAGATTGATGCTGGAATAGACCAGAGAAACAGAAGCCAATTAGCCTGGGTATTGTAGGCCAGGTTAATAGTTTTGCCTCTTTACGGTAAAATAATGGGTAGAAAATATCTAAAATTTCATGTTTGTCAGAATTCTTCTTGATGCAACTGACTTACACACAGCTCAAATAAGACTAAGCATAAATGGGAGTTTAATGATTCACATTACTGAAAAAAAGCTATGATTTATAGATGACTATGATATCTGAATATACAAATGGACAATAGTCACCATATATAAAAATAAACATCTGACCGGCATGCTGTAGCAACCTTCCCAGAAAGCCAACTCTATTATCAATAGTAACCAGCCCAGGAACCCAGCCTGCTATAAATCACACTTGCAGGAATCCAGATTTCTATCTCTACTGACAGTCAAGGAAGCCAAATAGTAACTTGTATAACAATTGGTCCAAAATGATCAGGATTTTATGAGTCACTGGCAGCTTCCCTATATTTTTCCCCACTTCCAATTTAGGACCAAACAAAGAAAGCCGAATGTGCATCCCTATCCAATCACATAGACTGCTTCATTCCTAGTTAGCCTGTGTGTGGTTGGCCTGCAACCCGGACATAGCTTAAGCCTTCCCATTTTCCCACTATGAAGCTTTCTCTCTTCTCTGCCTGCCTTTGAGTGTCTGCTAAAATTCAAATGATGGTGGACGACATGCTTGCTTATAGCAAGTTTGAATAAACAGCCTTTGCCTGTTTTTATCTGGTTGATCTTTGTTTATTTACACAACTGGATACAGGAACTCACAGATGCTGAAGGTAATCTGTTTCCTTCTTCTTTTCTCCATATTTCCGTGTCTCTAGTCAACTTTCTTCTATTTTATTTTTTTCTCAAGACGATGTCTACAAGCAAGTTAAAGCTTATATCATCCTACCGGTAGAAATCATAGACAAAAACTAAATACTTCTATATAGAAAGACCCAAGAACATGCCTTGGTGATCACAGTTCCAAATAGGGCACAGATTCAGTTTTGAACCAATATCAGTCTCCCAAGCAGGTTTATAAGATTATTCATGTTATATCTAGAGGGAAAATGATGCCTAGTTTCATTTGCATTTGAGGTAAACAACAAGTACTTTAAAATGTATATAAGCGTAGCCCATGCAATAATATATAAAAAATTATTTTATGTTTACCTCAAATTCAAATTTAACTGGGCATCCTATATATATGTATTGGCAACCTTACTCATAGGATATGAAGGCAAAGCCATCATAATCCATGTAACAGGCTGTGAGTCTGTGCAGGGACAAATCCAGAAAGAAAATGTGTTAAGCTGAAAAAAAGTAATTCATGCCCTTAAAACTTTTAAACAAGAGAATATGCTCAGATTTGAAATTTGAAAGCATACTGCTGGTTACAGAGAAACTGGAGGGAACAGGAGAGAATATAGGATATTAATGGGGCAGTGTAGTAGCAAATGAGATGAAATGTAGGTTGTTTTAACAGGAATAATGGCACAGGGATGAAGACAAATATGTCAGACAAGTGGGGCAGTAGAATCAATAAAAATCTGTGATTGTCATGTAAGACTACAATTAAACGATGAGAATCCAAGAGAATTTAGTAAGTGTACTGGATGCAAGATCACAATTTCAATTTTATGAAGCAACTATAAACAATTAAAAAGTGAAGTTTAAAAATAGAACATTTAGAGTAACATCATAATCACCCCACGATTAAAAATAAATAAAAGTTGGTTATGATGTCTCCCACAGTCAGATATAAAGCTGTTGTGAGTAAATAGAGAATACCTTAATAAATGCAAGCATATAGCCCATTTGTTTATTAGCAAAATCAATATTATAAAGTTGACATGTCCCCCCAAATTTACATATAAATGTGATGCAACTCCAATCAAAATCTAAACAGGTGTTTTTATGTGAAAATGTACACGTTGGTTCTAAAATGAATATGGAAATATAAGAGGCAAATATAGCTAAGGCGGTCTTGAGAAAATAGAAAATGATTGAATAGACTGACTCTGCTGGGTTTTAAGACATATATTAAGGTTACAGTAGTTCAGAGAATTGGTATCGACATATGGATAAAGAAGTAGGCCCATGAAACAGAATAGAGTCCTGAAGCAGGACCAAGTACATATGGCTACATTGTTTGAAACAAGCTAGCCTCACAGAACACAGTTAAGATCATTCTTTTCTATGTAGGGTTCTGGTTCAATATTAGTTCCGGTATTGGGAGGATCCAGTATCCATATGAAAAGCATGAAAAAATTGACCTTTGCTGCATCACAAAATCAAAAACAATAAGCTGATCTGCAGATTCATATGCAAAACAAAAGAGAAGTGTGTTCTGTGTGTTTATCCGTGTATTTCCTTTTATACAATGAAAAAAAACAAAGAACTCCTACACACACACACACACACACACACACACATGCACACACAGATACGTCTCAAAGCTAAACTGAGTGAAATAAAACATACCAACAAACATATTCATATAATTCAATTACATAAAAGTAAAAAATAGGCCAGACTAAGCTATGATGCTAAAATTCAAGACAGTGATAAATAAGGACCAGGCAGTGCCCCAGCTATTATCTATGCCAGTCATCTATTGCTACATAGTATGATGTTTCAAAGAAATTTCTTATTTTTCTCTATTTTCTGGTGTCAGGAGCTTAGGAACTTGACCAGGTGGTTCAACATTACCTCAGCTGTGTTCGCTAGGTGGAAGATCTACTTTCCAGATGTTTCCTTTAACTAAGTTTTCCTTGCCCACCCTCACTTCCATAATGTCTCATTCTCTATGATCTTTTTACATAGCTTTGACTTTTCATAGTATGCTTCTCTCAAGATAATCAAACCTTTTAAATGACAGTGGGCTTCCAAGCATGATCTTCTAAAAGATAAGGAATATAAGCTGCAACTCTCTTATGTCCTGGACCCAGAAGCTGGCAAAAGCTTTATTTCTGGCGTATTGTATTGGTCAATAATGATAGATATTTCCCAAATTAAAAGAGAAGATATTTATTAACGGAAGAAGAAGAAAAGAAAAATAATCGTTTTACTTTTTAATCCACCACAGTTTGTAGCAACTTGGAAGAAACATGAAAGATGTTCTAAGATGACATTAATAACTTATTTTTTCATTGGCGTAATAGTTACATAAGTTTGTTTGATTTGTTATCAATCATCCAGTTGTAGACTTAAAATATGTGTTGTGTGTATACATGTATGTACTATATTTTAAGTTTGAAAGTTTAAAAAAGAGGTGCTAAATGAAGTTAATTTTAATGAAAACAATATTTGATGGAAAATGTGATCAGGTTAGAACCTAATTTTAAGTATGAAGTTGTAAGAAGGATTAAACTATTCACTGAATATTCAATGTTATCAGTATTTCAGGCACTTTTCAAAGACCTAGACATTTTAAAGATGTGTGTGTGTGTGTGTGTGTGTGTGAGAGAGAGAGAGAGAGAGAGAGAGAGAGAGAGAGAGAGAGAGAGAGAGAGAGAGAACATAATATAAAAGTTCCAAGAAATCTGGAGAACACGGAATCAAACAGGAGATAAGAATTGATTCCAGTTTCAGGTTTGGTGGCAAGAAATCGAATGAATTATAACATCTATGAATAAGGAAACAAGATTTGAAATAATGGCTAAAGTCGAAAATGTGGCAAAATATGTAAAGGTATAGATTTGAGAAGTTCATAGGACCTATTCAATGAGATTTAATGTAGGCACCTCATAAAAAAAACACATTGAAAAACAGTGATAAAGAGAAAATCTTGAAAGCAGGAAGAAAAAAATAATATTATCTATGAGGAATAATCTATTGACGACTGTAACTTCTAATAAAAAGCCACATCATAGAAAACAATGCAAAATGTCTTTAAAGTACTAAAATAAAATTAAAAAATGCCAAAATTCTATATCCAGTAAAATATCTTTCAATAATAAAAATGAAATAGATACATTTCCTGATAAAGTAAGCCTAATATGTATTCTTAGGCTTACTTTATCAGAAAATACATGTATTTCATGTAGGTATATACATATATGTATATATGTACACATACATATGTGTATAAACACACACACACACACACACACACACACACACACACACACTCAGAGGGTGCCAAAAAAAGTAAACACATTTTTAGAAAGGAAAAAAATGTATTAAAATTGTAATGCTCAATATATATCAATTACAAAAAATGAATACAAGTCACTTATGACTGCTGCGATTACAAGAGGTGCTCAAAGTGGTTACCATCAGTGTCCAGACACTTCTGATTATGGCGAACTACTGCGTGAGCAGCGTTAACCAAAGTGTCCACTTGTATACATTTTTTGGTACCCCCAGTGTGTGTGTATGTGTGTGTGCATATATATATATATATATGTATATATATATGTGTGTGTGTGTGTGTGTGTGTATATATATACATATATATACATAATGAAAAATTAAAACTACTAGATCAATACAGTAAGTATTTAGTAAAAGTTTATTTTGCATTAAGAGCAATTTGTGAACTAGCAGCTTTCAAACTGAAACTTGATATGAAGCTCAGAGGCATGGCGTTACATGGTGGCTTACAAAGTGAAAATGAGGAAGTTTAACCTTTACAATGATTGTTTATTAAAATGGAGGTTTCAAGAGAGCAGGGGATTAGGTAAAAGTGATTATTTTACACCACCTTTTAGGAAGATGACTTACATTTCTTTATGATTATTAAAGGCATTTATAAGAAATAAGTTAAGCTAAGTTTCACTTATGTTCATGGAATAAGCTAGATTTAGTTTTGCTTATGTGGTTTAAATGGCTTTGTCTGCTCAGAGTTTTCTCAAATCTGGTCTCCATTTTGTATTTAATTTTAACACTAGCAACAGTAGAATAGATTAAAACAATAACTGAGGTTTATTCCTACAATTAAATGTGATTCTGAATATAAAAGAGCATCGTAGATGACTTTCACAACATAATATTGCCTCAATAAAGCCAGACACAAAAGAGAACATATTAGGCTTACTGCATTTATAAAAATGTTCAACATAGGAGAGTAGCTAGTGCTGAGGGAAGGTAATAACAGAGAAAGGACAAGTGAACATGCACAGGGTGAATAGAAGTAGGTACACAGTGTTTTAATTTTGTAAAAGATCTTTGAACTGTATACTTCATATATGTGCACATTATAATTTTGATGATATACTTAAATACAAAGCTTTTGGAAATATATCATCACCACTAGGTATACAAGTATCTTGTAATATAATTTCTCATTACTCTTGATACAGCAGTGAAGCAGTTCTTGTGAGGTGTTTTTCAGGGAAACTATTGCACAAGAGGGGGGGAAGATATGAAGGTTAATTAATAGTAAAAAAAAAATGTTATGGAATAAAATTAGTAAAAAGGGGTCAGTTTAGCAGACTTATTGTAATTATATAATAAAGTGGAAAATTATGCAACTTAGACACATAGCCAATAAAGAGACCCCATACATAATTTACTAAACTACACATTTAGTGAAAGATAGGCAGGAAAATAGACTTTTTGTCCCACTTATCACTTAAAATATAAATATTTGTTAAGAGCCTCCTATTTCCTTGCAAGTATTCTAGATGCTATAGATAAAACAATTTTTAAAAATGGCTTTATTCTATCACTCAGTGTCTGGGTATATATACCACAGTCATATCTTACATATGACACCTGTTTTTCTAGTGCCCTATTTTCTTAGTCTTTATCTTCCTAGACATCATGATGGTCCTATCTTGGGTAAGGAAAGATCATTATACCACCCATCATTTTAAGGTTTTTTTTTTTTTTTTTTCTTTTCTCCTCTGATGAAAATATGTTCTCCTCTATTAACTTGGCACCTCTTCTTTGTATTTCCTTGAAGGAAAAAAAAAGTGTCTCTCGCATTGCTAAAACACCCCTGCAATAAATTCATAACACATAAACCTTGTTGTAGAATCTCTAATGAAACCACACCCCAGGTAATCATGCTGGGCTCTGACATGAGCACAGCAGCATAGGATCCTATTCTAACTCTTAGATCTTGGATCAACATCTGTTTGTGCACTGTTCCAAGCTGTTGACTCCCTATCTAGTCCTCCTCTATGAGTAGACCCAATCCTTCAAAGTAAAGATAAGAGGGAGGATCTTCAGAGTCAAAAGCTGCTTCAACTACTCTGAACTCCGTCTACAGTGTCGGGAGGAGAAGCATCCATGTCTTCCCAACTTTGCATTTCTAATATCTAAGGTTTTACTTCTGAAAAATGATGTAGGAGAAGCCTAAGTGAAAAAATTTCGTCATACACTACATGATGGATAGATTTAAGATTACACTGACTAAAACCTTCCCATGGAGGAGACACAAGGAGACACAAGACTTGGAAGATCTTTCTTGGCCCACAGGTTTTAGTTAACAGATTTATGAACATAAGTCGCATTCCTCTTCTATAGGATGGCATGATTTTATGTGGAAAACTCTACCCAACCTTTTCTACATTCTTTCTCTGAAGGTGCAGCTAACTAGGTCATATATAGCCTTGCTTTAACTATAATTTTCATTTATTTGCATGACGTTTTTCTCATTGCCATTTCATTACCAAGACAATGAGGATTGGGATATGGCAACCTTGGCCCAGTCTCTAACTCTATCCAATAGAAATAACAGTAGGATCTTGGTAACCCACATTTGTGTAGTTTACAACAATCCAAACTACCCCCCACCTATTTTCTCCCTTCATAGTTTCACTTTTATTATCTTTCTCTCATCTCCCCTGACTTTTTTCTCTTTGTGTCTTGTGGATCTGCAACAATTTCTCCAAAAATGTTCCTTTAAGTTTTTCTGTTTCCAGTACCTAAACATGATACCTTTCCGTCTTCTTATTGCTTGTATTCCTCACTTACAAACAATCCTCCTTAAGCAACAACAACAATTTTATGTCATACTCGATTCCTAAATTACACTTATATTTAACGTGAAATTTATATCTTAAAAGAGAATATTTTACAAGCAAATCTGTCTTTTAAAATCAAGTATAATTTTAAAATGAGTAATTTTAGTCACTCATTCATGAGTGATTCAGTCACTCAGTGGCTTACAAGAAAATATTCAAATGGAATAAAAATATATAAAGTTGAATAAAATAAATTCAGTCAAACTAGATACCATGTTTCCCCCAAAATAAGACCTGGTCTTATATTAGGTTTGCTCCAAAAGACGCATTAGGGCTTACGTTCAAGAGATGGTATCCTGAAAAATCATGCTGGGGCTTATTTTCCGGTTAGGTCTTATTTTCAGGGAAACACAGTACACAGTTCTAGCTCACATTCACTTTGTGTTTATGTTTGTCTATAATTGTGATTCATTATGTGCAATCAGGTGTCATCCAATTGCCCAATTGCACTGACATTCTCAGGCACTGCTATTCACTTCCACGAAAGAGATTTTCCATATTCCTACTATAATTAACTACAACATTTCATGTGGATTTAGAAGATATTTTCATTTCATTAAAGCTTAGATTGAGTTGGACGCCGCCATTCTGGAAACTGCAAAATTAACTGTGGCTTTCTTAACTATTGAGATGGTGAACTAGCCAGTCTTTTCTAGAAAATGCTGTAGCTGGATATATTGGGACTATTTCACAATAATCAAGCAAGTAGGTCAAAGGTACATACTTCAACTCATGAATGAACATTCAAAAAAGGTATAAACAATCCATGTTTTTTCTCCTCTGCTGATGGATTTCATAAAAAAATATTGTTATTAAACTTTTCAAAAAAAACTTTTATTAAAAGAAATTTCAATAACTACACCCTATATGCACATCATGTATCTTAATTTAGTTTGTAATCTGGTCGAAAACTTCATACCAGTTTGCTAAAACAGCCCTAAGTGATAAAGAACAGTGAAGATAAATATATTTCATTTATAAATTTTTAAAAATATTTTATTTTTAATCTAAGAGTGGACTTGAGTCTTATACTTTCAGATTAAATGCTGAAGACAAAATAGAGAATAATAGAATAAACAGGTCAGTTGACATTTTTTTTCTTATTAAGAATTTTGTGTTCTCTTGATGCTCCATAAAATGTAGCCTAATAAATTTTAATCCATTAACAACTAAATAACTATCTAGAAATTTCATTTATTTCTAATAAATTACCCTGCATTTTTTTTCTGCCAGACAAAAAAAAATGCAATGGATATTTTTATCTGGAATTTATAGGAAAAAGTTTCCTTTAGCATTAAAAATATTTACAGATTTTCATTATCATAACACTTAAAAAATATAAAATAATGAGATAAGAGCCAGGTCAAGAAATTAAATGTTATTATCCAGTTATATAAATTCCAAAATTACTATAAAACTATTGAGAAACTAAAAAGGAGAAAAATAAATTGCAGGGAAAAATTTATGTTACAAGAATTATGAACATCACCTTTTAACTATTTTTCATATACCCAACAAAATTTAGTATTGTTTAAAAAAGTGTTTTCAATCTCCTTGGTTTGTACGATCTTGTTAATTCTGAATGGTTTATTCTGAATGGTTTTAATACCTGGGTTCTACCCTATGCCACTCCACTTCCCCAAGTTTTATAGTTTAGAGGGCTGTAAACACAAAGATTAATCACTAAATGAAAAGTGAAATGTTATTTGCACTCAGGTCAACAATTGCTTATTATTCTACAGAAGTTGCTTTGGTAATTCTCTTTGAACATATATTTTAGACCTGAAGGAATAAGTGAATCCGCCTATCTCTCCCTAGCTTGCAGGCTTCCAAACAGGAAGAATGAAGGTGGAAATACTGGATTCATGCCAGTTTCAAATCTACTTATTTTTAGCTATCCTCTCATCATTTTCTAATTCAATTCTGTGGTGGTCAGAGAATAGACTATGTCTGAATTCAATGCTTTAGAATGTATTGATACTTGTTTTATGGTACAGCCTTTGGTGCATTTTGCTTTATGTTCAAATGTTCACTTGAAGAGAAGTATATTTCGCAGTTGCTGTTCTATATTGTGAATTAGGTCAAGTTGCTTGATAATATTTAAATAATTTACATCTTAATTTTATACAGATAATATATAAGTATTTATTTTGTATTATATATGAGGTGTGATTACAAAATATGGTGAATGTTTAAAAAAAATATTACAGTAAAAGACACATTGCCATTAATCCCCCTCAAAATACTCCCCATCACTGGAACACACTTATCTCATCAGTTTTGCTATTTTCTGAAGCAGTTCTGGAAGTCCTCTTTTGTAAGTGTCTTTACTTCATCCTCCATCATGACAGTGCTCCGTGTCACTCATCACTTTTGATATATGGCAATTTCTGTCAAATAAAAACATTACAGTGTGCCCTCATCTACCTTATGCACCAGATCTGATCTGGCACCATGTGATTTCTGGCTCTTCCCCAAAGTCAAAATGACCCTGAAAGGTAAACATATTGAATCGATTCAGGACATCGAGGCAGTGCAACTAAAGACACTCAAAAAAGAGGACTTAGAGAACTGCTTCAGAAAGTGGCAAGAATGATGGGGGAAGTGTGTTTTAAATGAGGGGAAATATTTTGAGGGCTATTAATGGCAATGTGTCTTTTTGCAAATTTTTTTTTTATTTAAACATTCACTGAATTTGTTGATCAAACCTCATACACACATAAATCTCTATGTGCATGAATCTGTGAAAATTGACATACTCTATCAATTACTGAGAATGATAAAATTTCCAACTATAATTGTAAATTTGTGTTTTTACACTTTTAAGATCTTAAAATTAGCTTTAAATATTTTGAAGCTCTATTATTAGATGCATACATATTAAGCATCATTGTGTCTTATTGATAACTGAAACTTTTTATCATCATGAAACATCCACTTTATCTCATATAATATACCCTATCTTTAATTATACTGTCTCTAATATTAATATAATGACTCCAAATTCCTTATGATTAAATGTATTTACATATTTTCTTATTTCAGTTTTAAGAACTCTGTTTTTATATTTGCATTTCATTTGTTGGAAATATTACATATTTAGGACTTCATTTATTTTTTAATATCTAATCAAGGCAATATCCGCTTTTAAATGGTTAATTGAATTACATTTAATGTGATAATTCATATGGCTCAGTTTTAGGGTGCTACCTTAGTATTTCCTTTCATATGTCTATCTAGTGTCTTTGTTTCTCTTTTCCTACTTTTATTTGGATTAACTGAATAATTTCAGTATTGCCTTCTACATCTTCTATTGTTGTGCAGCTCTATCTTTTTTTTATTATCATCATTGTTATATTTATTATTTTGATAGACATTTATTGTTCCAAGGTATACAATGCAGTCTTAATTTATTACTCTCTGCCTTAAATAGCCCTACCTGTTTTGGAGGATTAATTTCAATACCAAATATTTTATGGCTATTACCTTTCCAATATTGACTTAAGTATTACTGTATATTGACTAGCCTATATCAGGTGAATGTATTCAATAATGTAAATGTGTAAATTCAGTCAAAAGGAGTTGTTTCTGAAGAAATTAATTGCGCTATTACCAGATTTTTCTATACTCTGGAAAAACCAAAGAGGCTTGCCTTTTCCCAAGTGTGTGCCTTCTCCAACACAGTGAGATGCAATGATCTATGTCCATAAAATGTTTATGAAAAGAAATATTTTCATATATTTTAATTTCTTAAACTCTGGCTGTTACTACACCATTAATATTATAGTACATGTCTTTGTATCCAACAGCTGGTTAATTGTCTGCCAAGACAAACCGGGAAAAATAATGAAGTAAAGAGGTTTTGTTAAATACTGTCCAGTATTAAGATGTGCTGTTAAATCTTTCTGATTTGTAGGTATCTTTCAGAAGAATCCTGTTTTGAGCTGAGTCTTCTATGGCTCCAAATAAGTCTATTTTATTTTAAGTGTCCAAGAGAAGGAGACGTGGCTTTACCTCCTTCGGTCCATAAGACCTTCTAAATGAAGGGAAGACATTTTCATTTATACTTATATTTTTTTGTTCTCTGTGAAAAAGATTGTGACATCAAAATGGGATCCTTTCCTTACTACACATCTTTTGTGCCAATGAAGCTAAACTAACCACAACTGTCTGTGCAAAAGTTTTGTAGTTCTTTTGTCTTCAATAGCAGTTCTCATTCTTGGTTACTTGTCTACCTGTTCTTCGAACAAATCCCAAGATGGTCAGGATTTCATACAGACCTATAAGCATTTCTCTCTAAAAATCAGATTTTTCAGGACTTAACACTGTATTGAGAATATATGTTTCTCAAAGACAAACTCACCAGTGTTAGAGAAAAAGGAACTAATCAATTAACAAGAGTGAGCAAATGTGACCTTGCTGCTTGTCCTCTCGTTAGCTATTGCTATCTAGCCTTCATGCATGGCTGTAACAAGGAAAATGCTGTTATATAGAAAAAGACATAGTACAGAAGTGATGGCTAACCTACCACCGAAACAAAATCAAAAGAAAGTTTTAAAAATTCTCTCTGTCTTCACTTGCCAGCAGCATGGGGAGAGAGAGAGAGAGAGAGAGAGAGAGAGAGAGAGAGAGAGAGAGAGAGAGAGAGAGAGAGAGAGAGAGAGAGAGAGAGAGAGAGAATACATAATCTATTCTAATGAATAAAATTTTGTAGAGGTCTGCTTATTGCAGTTATTTTAGATGCATTCTGTCTTTCAAATGTATCACTAAATATAGAGCCAAGCTGACTCAATTACCTGGTTTCTTCATATGTTTATAAATTGGAAAAGGCAGGTGATATTGATGGAAGGAAAGAAGACAAAGGAAAACATTAAGTGATTTCAAAGCTCCCTACTGTTTTTTGTGTCTTTTTTTTTGAATAATATTAGTTTGAAAATAATTGCCAATCCATATTTTTTACAGAAGTCTTTCCCTTCATTTGCAGTCACAGAAACACAAAAACAGTTCAAAGTAGAAAAAAGGTTCCAACAATACAAGATGAGAATATTTGTGAAAAACTTAATACCGGCAGTATTAAAACAGAAAGATTAAAAAAAAGAAGCAAACTGAGAAAGTCTGGACTATGTCCTTCATACAGTAATTTTCATGCTTTAGGAAATATTATCACCTATAGCATTGACAGATATTGTTAATTATGAGGAAAAAAATCAAGTTCATGTCTCTGTCTGACATCATAGTGGAGGTTCCTTGGGAAGAGAATTATAGAATTTTCTTAGCAGAATAATTCACAATTAATTGTCATGGTGTAATAAAACAAAATGTAGTGTTAACAAGTGACAAGTATGTCATTTTTGTTTAATTTACTAGTCATCCTTGCTTTTTTTAGAAATAGTTTTGTGATTGAATATTGCAAGTAGGTAATGGAGTAAATTTTGTTACACAAATGAAAAAAAAAAAAATCCATGAAATGTAAAGATACTGGAAGTTCCCAGGAGCGCCTTGCAAATCTTCCAGATAAAGTGTGATGTGAGATCATAGCATATCCAAAAAGTCTCTTTGCATTTTCACTTCCCTCCTCATCCTGATGTTATATAAGCACCTGGTTTTGCTTCTTAGGCAAATTTCTAGCACTCTGTATGTAAGTCTTCTGGATTTTCTCTGACATTTATTTCAAGATGTACCTATTTGAGAATGCCATGCATGTAGAGCCCAAGGGTTTTGAAAATGAAAGAAACTTTCTCCTGATGGGATTTGTCTTAGAAGTTATGTTGTGCACAAGAGAATTTATTTTTTGGATACATTACTTGTGGTTTCTAGGTCAGAGATATATTTTTTTATATATATAACACTTTTTTTATTAGTTTCAGGTGCACAAAACAATGTAATAGTTAGACATTTATCATGTATATCTGTCACACAGTGACAACCCTCCTCCCCCATTCACTCCCACTCTGACATCGCACACAGCCATTACATTTCCACTATCTCTATTCCTAATGCTGAACTCTACTTCTTGTAAATATATATATATAATTGTAGTTGACATTCATTATTGTTCAGCTTCAGCTTCAGGTGTACAGTGCAGTGATCAGGCATCTACATCTTCCCTGAGGTGGTCTCCTAATGAAACAAGTGTCCATCGGATACCCTACAAAATCTTTACAACATTATTGATTACATTCCCCCAACTGACTTTCCTATCCCCGTGGCCATCTTGTGGTTATTGACTGTGCTTTCTAATGCCCCCACCTTCCTCCTTATCCCTATCCCCTTTCCCATCTAGCAACCCTCAGTTTTTCCTCTATGTCTCTGAGACTGTTTCTTATTAGTTCATTCATTTATTATTTTCTTTAGATTCCACATATAAGTGAGATCATATGGTATTTGTCTTTGTCTGACGAATTTCACTTAACATAACGTTCTCTAGGTCCATCTATGTTGTTGCAAATGGTAAGATTTCTTTCTTCTTTATAGCCGTGTAATGCTCCATTGTATAAATGTACCACAGTTTCTTAATCCAGTCGTCTGTTGATGGGCATTTCGGTTGTTTCCATGTCTTGGCTATTGTGTATAGTGCTGCAATAAACATAGGGGTGCATAAACTTTTTTGAATTATGGTTTTGGATTTCTTTGGATAGATACTTAGGAGTGGAATTGCTGGATCATAAGATAGTTTTATTTTCTGATTTTTGAGATACCTCCATACTGTTTTCCATAGTGGCTGCACCAATCTGCAGTCCCAACAACAGTGCACAAGGGTTCCATTTTCTCTACATCCCCACCAGCACTTGTTTGTTGATTTATCGATGATGGCCGTTTTGACTGGGGTGAGGTGGTATCTCATTGTGGTTTTTATTTGCATTTCTCTAATGATTAGTGAGATTGAGCGTTTTTTCATATGTCTGTTTGCCATGTGTATGTCCTTTTTTGAAAAATGTCTCTTCACGTCCTTTGCCCATTTTTTAATTGGATTGTTTGTTTTTTTGGAGTTGAGTTGAGTGTTTTATAAAATTGGGATATTAACCCCTTATTGGATATATCATTGGCAAATATCTCCCATTCAGTAGGATCCCTTTTTGTTTTATTGATGGTTTCCTTTGCTGTGAAAAAACTTTTTAGTTTGATATAATCCCACATGTTTATTTTTTCTCTTACTTCCCTTACCCGAGGGGATATATGAATAAAAATCTTACTCCGGGTAATGTCTGTAAAGTTTCTTCCTATATTTTCTTCTTGCAATTTTATAGTTTCAGATCTTACATTTAGGTCTTTAATCCATTTTGAATTTATTTTTGTAAATGGTGTAAGGAGGTGGTTCAGCTTCATCTTTTTTGCATGTGTCTGTCCAGGTTTCCCAGCACCATTTATTGAATAGACTGTCTTTACCCCACCGTAAATTCTTGCTTCCATTGTCATAGATTAAATGTAGGTCAGAGATTTTAAGATATTTATACAACAGAGAACTTCTTGGACAGGTACCAGAGGAAAACAAAGTATCATAGAACAAAAATTATGTAATAAAACCTATAATAGTGTAATGCAGTTATTTTGTTTGGTAGTTTTCAGAAAGGACTTAGTTTTTACATATTTAAAAGTTTATACAGTGTAGTGGGTATTTTAAATAATTTTTTCCACATTACAAATATTTCTAAGATGGGCAAAGTGATATAGAGTGAAATGACTCAACATCTGAGAAATGTAGATACCTAAATTCATGTGTGGTAATAAGTAAGTTTTTATCTCTGTGATGTCTGAGAATTTGGAGAGAGATCAAAAACTTATATGTATGCTTAATAATGTATTTTAAGTCAGATTTGAGAAAAAAATAAATGGCATCTTTCATTTAAATAATAACTTATCTTGTTATAGACACATCATTTTGAATTAGTAGTTTTCTATTTTCAGATTTTTCTGTAAGGTACATGTGTGGAAAATTTTCTGTTTTGGCATATGAGAAAATAAAAAAGTTGCTTTTGAGATGATCAAGTCCCTTTTCAGTGACCTTTCTAATAATCTCTTTGCATTTTAGCTTTTGGGGTTTTGGGCAAAGGAAAAAGCTAATACAGGTATGTTGCAGGCAGTAAGAAGGCTTTACACTTTTATCCTTGGTCTTACAAACTGTATGACCTTGGGAAGTAACTTCAACTCTCTAAGCCATGTATTCCTTATCTGTTCAAACAATGATAAATAGAACATATTAATGTGGGCTAACTGTAATAAATGAACACACACACACAACCAAACACTCACTCACTCACTCACTCACTCACCACCACCACTCCACCACCATCCCCCACCCCCAGGGCACAAGGTCAGTAATACCTACTCATTAAATTTAAGTTTATGTAATCTCTGAGCTCAATACTAATCATATGTGTATTTACCAAACTTTGATTTTCAGATGGTTATGGACATTCAAAAATTGTTTCAACATATATATATATATATATATGCATTTATATTTAGTGGAAAATATGTCTGTGTATTGAAAGCTAAACATGAGTATAAAATTTTAATTGTCATTACTAGGAGTCTGTTTTAATATGTCAATTTAATTTTAATGAGGATAATTTACCCGAGAGATGATTTTCGAAACGCAATGTTTTGCTCCAACTAAATTTTGCTCGTGTTGGGTTAAACATGACTGGCACTGGCATTAGGTATTTTCACCATCCCTTTGACGGAACTGTTCCCAGAGTGACACATAGGTCCTTTATTTTGTTTGTAGTTCAGAGATCTAAGATTTTTTTTTTTTTTGGTTTTGAAATATTCTGTTTTGTATTTTTTAAAAAGGCTCTGGTTTGGGGGAAAACTAGGATAAAATTTCAAACTATGCCTATTCTTAATATAATAAACTTCCAAAATATTTAATTACCCTGTTTTCCCGAAAATAAGACCTAGCCAGACAATCAGCTCCAATGCGTGTTTTGGATCAAAAATTAATATAAAACCAGGTCTTATTTTACTATAAGACCCGGTCTTCTAACATAATACAACATAAGACCGGGTCTTATGTTAATTTTTGCTCCAAAAGACACATTGGGGCTGATTTTCTGGCTAGGTCTTATTTTCGGGGAAACGGTATTAGGCAGGTTAAATTTCCATTCTTAGATATTAAGTAATTAGAAGAATATTGGACATAATGTTATATTTACATTATACATTCTCTTTGAAAATAAATATTTCCTGAAGCTTTATAAGACAGTTCTCAGTCATTGATAACAAATTACTTCAAATAAGGATTTATTTTAAATTTTAGGTGTTTAGGTATCTGAATCTAATTCCATTATTTTAAATTTTCAATAAGAAGTATTTTAAAATATGAAGCCATAAATGATTCACTGACTTTAATTTATTCACATGAATTCATTTTCATCACTAATCTGTTAGATTAGAAATAAAATTATTATACTTTAGAAATAGGCAATATATGCTCATACCTAAAAGTAATTCTTGGATGAAATTTTATCATTTATTAATATTACCACATTAATAAGACTCAAAAATGATTAGTTTAAATCTTAAAATACTGTTTATATGCAATTTTAAATTTTTTTCTGAAATTACCACATTTAACTAATACAATTAAATCTATTATATACAATATCTAATATCATATAGATTATATTATTTAACATATATTATATTTAAATTAATTTTACATATAATATGTCTATATGTATTTTGTGTATATATATATATATATATATATATATATATATATATATATATATATTAAAGGAGGGGTGTCAAAACTGTGGCCAGCAGGCCAACTGCGGTCTGCAATCCATTGTTAATTGGCCCGCAGCAAATTCCAAAAATATATTTAGTTTACTTAAATAACCAGGTGAGGCAATACATACTTCACCTGGAGTGAGTGGCCTGGCTGTTTGTATATTTTAATGCATATGGCCCTTGGTAAAGAACGTTGAAGAAGTTTTGACACCCCTGTATTAAAGCATTCAGCCATTCTTACTTCCTACCTACAATATTGCTTTATATTGAAAATGGCAAATAATATATCATGTTTATATATATTTTCTTTATAAGATTATATATTTATCGTTTACTTGGAGTTCAATATTTCCAAATTCAATGTAATGAACATATTTTATAATACTTTTCAGTTTATATTGCAGCACTGTGTATGACAAGATAAATTTTTCATGCACAATTCTATCTTAAACATGTCATCATACTCATGGTGAGATGTGTCAATACATTACATATTTTTACATTGTACCTGTGTTTATTGAAACACAACTATGTACTTTTAGGTATATTTAGCCAAATAATAATCTACAATTATTTATGAAAACCAATTATTACAATTTGAATTTTGTTTTGCCACTATAGAAAATAAATAGACAAATGCTATTAACACTGGCCTTTCTGTGAGAAATGATAATAATGTATGTTTTACCAAATTGATATTTTCAGAGACTGAAAATAGTAATTTAAACACACTCTCAAAGATTTTATGTTAATTAATCTTTGAATACATTTGCATCATCTTTGAGATCATTCAACTGAACTTTTGAAAATGAAGAAGCAGATTGATTGAGGAGAACAAAATTTCATGTGCTTACGTGAGACTCTTAGAGCTATTCCCCAGATTGAGGGCAGTGTAATATCAAATGGCCAAGACATTTTTCTGATTGATGGTAAGAACAGTAATCGGGTGCACATTTTAAAAAATTATTTTTCTTATATCTGATGCAGAAAATGGCCTAATTTATCTAATGACAGTTTCAATTAGAGTCAACGTCTGTTTGACTTCCATATTTATTCCTAGAGTAAAGTCAACTTTGCAGATTATGTGGCAAGTTTTAGATCTTGGTGTGAAATGACCTTGTAAAAGGAAATATTCCGTCTATTATTTTCAAAATATGGAAATAGTGTGGGAGAAAGGATGAGAGAATCTTATATTGATTAATTAGGATAACTATAAATAAGTAATACATGCAATTTAAAGCTCATTATATGCATAAAAAGTCAAGAGAAAAGTGTTAAAAATCTTGTAATAGATGTGACAGAGTTTTGCATTTATACTGTGCAAAGAACAATTAAATATTGACAAGAAGAAAATAACTAAATACAAAAGAGAATTGGACAAGATATATGTAGAGAAATTTTGCTGTGAAGCAAACCCAAATAGTCAATACAAACATGGAACCATAGTCAATTTTACTGATAATAATGATACAAAATAGAGCAACAATCATATACTAATTAATAGTAATAAAGAAAATGAAGAACATATTATAACATATTATAAGATAACATATTATATTATAAGATAACTTATAACATATTATAATATATTATAACATCTTATAACATATTGTAAGATAACTCTATATGATATCCATTTTTTGGCAAGAGTGAGGAGCAAAAGGTGTGCTTATACATTGTCTCATTAAGTGTGAAGAGTAAGCTGTTTTAGAAAGCAATGTGGAAAATTTATTATATTTAAAACTAAAACTCATCAGTTCATTTCAGAGAATGTAATATATAGCAACATTTTTTTTATCAGAATACACAAAGAATTTATTCAAACATTTATTCGTAAAAGCAAATAATATAATTGATATGGGAAAAGCTGATAAAGTATGCTGCTTATATTCTGTGGACTATTATGTAATCATTAAGCAAACTGAATTACTGTTAGTAAATATTAATAGGTCATGGGAGTATTTTCATAATATATTACCAGATGAGAAAAAGCAGGCTTTAGAAAATTATGTATCGCGTCCTATTTTTGGAAAACTTGAGGGAATTTCTAAGAAATGTCTTCATAGTTACCTCTGTACACAGCAAAACTTGGTGTATGAACACTTAATGATATCGAGAATACAGTTAAGCTTACAATATTATTCTGTTCCTGAATATGTGAAAGGAAGGAAGCAGAGAGAGAAAGTGTGGATCCATTCTGGTCTATGTTGTGCTCCTCTCCTTTTAAGTTTTATATACCATACAATTCTTATTTCGTCCTGTAAAGTATTAACTACTTTTCAGAAATAGCTTGGTTCTTTTGGAATCTTGGCCATTAATACAACTATATTCCTGGGGCGGTTAATAGAAAAAACTATCTTGCAACCAAAACCTACTTAAGTCATAAGTTTTATGTAATGAGAAATTTAATTAACCCTGATGCTCCTTATTTAGATTTTCAGAGTACATATTTAAGTATTTCAGTTTAGATCATTTATGTGTTCTAGCTTAGGCTTTCTAAAAATACTATGTCAACATAAAAACTAATTGTATTTTTAACCAAGTGACCAGTCAGAAAATAATTGCCAACTAATTGTTAGATTGATCTTCTTAAGTCGACTTATCAATTGTGCTTCTCAAGTGGTCAATACATGTTCAATTGGCAGAAATAATTATAACTGATTGGACTGAAAGTGGTAGGAAGAAAAAATAGTATTATATGGAACCAAAGCTAAAGTGAAGTGTGTAAAGTGAAATTTCCTTGACCTGATATATAGTGTTAAAACTATTTCAGTGTAGAATGTATTTAAGAAAGTATTTATTGTGAAAAATTAATGGATAATATTTAAACTGGACAATGGATAATATAAAACTAATCTCCTTTGACTAGGCATTGCCAAAGAATTGATCACATTTATGTCTTCTAGTTATGGAATGGAAATGATAGTTTTGACCTCTATTTATCTATTTGACACTTAATAAATATCACCTATAATTATAAATTTATAATACTTCTAGTACTTTATATAAATATATTCTAAAAAAATAGGATATTTTAATATATTTTAATATCTCACATAATATAATGTGAGACTTTTATTTTTATTCAGAAAGTGTGAACAGAAAATAACTATGAATATATTCTGGTAAAAGACACACCTAAATAGATCCTATATATGTTAGAGAAAGTATATTATTTTACTTGAAATTAGGATTCCTTTTTTTCATTTCATGAAATGATCAGCATCCAAAACATCATGAATATGTGATTGCAAAAGAGAGAAGTATTCATTTTATTATTAAAATGATATTTTAAAATGTTACCATCTAATAAAATAGATTTTTGTCTGCACAGTATCAGACTGTGAAAAGGAATATTTTTCTATCATAATTTATTTTTACCACAATGTTATTCAACCTGTAAATGCTAATTTCATAACTCATAGCTGTGGTCAGACTAACAATTCATAGGTTAAGCCAATACAAAGGTACAGTCAGAGAAGTCAGCATGCGAGCAACATGCATTTATCCTTTGTGTTCTTCAAGAATGTATGATATTGAATGACTAAATCCCAGTGGGACACATCAATACCATTTCTTGAACCATGCAATTGAGTGAAACCACATTTCCAACTGTGCTAGATAATGCAAATTTGCTTTTAGAAATCTTATTCCTTATTTAATATTGAAGATTTTATTACTGCCAGTAAAAATCTTATAATAATCTTTAAACTAATTTGAGTACATACCACCATTGTACCTTTCTGATGGGGCAGCCATAAGTAATTTAATAATAATAAGATTAGAAGATATAAAACATTATTAGAATATGACTTCAGAAATTATATTCTAGCATATTTGAAGCATCCCAATGCTCCCTACACATAGTGAGGAAACTCAATGCATGTTTATTATTTATTTGAATGATATTATATTAGTTTCAATCTGGAAATTGACATATGACCTAATATGAAGTCTTAGTCCACTACACATTTTTTTCTAACTCGGCTATTTTTAGACTCTATTGTTTTAATATATCTCTTTCTTTGGAAAACATCTTATTACTCAGTAGTAAAAAAGTGTTTGAAAAAAATATTATAAAAATGCATCATTTTACAATGATTTTTGAGTATATACTGAGTTTAATTTTTACTCATTTTTTGTTTGTTTGTTTCTTAACAGGTTAAGTTAAACAACATTTCCAATTCAGTAATTCTGTATAATATTCTTGAAAAGAAAAATCAAAGAAAGAAAATATGTAACCATATGTAACCTAAAAGAGAAAAAAAGTGTTAATTTCTTTTAATTTTCTGTTGAAGTATCATATTTTGAAGAACTAGGGAAACTATCCTTGCTTCATGAAGATTTTGTATTTAACATACACTTAAACATAGGTAGAATCATTAAAAATGCTCATTTGACTCTTATCTACTAATATTTCACAGACATTTAAATCTTCTCCAAACCCATCTATCTTAAAATATTACACAAATATTAAAGTATTTTTTCAAGCTTGAGTGGACTCTTGGATGAATAAAAGCCTTCTTTTATAGATGGAATATTGTGAACCTGATATAGAATCTACATATAGAAAAATGCTTACAAGTTTGTTGGATGGAGATAATCATTGGAGTTAAACTTTTTTATCAATAGAAAAAAAAGACTTTTAGTGCACTGTAGACAGGTAACATAAGATATATATCAGCAAATAAGAAAGGCAGAATGTTTGAAAGAGATCATAGCTGCTATAGAGAGATCGATTGACTTAATTACAGAAAAATGGTAGAGAGGGGACACAATGTAGAGTATTTAGATTCTGAATTCATGCAGGATTATAAAGACACAAATCCATCCTATTAAAAACGTAGACATAATTGTAATACTAAGACATCTAATGCAGGTATACTAATGTAAATAATGCAAAAGTAAATTGGTACAGTGGATGGAACATTATATTGATAGTCTAAAAACTTACATTCTTTCAGGAACAAGGACATTAACTTCTCTCTTTCTTTCTCTCTCTCTTTCTCTTTCTTTTAAAATTTCCATCCCTTTAGAGAAATGAGTACCAAGACAGACTAAGAAAAAAATGATGTAGGCAAATTTTATTATACCTGTTATTGAGTTTTCTGTTTAATAATGATGCAATGGAGATAAATTAAATATTCAAACATCTTTGAACACTCTGGAAGGTAGAATTTAAGTAGAAAGTAAAGGTATAGTTTTATAATTCAACCTTCATACTGTGGAGGCAAAGATATTGTTTTAAATTGTCAGATAATTCCTTTCTGACTAAAGAAATGGGAAACAGTGTAGGAATTTGTTTAAAACAAGAAGATTTATATATTGTGAGGAGTTTACTTCATTCTTAGAAAATTCTGTAATGCTGTTACATTGCCTGAGTACTCAAATATGCACTCAGTCACCAAGTAAAAATGAAAAAGAATTATTGTTGGAACATCACTATTACAATGGTTATACATGCATACATTCACACACACACAAACACACACACACACACACACACACACACACACACACACACCATACACACCTATATTTAGCTGTCATGTCTTCCTTAGGATTCTCGTGCGTGTGACAGTTTCTCAGGCTTCATTGTTTTTGATGACTTTGATAGTTTGGAAGAATGTGGTAAAACGTCCCCCAATTGTGATTTTGAGTGACGTGTTTCATTATTATGGTGTACACAGCTTTTCTGGAAGGCAGGGGGACTGCGGAGAAATACTGTCATTCTCACTATGTAATATCAATAGTACATAGTATGACTATGACATAGCTGTACATTTTAAACTTGATCACTTGATTAAGGTAGTGCTTGTCAGGCATCTTCAGTCCTGAGCAGTTATGAATGTAACTGCCAAAAGGATTAATGTTCAGTTAAAGCTACCATTTCATTCTCCATTCCATACTGTACTCTTTGGAAGTAAGTCATTACGGTTGCATTTCACACTTAGGAGGATGGAGGTATGGTTAATCTCCCTGAGGGAGTAGAATCTATATAAAATTACTTGGAATTCTTCTGCACAAGATGTATGTCTATTCTCCTCCAGTTACTTATTTAGTTATTTATTTATGTCTATATGGATTCATGGATATTTATTTTGTACTTTGGGTTATAATCCAATGGTAAATTATTTATTTTGTTGCTCAAAATATTGCAGCTTTGAACACTGCAACCTCTTTCAGGTGACTCACATGCCACATTAACATACCCTCAATGTTATCTGTGCGAACATGAGTGTGTGTGTGTGTGTGTGTGTGTGTGTGTGTGTGTTGAGCACTTCATTAACTTCTACTACAAGATGCTTCAAGATTATCCTGTAGATTTTCTTCCTCTGTTCTAGATTTCAATCATTTCTCCAAAGAGAATGATATTCAAAACTAAGATCTGGGTGCCAGGTGTGCTCATGGCTAATAGGTGCCATTGTTCCTAGGCTATTTTAACTTAAGAGAAAGGAGATATGGGAGTATACACACAATATATGTGTGTAAACTAGCCTCTGTATGTACACGTATCTGTAAATATTTCTATTGCGATCACCTGTATCTACATTAAACTGAACATGTGTTCATACTGATGTCTCCAATGCGAATCTATTACCACATGAATTTTCCCTTTCCCTTGCTGATCTGTAACCTCCCACTCCAACAGTGAGAAATTGGCACTAACCATCCATAATCTATTTAGTTAATTTTATACACGTAGAACTTTGTCACAATTGTTGACCACACCCCTGTAGGAAACAACATCATCAACTAAAGTACAATAATTTTAAAGTGTTTGCTTTTAGTCTTGTAGACTCCACTCATTTGCAAATTTACTTGGTCAGTATCTTTTCATTCTTTTTCCTTCACCTAGGTTATTTAATTGATTCATAATACAGTTAGATAATTTTGTTACACTCTGTATTCCATCCCAGGAACTCATGGTCTCCTAAAAGATTTTTATTTTAATTTGCATACATTAAGTTTCACTCTTTGTGCTATAAAGGCCAATGTTTTTTTTTAAAAAATGCACAATATAGCGTATCCACCATCACAGTAGTATATGGAATAGTTCTATCACCCTAAAAATCTGCTGTTCGTAACTTACTCACTGCACCCTTCTCCAACATATTATCACCACACTCATAGTTTTGCCTTCTCCCAAATGCTATGCAATTAGAATCAAAGAGTATATAGCGTTTTCATGTAATTTCTCTCACTTAGCAATATGCACACATTTATGCATGTGTTTATATGGCTTTATAGATAATTTGTTTTTATTGATGAATAACATTTCATTATCCATTTACTTATTAAAGGACACCTTAGTTGCTCAAACAGTTATGAATAGAACTGCACAAAATATTAATGTTCAGGTTTTTGTGTAGAAATTAGTCTTCCAGTCAGCTAAGTAAATACCTGGGAGCACAATTGCTCAATTGTATGATAAGACTATGCTTAACTTTGTCAGAAACTGCCATACTGTCTTTAAAAATGGATGTACCCTTTTACATTCTCACCAGCAATGAATGAGTGTTCCTGTCACTCTACATCCTCAGTAGCAAATGGAATTGTCAGTTTCCTTTTTTCAATTTTAGTCATTCTAATAAGTGTGCTGTGGTATCTCATGAAAGGAAATAGTCAAGGAAGTCACCTAATATGCATTCCACTGTCTTTTCACAATAATCAAAGAATAAGTCTCTTAACTGATCATCAATTAAAAAACAACAACAAACAAACAAAAAACAACCCAAATCCCTGTATATTTGCTTCAGATGCTGCCTAAAGTTACATCTTCATTTCCAATTCTATTTTGTATATTCTTTGTGTGTGTGTGTGTGTGTGTTTGTTTTGTTTTGATATGAGAAATGACAGTGTCTTTAAGTTTTCCAAGAAAACAATGTAAAACTTTATTAGGTTCAATCTGTATAAAATCAAATTAAAAACAATATTATAATGATGACTCACTACAGCTTCACACCAAAAAAGCATTTCTCTATGGAGGGGTGAATTAATGTTTTCTATTCAGAAAATAACAATTATTTACAGAATCATTGAGTACTAAAGATTTTTCTAAAGAAAATAAACATTTTAATTCATATCATTTTGATTATACTAGGGAGTAAGTAGATTCTGCTGGATCTTAATAATTTCAATCACGTTATCTTGAAGCTTAGTCCATTTTATTCTGTGAATTTGATATCAAAGTACAAGAGCAGTTTTTTTTTGTTTTGTTTATGCTACATGTAAGGAAGGAATAAAGTATTAATTATCAGTACATCATGATAACAAAGTAAACTATTATAGATATGTAATATAAAAAATATAGTGTAAAGAAGTAAGTCTGTATGCAATGTTTTGTGGTGTTTAAAATTTTACTGTGGAATAAAAAATATAGCATTTTGAGTCTTGGTAAACACAAGTTCATAAGGTGAAAAGAAGTGTGATAAGTAAAAGAGATCAGAAAATTAATATAAAATTCTAATATGAATACATTAAAATTACAACTGAAATGTGATATTTTAAAATGTATTAATATAAATAATTTAATGTAAATTATTTTGATAAACTTTACATGTGTAAAGTTCACCAAAACACTAAAGGAGGGAAATATCTTGTAAGAAATAAATATAACTGAAATGTGTAAAGATTCGGGATAGGAGTTTAATGGGGAGGGGCTTTATTTCTCATTTACATGAAATAGTAGTAAAAGTTACATGGAATTGTATTACAGAAATTATGGTAGCAAACTCTTAGAAAACTATAAAAAAACAAACCATGCAATGGCAAGGATTTCTGGGAGCCACAAGAAACTATAAAGAGACAGGAAGGAGTTTTACGTCTTCCCTAGAGCCCAGAGAAAGCAGGGCCCTCCCAACACTTTAATTTTAGGCTTCTAGCTTAAGAACAAAGAGAATATATATATATATATATATATATATATATATATACATATATATAATTTTTTTTTTTTTTTTTTAAGAAAAGTACAATAGATATAGGCAGTGATTTTGTGTATTTGGGTCATTCTTTATGTCTTTTTTTGAGGGCAAGCCAACATTACAAATTTTAGTAAACAAGTTGACTTTATTTCTCTGGAATATAATTTTTAAATATTAAATAAAATGTCATTTGTGTTATAGTCCCCCGTTTTATTTATTTGTGAAGACATAGGTAATGGAGCTGTTGATGGGGATGATGATTATTTGAGTAGGTACTATATGTCAAGACCTCTGTTGAGTTCTTGACTTTTAATATGTCATTTAATATTTCTATATCCCTTTTATATTTGGGGAATATGAATAGTTTTTTCAAGTAGTTTTTTTTTTTTTTAAGAAGTTTTCCCAAGATTTTACAAGAGGCAGAATCAGAATGTGCAACTTCTTCAACTCAGAACTCTTTCTGATATTATCTTTCCAATCACTGTACTATCCTGCCTATCTGGAGGATGTTACCCTCCTGGTTATTACAGCCTCATAAACATTATATAATGACAGAATAGGAAAACAAAAAGGAAATATGTTTTTTATAATATAATTAACCTATATTTTATAGTTGAAACAGTAATAAAATACAAAATATAATCTAAAACATATCTTTGTCTATTAACCATTTTATAGAGCACACTTATTTACTATTCCATACTTTCCCTGAAAAAAAAAAAAGATTTGTTGTTAAATATGTCATTAAAAGCATGGGCAACAAAAGAAAAATACATAAAAATTCATGAAATTTAAAATGTATGCTTCAAAGGACCTTGTCAAGCCAGTTAAAGGACAGTACAGAGTGGGAGAACCTATTTGCAGATCACATATCCGATGTGGTATTTGCATCTAAAATACCAAAGCATATTTTAAACTCAATAATAAAAAGAAAAATAACTGAATTTTAAAATGGTCAAAGATCTGAATAAATTTTCTCTGTGGAATATTAAACAAATTGCCAATAAGCACATGAAAAGATGCTCAACATCATTAGTCGTCAGGTAAATACAAATCCAAACCCTAATGAGATCATGTCACACCTGCTAGGATGGATGGAATAAAAAAATAAGATAATAACAAGTGTTAATGAGGGTGAGGAGAAATTGGAACGCTCACGCACTGCTGGTGATAATGAAAAAAAGTGCAGCCATTTTGAGACAACTTTGGTATAACCTCAGACCATTAAACATAGATTTATCTTATGATTCAGAGGTTTTTCTTCTAGAAGTCCTGAGCAGAGGACCCAGCTAAAGCATGCCAGACTCCTAAAACAAGGAAAATGTGTAAACTTGGGTTATGTTCAACTGCTAATTTTGTGGTATTTATTACACAATAATAGGAAACAAATACATCCTGATATATATGCCCAATATATATGAAACCATATGGGCCAATCCATAGGGACAGAAAATATTTTAGTATTGGCCAGAGGATGAGGTCAGGGGAGAATTGGGATTGCCCATTCTGGAAAATTCTTATAAATTGAATCATACAACATGTGGCCTTTAGCATCTAGCTTCTTTCATGTAGCATAAAGTCTGGAAATTTCAGTTTAAATAACTCCCTGTACTATTTTTTAAGGGATATAATAGAATTAGTTATTTACACATCAACTATACTGAAAAAATATGAACAAAATTTGAATTAAATCGTGAAAGTTTTTTATAACTTCAGCATTGTTTGGTAGAATGCCCACACACAGCAGTAATTGTATATCAGTGAAGTGCTTTTGTTTATTTTATTGTTGCTATTCTCTTGTTATGTAGGTCCATTCCTCTCTCTCTCTCTCCCTGCACTATTTTTGTAGTACATGTGCTCTAGAGGTAAACTATCTCAGTTTTTATGTGGAGATTTCTTCTTCTCCTTCTCCTTCTCCTTCTCCTTCTCCTTCTCCTTCTCCTTCTCCTTCTCCTTCTCCTTCTCCTTCTCCTTCTCCTTCTCCTTCTCCTTCTCCTTCTCCTTCTTCTTCTTTTTAAAGATAGGTTTACTTTCTCCATTAATAACTGATGGCAGGTAGATCAGCACCGGGATGAAGGTTGTGCTCTATGACATGTTCAGGAGCCACTTTACTTTGAGATCACCAACCACCATCCTTAGATCATGGCCTTCTCCTTGGATCCAATCTATTATCCATTTATCAGGCAGCAGAATGGAGAAATACAAGCACCCAATGTCATACATCAAGGAACCCTCCTAGAAGCTGCCACATGATCCTTATCTTTATCTCCCACTTGGCCACACCTCGCTGTTAGGGAATTTAGGGTGTATAATTTTATTGCTTGTAGACATGTCTCCACTGAAAAATTGTAGTATTATTTAAAATGGAGAGAATGAATATTGGTAATGATTAACAGTCTTTTCCACAGATATGCATTTTTAAATATCTCTAGAAGAATATCAAGAAATTAATTGCAGTGATGACCTGGAGAAGGGAACAATTTAGAACAGTGCTGATAAGGGTAACAATGGCTGAGAAAGTTTTCACTCAAAAATTTTACACGTTACACATGTTTATTTGTGACTCACATATTTGTATCCCCTGTTTACAAACTTAAATTGATTAATTAAACCCTCTGTAAAGATTAAAAAAATAATAGTTAAAGAAGGAAAACATGTTGAAATGTTCCAGGCAGTCTCAGCGTTGGTAACAACCAAAGAGTGTCTTTTTCCGAGCTTGTGTCAAAGCATCACATGAGGAACATAAGCCATGGAGTTCAGTGGCCTAAAGACTCCATTAATCACAATGACCTAATCCCAAGCAAGTGTAACACAGGATGTGTTTGTTTCCTATTATTGTGTAATAAATACCACAAAATTAGCAGTTGAAAATAACTCAAATTCCCTATCTCACATTTTCCTTGTTTTAGGAGTCGGGCATGCTTTAGCTGGGTGCTCCGCTCAGGCTCTCATAATGCTGAAATCAAATGTTTCCTGGTTGTGTAATCATCTGTTGTCTCTAGCCTGGAAAGATCCACTAATAACCTTATTTGGGTTGTTGAAAGAATTCAATTCCTTGCAGTGGCAGCCCTCTGGTACTCATTTTGTTGCTAGCTGTTGGCTGAGAAATTCTCTCAATTTTCCTGAAGCTGCTCTCAGGTCCTAGCCACGTGGTCTTCTCTGTCTCAGCAATGGAGAACATGCCTTGCATTAAATCTTACTCATGCTTTAAATCTCTTTACTATATTTTCTGTAACCACCTGGAGTGATGTCTGTGCTCTTAGAGAGCCCATGTGTTTAGGATAGGTGCACCCTGATTATCTTTCTTTATTAAAGTCAATTGTACCATATATCATAATCTGTTAAAAGAGCGATATGTTCACAAGTTCCGCCCACACTCAAAGGGGGGGTTACCTCCTTTGTTTTTGAAGAATAATTTTATTATATAAAATCATTGTTTGACAGTTTGCTTATTTATTTCTGCATATTGAATATGTTGTCTCACTGCCTACTGGTCTGCATGGCTTCTGATGAGAAATTAGCTATTAATCTTATTGAGTCCCTTGTATGTAGTGAGTCATTCACTGCTTTCCAGATTCTGTCTTTTTCTTCCTACAATTTGATTATGATATGTCTCTGTGTAGATCTCTGAGTTTTTTCCTACTTAGAATTATTTGAATTTCTTGAATGTTTATATTAATGTTTTTCATCAAATCTGGAGCATTTTTAGCAATTACCTCTTCAAATATTATTTTTATACATTGGTATGGTTAATTGTATTCATAGGTCACTTAGATTCCTTTTATTATTCTTAATAATATTTTTTCCCTCAGATATGATAATCTCAATTGACCTATTTTCAAGGTCACTGATTCTTCTGCCCTTATTGCTCAAATCTGTTAAGCTTCTCTAGCTATTTATTTTTTTTTATTTTAGTTCTCATATTTTTGACTCCAGGATTTCTATAATTTATATTTTTTTATTAATACTTTAATACTTTATTTGGTGAGACATAATTCATAATTCATTATTTGTTTGGTGAGAAATGCATTCACTTGCTTTTTTAGACATGGTTTCCATCAACACTTTGAACATTTAAAATAGCTAACTTAAAACCTCTAAAGAGTAAGTACAACATCTGTGATTTCTTAGGAACAGTTTTGTTTCTTTTGATTTTTTTTTCTTGTGTTTGGGCAATACTTTTTATTTCTTTCATGTATTGTACTTCTTTTGAAAATTGGCCATGTTGAATATTATAATGTGGTGACTCTCAAAATCAGATTCTCCTTCTCCTTGTTGTAGTTATTGTTAATTTGTTTAGTGAATTTTCTGAACTAATTTTGTAAAATCTATATTCTTAATTGTATGTGGCTAGAAAAATGCTGCTTCCATTTGCTTAAAGGCCATCTAATGATTGCACCGGAATTTCCTTAAATGCTTGGAATAAAACAAATATCTCCCAGTCTCTTTCTTTGGCATACCTTCAACACATAGTCAGATTATAGCTCTGCCGTATCCGTTGATTTCTGCTTTCACGTAGCCTTAAGATGTAAGACGTTAGGCTGTCCCAGAATGTACACGATCCTGAGCATGTACCTGGCCTTATAACTTCCCAAGAATATGTCAGTTTTTCAAATCCTTTATTCCCTAAAACCTTTCATTCCCAGCTTTTCCTCCCAAGCTTTTTTTTTTTTTTAATTTTATTTTTTAATTTATTGGGGTGACAATTGTTAGTAAAATTACATAGATTTCAGGTGTGCAATTCTGTATCACATCACCCATAAGTCACACTGTGTGTTCACCACCCAGAGTCAGTTCCCCTTCCATCACCATACATTTGATCCCCCTCACCCTCATCCCCCACCCCCCCAACCCCCTTACCCTCTGGTAACCACCAAATTACGTTCCCCAGATTAATTTTCAAACCCGTGGCCATCCTTTGGTCACCGACTGCCCTCCAATCCCCTCACCTTCCCCCCCACCCCCCACCCCTCCCGCCCATCTAGCAACCCTCAGTTTTTCCTCTTTGTCTCCAAAACTGTTTCTGATTAGTTCATTCACTTATTCTTTTCTTTAGAATCCACAAATAACTGAGATCATATGGTACTTATCTTTCTCTGTCTGACTTATTTCACTTAACATAATGTCCAAGCTTTTTCTTTAATCTGTTGTTTGCTTGAACTTTTATCCATTACCTCAGACAGAACTGACGAAAACATTTGCCTATATAGCAGGTCCTTAAATAGCATTGTTTTGTTCAACGTCATTTTGTTATAAAGTTGATGAAATGTCATAGGAACTTAACTCTTGTTTGTATCATTAGCCTATGGTACAATTGGTTTTGTTATAAAGTCGTTTCGCTTGAAGTTACAGAACCTATTGACGATGTTAAGTGAGGACTTACTGTACATTTTTCCAAAAACACTCTCTGAGTAGCAGTTTTAACATTGGGCTTATTACGTTAGGCAAGATAAAAGCAATCCTTCTGAGCCAGTCTTCTAGGGAGCCACCAGACAATACAAGTAATTACTATTATTTGAAAACGAGGCTCATTTTGTTCCTTCTGGTCCTGTTACTGGAAAGGCAAGCTGTTACACCCAAGGTCACCACAAAGCTGGGAAATGAGGGACGGGATATAGTAAGTTAAAATGCCACAAAACTTAAATTGCCCCCCCCAACATTAGATTCCGGAGGTCCAAAAGCTTGAATGTTATAGTTTTTGCCAGTTGTTTCATTACTTTCATGGAGGAGTAAATATTTGGAGTTTCTTACTTTGCCATTTTCACAGATGTCTATTAAAGTATATCTCAACTTTATAGATGACAAACCAGACCAGGTTATATTAGTGCAACCTTCTAAATTAACATGAAAAATGAACATTCCTTTTTCTTTCTTATAACCTACTCACACAGGAGGAGGAACTATCAAATTTGCTTTATTATTTCTATATTTTAAAATTTTATATTCTATAAATATTAGTCTTTATGTTTTAGAATGCGGCATTTTCAATATTAATGCAATTATTCATGTTTACTTTTAATAGATATAATTGCTGAAAACTGTTGCTCAAATAAGTAATGCCATGAGAATGGATGTTATTTTCTTATGACAATGTCACTTGTTTCCTTGAAATTTTTTCATATTTCAGCCAATATTTATCAAGTGACCTATACTTATTTAAAAATTATCTATTAGTTTCCAACTTGATTTCATCCTCCTCCAGGATTTTTGAAATAAAAAACCTGGAAAACATATGAAATGCAGGGATGTGTTTATCCAGTCAGTTAAGATTGTAATTTTTTAAACATGACATTTTGTTTTGTTTTGTTTTGTTTTGTTTTGTTTGCTCCCCAGTAAGTGCAGTGCATGTGAGTGAGATTCAGAATAGGTGAGCCTTTTGTTTTGTAAAATAAGAGATGATTATTTGTAGAAGGGATATTTAGCAAAGAGCTAGGATAGTCTTGAACACGAATCTATTCTGTGATATATCGATTTTAAGATGTAACGTATAATACGGAAAATATAGAGAAATTGAGGATTTGGAAATTGATTTATTTAAATCTGACTGTTTCTATGGGTAACTTAAAAAGTTTTTTTCTGTACACCAACATTAAGTACAACTGCTCTATTCATCATCTCCTAACTACCCTGTGACTGCCAAGAAAAAGACTAGATACATTATTTTGACGGGGGGTGGTGAGTAAAGGCAAAAGTTTAACCCTGTTAATCTAGAGAGTAAGTAAAAACTACACACTGTAAGTATGGTATATTAAGGATTCATCCTTAGACAAGGAAAAATTATTACCTGGTAAGCAGCTGCCAAGTAGAATCATTTTTAATAATGCTCTTACTCAATATTCAGCTTAAATCTCAGTTGCTATCTGTCAAAAATATTAATAATAATTTCCATTTGCAAACTCCAAATTTTCAGTTTGGTAGAGTGATGCCAGACTTCAAAATGTAATTTGACAATATCATTATTTTACAGTGAAAACATACTACTTTATTGATTTATATTTTAACTTTAAGCTTTTGAAAATATTCATACTCTCTTGGCAGGACATTAATAGGCAAGGAAAAGAACTTTTACATTCTCTGTAGTCATCAGATTACAAAATGTGGCAATAAAATTTTTATAGAAAGATAAAATGGAAACTCTAGAATAGTGAAGAGAATATTCACAACTAAGAACATTTTTTATGTTATTATTCAAACAATATTTTGGTATCTCTTTGTGAATAAAAGAGTTTATGATTATTCATGAAAAAGGATGTCAAGATTAAAGTCACTATTGAATGTGGCAGAGATTATCTGACTGTCATTAGTTGAATTTTGTCCCCCAAGAAAAGTATGAATTTCTAAAGCCTGATAACCTGTGAATATGACCTTATCTGGAAATAAGGATTTTGCAGATTGAATCAAATTAAGATTGTAACATACTAGAATAGTGTGGACCCTGATTGCAATGACCAGTGCCCTTACAAGGAAAGATAAATTGAGAGGCAGAGACACAGAGAGACTCACAGAGAAGAAGGCCATTTGAAGACACAGGCAAACATTGGAGTTATTATACTGCCACAAACCAAGGAGTGTCAAGAATTATCAGCATAGATCAGAAGCTAGATGAGGTAAAGAGTAATTTTCCCCAGAGCCTTTGGAATAAGCTAGATCTGCTGACACCTTGATATCAGACTTTAGCCTCCAGAACTGTATGAGAATAAATTTCTATTTTTAAGACACACAGTTTGTGGTAATTTTTCTGGCAGCTCTAGAAAATTATACAATAACTCTTTATTAAATTTGTGTCATTTTATTCTTGGGCATACAGTTGGATTAAGTTTCTCATACTGTGTTGGTTTTAGCCACGTAACTGTGTTATAGCCAATATGACAGAAATAATATATATCATTATCTGATCAGACAAATACTTTTTTTTATATAGCCAATTTTTCATGTCCTTTGTTGTTCTGTCTTGACAGACTTCCAGGGCAATCTGTAAGACACTTATTGGAGCTAGTAGACCCTCTATCAGCCTGGGCCCATCATAATTTCCATTGACCATACCCTCTTAAGCTGCCAAGCAAACCAACTATACTTAACTATCATCTTAACAAGAAATGATTTTCTATTTTGTTATGTTACTGAAATGTTGGTGTTTTGTGTCAAATAATCTACTGGAGATTTGAACTATTAAAGTGCGGTTGTACAAACATATAGTACATAAATCTAAACTAAAATATTTCCACTGTTCAATATCACAATACTTCTTAAATCGTGGAATAATTTTCTTTTCACAAAATAAAATATGCACTTTGTTATATAAAAGAACAAAATTCAAATATGATTATTTAATGGCATAGAAACATTTATTTTTATACTAAATGGAATATTAATACCCCTAAAAATCTTATTAATAGGATTTTTAAAAACTGGGATTTTTTGGTTTTTGTTTTTTTTGTTGTTTGTTTGTTTTTTTTAATGAAAGGCATTTGTTTGAGAGCATGGCAACAATGGCAGGAACACAGTTTTTCATTGTG